>NC_141059.1:49270369-49322869 GCF_041138505.1 Cibotium barometz
ATATATATATATATATATATATAGAGAGAGAGAGAGAGAGAGAGAGAGAGACGCACGCTCTCAGTTGTCACACACATACATACATACAAACACACACATACATACCTCTTCGTGCTCTCCCGCCGGGCTGTCGAAGAGAAATGAGGTTCTCGGTGAGCACGGGAGTATTAAAATGCGTAGCGTCGCTTAAGCGATAGCAAAAAAAAACATCGCATAAGCGAGGAGTTTTTTTTTTAAATTGTAACGTCGCTTATGCGACGCAAGTCAGTTTGTCAGTCTGCAAGCGTCGCAAAAAACATCGTTCACTCAACAGCATCGCATAAGCGATTAAAAAAAAAGCATCGCATAAGCGACATATTTTTTTTAATAAATTTTTTACATCGCTTAAGCGACATTAGATCGCTTAAGTGACATTAGATCGCTTAAGCGACGCATTCGTCATCGTTTAAGTGACGGTGTATATTTTTAACACCCTCGCTACAGCCCCCAATGGCTAGTAGTGTCACTCACATGGAGGCACTCACACAGAGGCACTCATAGAGAGGAAGACTAAAGGATCAAAGACAAAATTACACCTATAACAAGATAACAAACATTCTTCCACAAAGGATCAAGAAGCAAGAGCAAGAGATGAGGTGTCACCATTGTGGTAAGATGGGGTATATAGCAAAGGACTTCTACTACTGGTGTCACCATTGTGGTAAGATGGGGTATATAGCAAAGGACTTCTACTACTGGTGTCAACTTTGATCCAAACCAAACATGATGACTTAAGAGAACAAGAGGGAGAAGACAGGAAGGAATTCAAGGCTCAAATACTCTCTTTTAAAATAATGCAATGAGTTCATGACTCTCACTTCTACTTTTGTAACCCTAGAGCCACCTATACTCTCAAGTCAAAGTCACATTGTAGACCTAGATAAAGGCTAATATGCAATGAGGGCAGGACTCTCACCTCTACTTTTGTAACCCTAGAGCCACCTATAGTGTAATGTCTTAAGTCAAAGTCACATTGTAGACCTAGAGGAAGGCTGAGATGGACCACTTTAGGAAATGATAAGAGTGTAGAGGCAACATTATAGCCCAAGAGGAAAGCTAAGATAGACCACTTCAAGAAATGACTAAGAGTGTAGATTAGTACATCAGTACATGTGTAATCGCATTTTACTTCTTGCACAGATGGACCTCTTCAAGAAATGACTAGTACATCTGTACATGTGTAATCGCATTTTACTTCTTGCACAGAGAGTATAAGCGATTACGGGACTGGTTACCTTCTTACACAGCATACTTATCTTACAAAAAATGATAAAAAGATTAAGATAACAGCATGGCAGATTTAAGACAAGTATGGAAAATTTTTACAGAACATGAGAACAAATTTTAATTGATTGATTCGTTCATACAGTTACATCCATATATAGGAATAGTATCTTGTGATCCGAATAGATACATCTACCTATGACATCCTCTGGAATCCCTAACTAACTATTGCGCATTATGATTTACCCAATGCGGTTACAAGAATGCGATTGTGGTGTGCAATTAATGCCGCAACACTTGGCACGCACGGTGGACTTGCGCGAACCCAAAAAAATGGCAAAAAAGTTGCCCTTGATAGAAGTCAAGTGCCTTATCCATCCAACTGCATCTGCATCCCTCTTTAAGCTTCATCATCTGAATCCAAAGTTTCAACTTGTTCTCCTGCAAAATCGGAAACAGCTGCATCCTTCGGAGCAACCGTAGTATGCTCTTGTGTAGATTGTGGAACTCTGGCTCTATGCAATTCATCAATTTCCCGAACCAAATCCATGTATCTTTCTATCACTACTGGCCATGTTGCAGGCCACTGCGTGCGAGGAATGCACTGTTGCACATAATCATTCTGGCCGGCCCTTCGTTTTTCAGGTGTAGGTTCCCTGAGAATTACCCTTTCAGCAAGAGGAGCTTGAAACTGAGCAAAAGGCACATGGCGCTCATATAATGCTGGCTAAGATATGAATCAGCTTCAATCCAATACGATGGTTGAGGGGGTAGTGCTAGGGCAAAGGAATGTCCCATCTGTTCCAGCTAGAAACAGAGGCGCTGAATTTGTTCCTTCTGCCTACTATCACCAATGAAGAAGCTCTACACCTTTTAGCAATTTGTTTTGCCAAAGAACAGACTGCATCGTCACGTTCTTGGACAAGCCCGACAATATCTGCATCTGACAAAGAAGCAGCCGGAAGAATAGGCTGCTGCAAAGCAAATTGAAGCCGCGCCACCTGTGCTTCAAGAGCAGTTATGGGAGTAGCTTGGGCATTAGCTTGAAGAACATTGTGGCAAAAACCTGCGGTACACTGAAGTAACCACACAACACTATCCAGGTGTGCTAGTTGAACCTCATACTACTGCGGGGTTTCCCAAGGGAAAGGGAGAACCGTGGTAGCTACCACATCAGTTAAGATTGCGGTCCCTGCTGCGGTCCCCACCTCGAAAACTGAAATCGCCACCTGGTGGTGTGAGCTGCTCAATCCTCGCAGGCATCAGTGTACTGGAAGGGTAGTATTTCGGCGCAGCTACTACTGGTGCCGTGCTTACCAGTGACCGCTCCTGAATCTGTTGGCACCACCTATGCAGAGCAAAAACCCCCTGTGGTGACATTGCGACCGTAGGGCGCACAGGAGTACCCACTGGCACAGCCGCAGTGACAGTTACAGAAACAGTGCCATCAACTTGTTTAGGGGATCACTGGCTACTTCTTTATTGGGAGGGCTTTCGGCCTCTAGAACTGATACTTGCAACAAGCACGCCATCAGAAACAATGACAATTACAGAAGCACTTGTAGAGAATGGTGCCGAAAAATGGCAGGCAAGCCGAAGAAACCATAAAATTGGCGAGCATAGGGAACAGAATCTGCAGTATTTGCCCCACCTTAGAGTGGACTACCTGCCCTTTCTTCTCCTGAGAACACACCCTCTAAGCCTCAAATCTAATTCGGTCTTTTAAAATGTGAGCCCAAGAAACAGTTCCGAACTCAAAGGTTTTGATCAACTGTTTCACCTTCACTGACATTGTGTAAGTCTTTGCCTGGAGCCAAATGGCTTCTAAAAACCATTTGTAGCATTCCTTTGCTGCCAAATTAGTGCATCCAGAAAGTTTATACTCCCCATTGATTTTGGGACCAAATTCTACCTCCATCTTGGCTACAAGAATCGCCACCGTTTTGCTAGCAGCAATAGCTCCACCGTCTGCAGGGCAAGTGCAGCTTCTGCTGAATGTATTCCACGGTGAGCACCACTGCTGCATCCTGTATGTCCACCACATCTCCAATAGCTAACTGCCATAACAAGGGCTAGGACTGTGGGTGTACCTGCACACGCTCCCAATGGAAATTGGAGTAAACACGGATGCACTTATCTGTGAGCCATGCATCAATAGTAGGCCGCTCATAATAAGTATACTGAAATGGCATGAAATGACACTCCATTTCATATGAGAGATAGCATAAAAGTGTCATCAAACAGCACTCTAAATGTTGTAATTATGAGAATAGCTAGCTATGCCACAAACTATGTAATTTGTAAAGCATTTAGCTCATATTTCATTAAGTTTTGGGCACCCAAGTGTGAATAAGGGCCAATTGTATAAATAACATTATTCTCATAATACAAGACAACCTCCCTTTGTGCCAATTGATTCTTGTCTTATCTCCTTGCTTTCTTCCTTGTCTATGGTGTGTGTGTGTGTGTGTGTGTGTGTGAGAGAGAGAGAGAGAGAGAGAGAGAGAGAGAGAGAGAGAGAGAGGTTTAAGAGGATGGACAACACCATTCTTGGTACATGTTCCTCTCATGCTTGTATTCTTGAGTGTGAGAGTAGAGAGGAGGGAATGTACTGAAGAATGGCAACCTTATTGTGATAGCTTAACAAAAGGAGGCAATAGAGTGGTGCTATGCTGAGAACTCCATAATCATAACCATGATTATGCAGGGAACACCCATTTGATATATTTTCTAAAATTTTTTAAAAAAATAAGAGCCATTGATTCCATTTCTTGTTGTCGTTGGAATATTCATTTCCAAGAAAACTAAGATTTGCACCCCTGAATCATTGATTTTTGGTCGAAACCTAAAAAATTATTGTCACATGATTCTGTAGACTGCAAAATCATGGCCAAGATTTTCATTTACAATTTGATTTTCTAATAAACTAATTTGTTCCGCAATTAACAGGATTACGCATTAAATACACCCTATTTTTGAAAGATTTAATTTTATCCAATTATCATCAAACGGATAAGAATTACAACATGATTATTAATCATGTCCATTGACTGCCACATCATAAATCACGATCCATGAATACTAATCACATCTCATGAATACTAATCACATTCATGATTGGCAAATCATCAATCACATCTCTAAAATCACAAATCATGATTGCCACATTAAGAATCATGGTTAAGAGTCAGACCCGTTGATTGACGACGACCACACCATACCACCACCAAACATCACGGTGATAGAACTTGACCATTTGATAAGATAGACACCTAAAACAGGGACTAGGGGTATCAAGGAAACCTGTTTTGTTTAAGTAAAGACCATAGCCGTCATTCTACATAGAATCACAACCGTGATTCTAGACCCTGTAAAATCTTCAAAATCGGTAGGAGAATTGTTTAGGAATGTTTCTAAGGGCTTTCTGAGAAGAACAGAGGAAATTGTGAGCAGTTGAAAATACCCAAAAAAAAAATTGAGCAGTTGAAAATACCCAGAAAAATTTTCATGATTTTTTATCACACTGTGACTTTACAGACGTCTATCATGATTCTGCAAAAACGTTTTAGTTGTAGATTTGAAAATTCCAAGTGTGCAATTCTAAAATTTTGGCCAATTAAAACCATTTCATGCACTTAAAGTCAAGTAGGCTTGCTAACAATAGTGCATCTAGCCAACTAGGATCCTCCTACTAGAGAAGCTTAAGGTCAACTAGCACATTGGTCAGTACATAAAGGATTGTGTTTGCTTTGCACACGCTGAATTCTTTTAAGTCATCAAGTAGTGAGGAATCCATGGAAAATCCTCTTAATGAGGAAGTAGTGGGGGATAAGAGCACTTCTATCTACAACACTGTGGGAGGGATAAGAGCACTTCTATCTACAACACTGTGGGAGATAAGAGCACTTCTATCTACAACACTATGGGAGGGATAAGAGCACTTCTATCTACAACACTGTGGGAGGGTTCATGGGCTTAGCCTAGGGAATCCTAGGATATGTTCAAGATCCTAAAAGGGAAGCTCTACAGGTTGCCAAGGGACAACCATGAAAGACTTGGAAGCACATGATAATAACTAAGGGAGGAACCATCACTAGGGATGAGCAACCCTCAACCCACGGTACAATACACTCCAAGAATATGAAGGGATCCTATAAGTTGGATCCCAAACCTACAACTTTTACACCCATCTAAGGTCGTGTAGGTTCCCATTTGAGTCCTACAAATTTAGGACAAGTTAAGGATAGGGTGTCTCAAGAAGATCTCTCTTAAACCTTAGTGATGTTGATACAAGTATCATCCTTCACTGGCATTTCATATCTTTATTTAGATCCCAAATCTATTTACCACTAGTCATGTTTTTAACAAAAGGTAAATTTTTGTGGCTTTAAGAGACTTTCATTTAAAAAGACATTTCTATGTAATCGTTAATGTCTCAAAGAGTTATCAAAGCGTTTCCTTCTCAAAAAATACTCTTAGCACAAGAGATTAGGCACAATCACCTAGCAAAAAAGTTCAAAAAATATAATTTTCCATGGTCAAAACATTTAGTCAAATTGTTTAAAAAAGTTTTAACTTTTGATTTTTACTTTGAAAATAGCTTAAATTCTTTTATAATCACACAAAATAAGTACTTTATATAAAGTTTTCTATATATATTGAATACATTTACATGTTCCTTCCATCAATTAAACATATACTTTTTATATAATTCTCCTTGAAAGTAAATATATTGTACATCATTTCTCTACCATTTTTGGTACTTTAACAAATTAGAAACTTGTTAGATACGTAAGTGTGAAGATGCATGCTAATTGGGTTTATAGTCCCATATGCTTTATTTTTTCAAAACTTTTATTATATGTAGATGCATGTTAGCCAAGTATTTTCAAATGGTTTCATGGAAATTTGAGCTTAATTTTCTTTTCACCCCTTTAAAAATTTTGAATTAATCTTGACCCTTTTTTGGTGAAGCTACTTTTACCAGTCAATTACAAGACTAGTGTCAAATCTGTCCCTTAACCATCTTCTTAACCATCTTGCCACACTTGGTCACCATCTAATGTTTTGAAATTTGGATATATGTCAAGCATGTGTGCTACTCAAATATAGAGTAGCTTATCCTTATTGAAGGAGCCTTATAAAATATAGTAAATCGAATGCCTAACAGATTTGGTTAAAGACATCTATGTGGAATATGAGGTCTCCAACTCCGTGGAATTTTGGTAGAGGTTTGAAAATTTTCACCCACATGGGGTGTGTATGTGAGGTATGTGGGTGTAATTGTTGTGCCACGCCCCTTTGTAGAGCTTGTGCTAAGCTCAGAATGTCTAGTTGTGGCTCAAGGGGAGGTGGTACATAGGTGGGGGGCGGTAATAGATTCGTTTGTTATAGAAAATCATATGTGAGTGTGCTCGAGGCATCTATCTATGACGGGGTGCAAGTATGGAGGGGCCCCGGTAGATAAGGACTCTTCATAAATCGTTTTGCTCTTACGACCACAAACATGTTTGGCATGGCGGCCACATGTGAATGTGCAATGGTGGTCGTGTCGCAAAATGTAATGGGGGCACTTGGGGCATGCACCATGACCAAAAGATGTCCACATTGTGTGTGGTGGTGGAAGCTTGGAAAAGCTTCAATAGTGTGCGCACGGACCCGAAATAAGAGTTTTGGCTCCCTTTTGCCTCATCCGTGAACGCACCCTTAAGGTAAAAAATGGTCTTTTTGAGGCATTTTGTGCGTGTAAAAACAAGGGTGCTTTTTTTGGCGAGCAATTACGGGCGAGCTGTTTTGCGAACCTGGGAACAATTGAAATCGTAACAAAAAGGTACCTCTAACATTACTCTCTTTCACTCTCTCTCTCTCTCTCGGGTGACACATGTACACACCAACACATTTCACACTTTTGCGAGATATTGATAAAAGTTGCTTCCATACGTGAGACATTGAATATAAAATCCACCAATAAGTGTTCTTGGTTAAAATCTTGATAAAAGTTGCTTCCATACGTGAGACATTGAATATAAAATCCACCAATAAGTGTTCTTGGTTAAAATCATAACACATAGGTACCTCTAAAATTTCTCTCTCTCTCTCTCTCTTTCACTTACTCTCTCTCTCTCTCTCTCTCTCTCTCTCAATTATTGACATGTGTACACACCAACACATTTCACACTTGCTGGTGTCATTTCTACATTGTAAGATTCCTCCTGAGCCAGAATAACAAATAAGCCTCTACTTCAATCCCTTGTAATCATTCTATGTTTCTGAATACAAGAAAATATTATTCTTCCTTGTTTGGCCTAGTGAGATAAAAATTTCCAGAGAGTGGTAAATCAATATTGGGATATTTTTGGATAAATAAGTTCTACAGATATCAAAAAAATGTTTCCCTGAAGGGTATATTCATGGATAGGTGGTACACTAGCACCAGATTTTAGGGTTGGGAGCTGGGAGAGGTAGCTCAGTTGGTAGCCATAGGAATGTTGGGAATTTTAAAAGACTTCAATAAGTTTTTTAATTTATTCAATTCAGGGTGCGGCAAAATCAAAGGAGTGGGGGCACTACCTTTGCACCACTCACAACCATTATGAGGAGTGCCCGTCGGTTGTAGCAGCAGGGGCCCTCGTCTGGGAGGGAAGCTTGCCAGCGTGGAAATTTGAGGAGTGCCCGTCGGTTGCAGCAGCAGGGGCCCTCGTCTGTGGGGGAAGCTTGCCAGTGTGGAAATGCTAGAAGCTTGAGAGCAACAAGAAAGCAGCCGAGAGGGAGGTCAGACACTAGGACACACAGGGGAAATGCCAGAACTTCTTCTCCTACTCCCTCAAGCTTTGAATCTTCTCCAGAACCATCCCTAGCCAAGAAATCTCGCAGGGTGCTAGCTTCCTCCTCTCCTTCCTCAGCTGCAGCAATAAAGGCCAAAGGAGCTACAAGAAAGGGGCATTATCCTCTTACACCCAAATCACCTACTACACCAAGCAAGAAGTTCAACATGCAGTTGGGCTTAGATGCAACTCCAAGCACAGAGGTGAGCATCTTTACACATGTTGTTGTGCAGTTAATTTTTGTTCAGGTGCCTGGCTTGTGTGAATTTTTCTAGAGGTGTGTTGCACAAGCATGCTAGGGTATTACCATGCTGTTCCAGGGGGTAATGGACTGAGTGTGCTCACAATGTCATCCATGAAATAATGTCCCTTTTGAATACCTTACAAAACAAATTTTTTGCTTCAATGATGACTCCTCACTTGTCGTGTATTGTAATAAGTGTGTTGCATACCAAAACATCCCTTGAAAAATTCAATTTGTGGGCAATAGTGCTTTATTGAGTTTTAGTGACACTACATTGCATATTGCATGCTTACAAGACACTGGAGAACACATTTTCTACACCTTTGATTCTCCCACACTTTCTATACATGCTCAAGCATTGTTAACATAAGGGCCCCTAAGCAAAAGCTTGCTAGTTAACCTATGGAATGCAAAGAGCTTCCAATTTCTAGAGATGTTGACTTGGTTGATTCTTCTCCTCCTTTATTAGCAAGAACAACACATGCTTGAGGAGAAAATACAAACATTATATGGTCTAACGTTGCTTCTTCTCTATGCATTTGCCTAAACAATTGCATTGCCTTGCTTGCTAGGCCTTTATCAACATATGCCCCAAGCGTAGCATTTCATACTATAGCCTTGTGTTTGAGGTGTGTTGCACATGCATGTTAGGGTATTACCATGCTGTTCTAGGGGGTAATGGACTGAGTGTGCTCACAATGTCATCCATGAAACAATGTCCCTATTGAATACCTTACAAAATATTTTTTTTGCTTCAATGATGACTCCTCACTTGTCGTGTATTGTAATAAGTGTGTTGCATACCAAAACATCCCTTGAAAAATTCAATTTGTGGGCAATAGTGCTTTATTGAGTTTTAGTGACACTACATTGCATATTGCATGATGCTGACAACACATTGGAGAACACATTTTCTACACCTTTGATTCTCCCACACTTTCTGTACATGCTCACAAGCATTATTAACGTAAGGGCCCCTAAGCAAAAGCCTGCTAGTTACCTGTGGCATGCAAAGAGCTTCCAATTTCTAGAGATGTTGACTTGGTTAATTCTTCTCCTCCTTTATTAGCAAGAACACCACATGCTTGAGGAGAAAATACAAACATTATATGGTCTAACGTTGCTTCTTCTCTATGCATTTGCCTAAACTATTGCATTGCCTTGCTTGCTAGGCCTTTATCAACATATGCCCCAACAGTAGCATTTCATACTATAGCCTTGTGTTTGAGGTGTGTTGCACATGCATGTTAGGGTATTACCATGCTGTTCCAGGGGGTAATGGACTGAGTGTGCTCACAATGTCATCCATGAAACAATGTCCCTATTGAATACCTTACAAAACAATTTTTTTGCTTCAATGATGACTCCTCACTTATCGTGTATTGTAATAAGTGTGTTGCATACCAAAACATCCCTTGAAAAATTTAAGTTGTGGGCAATACTGCTTTATTGAGTTTTAGTGACATTACATTGCATATTGCATGATGCTGACAACACATTGGAGAACACATTTTCTACACCTTTGATACTCCCACACTTTCTATACATGTGCACAAGCATTGTTAACATAAGCATACTTGTAGCCTCATGCATCCAAAGCAAGCAGATCATACATGTGCTCAAGCATTGTTAACATAAGCATACTTGTAGCCTCATGCATATATATGGAAGGTGCATGTCCAAAGCAAGCAGATCGTACATGAAAATATGTTAGTATAAACGTGTTGGACTGATTCTGGTTGTGCTATGGAATGTTGCAAGGCAAATCGCGTTGGTACCCTCCATATGTCCAGTTTGAAAGAAAGCCAGTTTTCTGTATGACAAAAGCCCAAGCACATGAAGTCTACGGTCTTTCAAATTTTGGAGTGGATGCGAGAACATTGGGTGAGGCTAATTTTACAGATGCAGATTGGAGTGGATGCGAGAACATTGGGTGAGGCTAATTTTACAGATGCAAATTGGCTATCATGTTTTGATGAGGTGCCAAGAAGGGGCAGTAAAGTAAAATGCAGGACTTTGAAGCTAGAGTTGTGGCCCAGGTTCTACACCCTTTTTACTTCGGTATATCAGGAACCTCCCAGCAACTATGGGATGGAGGTGACCAAGGCATTTGCAAGAGGTTTTTTGCATGAGTGTACAAAAGGGCCAGTCGATTGGGCTTTATTTTCTGAGAGCATGATAGCGGCTATGGATGCAAAGAAGCTACAAGCAAAGAAGCACCGATGGTCTATTTTCCATGCTTCCTCTGCACCGCATACCTCCAGGTTTGAATAGGTGAAGCCTCTTGAGCAATCGAAGACAATACAAAATATCCATGTGGACTCAGAGTGTGTTGGACGGAATAATTGAGGTGCTTGAAAGGAAATATGCTCATGCCCTGTCAGAGCTCAACGAAGCTCCGAGAAAAGTTGACAAGTACAAAGCGGATATGCATCGAGATGAAGGGGCACAGCTCCTGGTTGGTAGTTTGAAAAGACAGTTGGAAGATGCACAATCTGAGTTGCAAAAGGTTGAAAATGCATCAGACCCAGCAGATGCTGGGAAGTTACAGGAGGAGCTGAGGATGAAAGTGGATAGATTGTCATAATCGACTGACCATCCAAACTGTGGATGGAGTTGTTATGGGTACTGTTCCTACTAGTGCGGGCTATGAAAGTCAAGAGTTTCTAGAAAATGCAAAACAAATAGAGATGCATGTGCGTGCTCAGGTGGATTTTGTGAAAGACATGCAAGCAAGAAGGAACAAAGTGTTCCTATCCTTTCCAACACCTAAATTACCACATGCAGATCTGGGCTTGTCGGATGCACACAATATTTGTTCTTCTTGTGGATTGGTTATGTATGATGCAGATGGTCTTTGCATGTTTATACTTCCTTGTTGTGGACATGCTTATCATATTTATTGTTTTGCTCACCTTGCTACAAGCAAAGAGATTTGCATGGCTATGGGATGCACACAAATGATGTCGTCTGCTCTACAAGGTCTTTGGTGATGCTTGGCCACATTGATGCCCCCAGTTATGCAAGGGAGTCATGAAACACAGTACCCTCCATGCTTCCAAACACTGCTGCCAATCATGCTTTTCCCACGGTACGTACCATACCGTTATGCTCTCTAACCCTTGTCTTCATTACTGGGTTTTTTTGTGTATCTTTTTGTAAGGTGGGCGAGGGTAGAATGCATGTGGATAAATGGTACCACCTAGAGTTGTCATCTGTAGCATGGCAGCTGATTTTGGTAGCAAGGTAGCTATCTTATGCTGCTTGGGAGCTACATTGACGGGTTGGTACCTAGATTGTGAGCCTAGAAGCTACCACAAATAAGAGTACACAGGTCTATTCCTTTGGTGACTGTAACTTCTTATTTAGTAGTTGTGAGTGCCTACCTGGACTGGTAGATACCAGTGTGGCTGGTAGCTTTTACTTTAAAGACTGGTATCAACCTTGATAGCTACCTGTTAGCTAGTTTTGAAGCCTGTCAGCCACCTTTAAGAGCCTAATAGCTACCCTAGGAAGCTTGGTATTTTCAAGATATAACATTTGATTGATCTAGACCCCCATATTACAAACATTGATACAAGAGATTGTATATTGAGAGTCCCCTTAGAGTAGGATGCACTCTCCAATTTTAAAGCTTCATTGTAATTAACAAGACAAAATGAGCAAGATTTTATAAATTGAGGTGGTGAAGGTATTATACTTATATATACAATCGCTACAGATTAACATTATTGAAGATAGAAAGAGTCTCCTGGAGTAGGATGCACTTTGTCAAAATTACGGTTAAAAAATTTCATTTTGATGGAGCTTATTCTACTAAAGATTCCCCTTAAAGTATGATGCACTTTGTCAATAGATAAAAGGAGTCTCCTTAAGAGTAGGATGCACTCCATCTACGACTCCATTATAATAAAACATTGTAAATGAAAATGAATTTATTTTTTTGTGTTAAAATATGTTCAATTCCTTGCAAAAGGCACACAATTGAACAGCACGCAAGGCATTGAATAGCACGCTCCCAAAGATGGCCAGATTACAAAGACCCTTTATATTTTATTATAATATTTACAAAGACCATTTACATTCAATTACAAAAGGGAGTAACAAAATGTGCTAGTGTCATGGGGGTGTATTGGTTGAATAAGGTATTGAGCTTCTTTTTAAGCATGTTCATTTTGTGTACTCACAAGATCACACACTTAGATTATTCTCTCAATTATTATCTTGATTATCATCTTGATTGACACATTGTAGTAGCTATCATCGAGTTTCAATGTATTCTTGTTGTTGTACAAAACATGGAGACCCCAAAAGAAATGAACTTTTTTGAAGAAAACTCGTGTAGTTATTTGTTTGAAATGGACAATGTAGCGAGATATTTGCCTTGTTGCTCATATTGAGGTGTCTAGCATGGCTAGCAGTCCAACGTCAATCACTTTATCTCTTCACTTTAGATCTAGCACTTGTCTATTATAGAGCTGAAAAGGATTTCTTGATCCATGACTTATCCATTCTAGATCCTGTTCCACCACTTGGACATTATAGAGCTTGACTTCAGTGGATGCAAGCTCCACCAAACGGTAGATCTAGACTCAAAATTCTAGTCGTATTGTATGACTTCCAAAGGTTTAGGTCTACCACACATGGATACTAGCTCCACCATGTGGTAAGGCCAAAATTCCATGAAGAGACCATGGCTGCTACCTCCACCACATGGTGGAGCTAGAGCTCAATAAGATACCACATGGTGGAGCTAGCTAGCTCCATGAAATTATACAGCTAGACTTCAATGGATGGTACCACATTAGGGCCAAAAACGTCTCAAAATGGGCTGTGTAAGGAATTTCGCTAACTTGCTAATTAGTAGAATGTTGACGGTCAAAACGGCTCCAAATTTGCCCGTTTTGGATATTTAAAGCGTATCTATGTGATTGAACACGTATCTAAGTACATATTTTAAAATCTAAAAAAATATATCGTTTTCATGCTACTCTTTAATGGCTCGTCTCGAAATTTGTCCTCTTTTAGTGACTTCGCACGGCAAATACTTATTTCTCTTACTTTTGAATGACCATTCCCTCCGAACGCGCTCTCATCCATTCTCCAAAAAAATTCACTCCTCTGCTTCTCTAAGAATTTCACAACCTACATCTCATTCTCATTCTTCTGCGTCTCTCATGTTCTAATAGCTCTGCTAATATTTTTAGCTCTGTTAGTAATGAGTGATACATCTAATCGTAAGTTTCATTTGAATATCAAGCTCAACCAAGAGTATGCAACTACACGGAGTGTCTACCAAAGACCCCTTTCATGTGCGAATGAAGCTCAACATCTTCGCAACGAAGGAAAGAAGCATATTGACCTATGGACAGATGGAAGTCTATATCCACTGGATCCCAGAACAGAATGGTATCCTTCTTTTCACACACCACATGATTTGATTAGATTTGTTGGTGATGGGGTGGATGGCTTACTTGGTTATAGTTCAAGACTATCTCAATCACATGTAGAATATATTACATACCTTCAAAATACTTTATCTTTGAATGCAACAAAAATTATAGAACTTGAAAACAAAATAGTGTCTTTGAAACAAGAAAATGATCAATTGAAAACCTTAAAAGAAACTCCAATAGGGTTAAGAGTATGAGTAAAACGAATGCGAGATGTAGTTAACTTGACAGAGAGATCTGGACAAAGGAAAAAAAGGTTAAAACTTGTAAGAGATCATGTTACTACCCTTCTAGGATTTGACATGTCTAATGCTCAGGAAAGGGTAAGAATTTTGAATGAGCTTATGAATAGGTCGGATATCTTGAAACTTTTAAAACTTCTTGAAAATCAAACTCAAAAAAAAACTAGTCTTTCAACATCTACTAAAAGATATGGACTTATTGGTCCAGCCTTCCCAAATGCAAGAAGTTTGTGACGACACAGTGGGAGTGAGTAGAAAGGGATACAGAGCCATCTCTAAAACCTGGTTCAGGGTCCTTAAGTATTACAAAATCAAAGCTTTTGGGTTGCCTAGACCTCACAATGTTGGAAAATATAGAACTCTGTTAAATAAGGAAATTTTCAAACATTTCAGAGAGTATTTCTATATTGAGGGAACAATGCCATATGAGAAACAAAAAAAAAAAAAACATCTTTTGAATACAACATTTATAATAATATTTGGATGAACATTAGAAAAGTCCAATCTTTTATGGTGAGATATTACAACATTCGAGAAATAGATTGTGAAGGAAAACTTGTATTTGTTATAAAATTAGATGAAGCTCAAATCCAAAAATGTCAAAAAATGGAAAGAATATCTATATCCCTAATGAATAAAGCATTGGACTATAGTCAAGGTAAGCTTGATTATCCATACCACAAAACTCAATCAGAAATGGAGCTATGGTGGATTGGATAAGCTCATGTGCCAGTAGAGAGTCATGAATCATTAAAGTGGCTCTTCTCACATACAGACATTCCTTCAGTTATTCAGAGCCAAAATGCAGGTGAACACCTTCATGTAGACGACATAGGTGATTTCATTGTGGAATGGCATTTGAGTGCAACCGGCGTTGAAGTGTATGTTTGGTGTATGTGGAGGAGCAAATACCAAATATCCATGTCTTTATTGCATGGCAAGCACAGGGACAAGAGAATGGCTTGCAGAAAATGAGATTGAAAAACCACCATCCAGAAATTTAATAATGTGAATGTTGTCGATTATCCAACTTCTGTTAAAATTTGGGATCCAGTTCTACCAATACATTTAAAAAATGTGCATATATGTACATTGCATGCAGAGATAAGAATCTTGGATAAATTGCTCCGTCTGGACTATGCATATTCTATTAAGCCGACTAAACTTGCAGATGAGTGCATAGAAAAATGCGAAGCCTTGCTCTCTCAAATGGATTTCCATGGTGGCGAAGTGTATCTTAAAAAAGATCATGTTCTTTCTAGAGGTACAGGTGATGTTTTGCAAGATGTTTCAATGGGAGGAGCAAAAGCAAGAAGATTTTTGAGCAACCATGACACCAAACAAGTCAATGCAATGTGGAACTGCTGGAAACATCTATGTGTCATCACCACAAATGTCAAAAGTAGACCAGATGTAGCCAACAAACGTATGGAAGTTTGGAAAAAACTCGACAATTTTTTCAAAGTCCTAAGACAACAAGTTGGTTCAAATACTTTTGCAGATGATTTCAAAAAAGCAATAAAGTTTTTAATAAAAGCTATCATAGATGCCTAGGGAGAAAAAGACATAACTTATTACTTGGTGAGTGTTTAGACTTATCAAAACAGTTAAAATTAAAGTGTAATTTCTTAAATTTACTAACAAAGAATTATCTTGTAGTATATTCTTTACTTGCATGGACCATATTTTGCTACAGAAGGACCCCTTGCAGCATGGAACACACAAGGAATGGAAAAGTCTCACTATCAAGCGAGAACTTCCTTTTTCAGATGTACCAGAAGAGGAGGTGGTCAAAGAAGAAGCAATGCACTTAAAGAATTATTCAATTGGTTCTACAGGAGGCAATTACAAAGGATGAGATCAAAGAACCAGCAATCTTAAACTACACAAACACCTCAAGATAGAGACTAATGATTTACTAACACATTTGTACCTCTTACAAAATATTTGTTGAATTATAATCAGTCCTTGCAAAATATTATGTGTACATTAGTTTTTGATTCTCTTGGGACTATTTGGCATGTCACCTCTGTATCTCAAAAATTTTCTCCTTCTATAACCTTCAAGAAGATTGATATCTGACTCCTCAGCTGCTGCAGCTGCATAGCTAGAGTAGCAAAGAAAGTATCCTGCTCTTGAGGCATTGAAACCTGCAGCATATCCAAAGATTCTAAGAGCAGCAGCTCTCTCTAGAAGCAAGACCTTGTTAGCATTTATTAGGGGAGTGTATCCCATGAACCTTGACAACACCTTCAAGGCAAATATTGGCAACTCAGCATCTTCAGAGAAGTTCATGTGGAATGCACAGAACACAGCCTTATCCAATGTAGGTAAGTAGTGCATCAGAGCAGATGAAGGCATTCTTGACCTAGTCTCTGTAGCTTTCACTCTGCTACCTTTAGCTCTTCCTAAAAAATCATCCTTATCAACAAGCAATTCAATCTGCAAGACAAAAACCTCACTTTAAAAAAATTACAATCACAATAACATTTTGCAAAAGATTAAATGGAAACTACCTTCTGCAACTCATCCTCAATTACTACTTTGTCTTTCATCAAGTTGCATGAGCCAACCCTTTCCACTTTATCAGAATCTACCTGAAGCTTGAAATCTCTGCCAAAAGACTCTACACCTAACTCAATAAGCGTGTTCTCAAAATCCTCATCTCTAAGGGAAGGTTTCTCCTCATCCACTCTTTTAAGGCACAAGGCAAGTGCATCAAGAGCAGGGATAAATGAGTGGTCAGATGTTTGCAAATCAAGTGCCAAAAACTCTTCCTTTGACTCTACTTCTATATCAATAAAGTCTTTGGTCACCTCACAAGCTTCTGAAATTTCTGCAATACAGTAGTCTTCCCTGATATTGAAGAGACATTGAAGATAGGACAAAGGAATAAAATCTTTCTCATTGATATAGAAGAAAGGAAGGCTTGGAATAGTAACAGAGGATTCAGATATACTTGCTTCCTCTGAGGGCTCTTCAGTAACAGTGAAAGCCCTAAATTCAGCAACATCAAGATTGGCACTTTCTTTCTCCTCAGCTTGAACATCAATTTCTTCCTCTTCTAAAATCTCTCTAGCTTTGAGACTGTGGTGACATTTAAGTTTTCTTCCGCCTTCTCTGCATCAATTTTTGATTCTTGCTCTTTATCTTGTACTTATGCTCTCAAAAATAGAAAGAAAAGAAAGGAGACATCCTTGGGGACAAGGTTACAAAGCTTTTTATGAATTGGACAAGAAATGGATGAAGGGCATGTGAAAGAGATTCTATTTGAAAATCTACTGAACCTCTTTGTAACTTTGGATTTCTCCACTGACAACTGAGTAAAATCGGTAAGGTGACAAAAATCATTGTCTCCGATATGAAAACAATGAGCTTCAATTGACATTTCAAATTGTTTGTACTCCTCTTCAAAGAATGTTCTTAAGATTCATCAAAACATCTGAAAGAACAAACCTTGGATTGAATATCTCCACTGCATCTACGTATGCCTTCATGTCATGACCATCTTGCAAAATAGCAATTCAAGAGTCTTTCACTTGGGCTTTCTTCAACAAGTTCATGTCGTCCCTCAACACTTTTACTCATTGTGATATTTGAGAAAAACGTTGGAATAATTCTGAAGAAGGCTTAGAAGTCTTGATATGAAAGAGCCCGAACAAAGCGAAAATAAGTGGTCCAAAAGTTTTGGAATGCTTCTATCGCTTGGTGCGAGCTTTGGCAATTTGAAGGTTCGAAAAAAAAAGAGAGGGTTTTGCAAAATAGGGCTTGGAAGTCACTATATGGCACAGCCCAACCAAGCGAAAATAAGTGGTCCAAAAGTTTACAAAAAAATTGAGAGAGAGTTTTTGAGAATATCCGATGGAGCACGTGAAGCGTGGCAAAAACACCTTAAATAGTGACCGTTCGTGCCACGTGGCAAAAATGATTACATGACACGTGTATCCAACGGTCCTATGTATGACGGATTCGAGGTATAAAAAGTTAATTTTCTTGAAAATATTTCTATTTTTCACCGACACGATATCAAGCGAGATCACTCCTCCGAAATTCCCGGAATCTCCTTTTACCCTTCTCACCCATATCAAGCGATAGATCTCATCCATATCAATCGAACCTCTTCATCGCTTCGTTCCGGATCCTCCCCTATCACTTGGCCATACCAAATCAAGCAAGAGATCTATATTTTCACCTTGTTTTGGACATAGCTAGAACCAAGCGATTGCGCATTTCCAATACTTTTGGAAGCTTTCAATCACTTAGTTCCATCTCCATTTGTCATTGCCCGAATCAAGCGATAGTGCTTATCCAACCACTTTGGATCCGCCCCATCGCTTCGTTCGGGCCACTGTAAGTTTTTTTTTATCTCAACACACAAATCACCTCGATCGGGTCTCTTTTTTTTCTTTAACTTCAATGGTGAGGACAAAACAGACTGCAAGAAAATCTACCTCCCTTTGGAAACTGAAAAAGCTGAAGATAAACTAGGATCTTCCAAAAAGCCAGTTAGCGATGAAAAATAAGAAAAGCCTTCTCCAAAGCCTCGTGCTAGGGCAACAGTAAGAAAGAGATTAAACTATCAGGTGAAGTCATTAAGAGAGATCAGAGCGGCACAGAAATCTACTAGTCTTCTCATCCCTCGACTGCCATTTATTCGGGTTGTCAGGGACATATCAGAAAGGTTAGTTGGCAAAATGAGAAACACAAATCTTGATAAAGTCCGATGGGAGCCACAGGCCCTTATGTGTCTTCAAGAGGCTGCTGAAGATTTTTTAATCGACTTTATGAATGATGGATACATTGCTGCTGCATTTGCTCATAGGATCACTCTTATGAGCAAAGATTTTGTGCTTGTGTCTAGACTTAGATACAAGTTTAACAAAGCTTTGGAACCCACTCCAAGTCAAGATATGAGGGCTTTTGAAATTCTAAATATTCCTCCAGCAAGACAACCCAAACAATCAGTTGTTATTGAAGATATTTCACATACTTATAGTACAAGAAAAGCTCAGGATATTAAAGAAAAAGTGGAGAAAGAGAGAGAGCAGGAGAAGATTACAGAGGATGCCATTCTTTCTCAGCAAGCTGAAATTCTTCATGCATCCAATTCAGAAATTTATTAGAATGTAACAGGTCAAATGATAGTAGATGTCTCCATGCATGGAGAGGATGAGGTTTATTGTGACATTTCCCCTGAAGACACAAGTATGCTTGTGAATCACAATATTGAGATATCTGACACAGTCCTCTTCATCTGTCTGAGGTTTGTGTGGATTTCCTTTTGCTTTCTTGATGAATTTCTCAGATTCCATATTTTGTTGATATGTTTTGTTTATGTCTCCAGATGTCTTATGAGGGATCTTCCTGACTCAATGGCTATGCAAGTGACCATTCTTGATCCCCTTGTTACACAGTGCCTTTTCAATAGGCAAGGGGATCTTGCAAGTTTTCTCAAAAACTTTGATATGCTGACATGCAATTACATTGTATACCCTTATGTTGAAGTGTAAGACTCACACTCAATTATCTTGTGTCTATCATTACAATATTCACAACTAATTGCAGTATTCATCTTATCACAGAGGCCATTGGAGTCTTATTATCTTCAATCTATTGGATAGAGATGTAATCTTTATGAATTCTTTAGCATCCATTCATGGGAGAAGTAAAATGTAAGAATCAACTTTACCACGGTTTATGTTCTAGAGCAATATTTTGTATGTTTTCAATTGTTTGGTTGACCCTCAATATTTTATGCTTGCAATGCTGCCAAACTTATCTTGAGTTTTCTAGGTTCCACCTATGAAGACTACAAACTTGAAGATTTTAAGTACTACAATCAGGAAGTTCCTTTGTAGAAAGACTCAACATCTTGTGGATGGATGGTGCTTGCTAATGCTTGGAGATATCTTGAGTCAAGATTTAGAATGACAACACTTACTGTAAGTTCATGTAATAATAGCATTGATTGATTGGGTCAATACATTTAGTGACTTTCTCATATCAAGAAATTTTGTTATTTTCTTTTGCCTTAGTTGCATGAATATCTAGATTCTTGGGTAAGTTGGGTAAGGGAGAAGGCAGTGTCTATGGTTTTGGACAAATCTATCAATCCAGTTGATCTTGATTCCCTCTTTCCACCTAATAAAGGATCCAAGGGTACAACTTCAAAGAAAAGAAAAAAGGAGGAGAAGGAAAGCCATGTCAAGGATGGCTCATCCAAAAAGAAAAAGACCTCTGCCAAAGAGAAGAAGAAAAGAAAGAAGAGCCCTATTAAGAGCAGATCCTCCAAGGGGAAAAAGAGCACTACTAAAGAGAAGACCCATTCTAATGGAAAGAGCCCTCAGGTTACAGAGAAGACCCATTCTAATGGAAAGAGCCCTCAGGTTACAGAGAAGCCCTCCTGCTAAAGAGAAGAGCCCTAGCCCTCCTACTAAAGAGAAGAGCCCTAGCCCTCCTGCTAAAGAGAAGAGCCCTAGCCCTCTTACTAAAGAGAAGACCCCTAGCCCTCCTGCCAAAGAGAAGAGCTCTTCACCAGCTCAAGAGAAGACTCCTATCAAAGAGAAGACCCCTAGACCTCTTGTGCTAAAGAGAAGACCCCCTCCTGCCAAAGAGAAGAGCTCTTCACCAGCTCAAGAGCTATCAAAGAGAAGACCCCTAGACCTCTTGTGCTAAAGAGAAGACCCCCTCCTGCCAAAGAGAAGAGCTCTTCACCAGCTCAAGAGAAGACTCCTATCAAAGAGAAGACCCCTAGCGCTCCTGCCAAAGAGAAGAGCTCTTCACCAGCTCAAGAGAAGACTCCTATCAAAGAGAAGACCCCTGTCAAAGAGAAAACCCCAAGCAAAGAGAAGACCCCTGTCAAAGAGAAGAGTGCTACTAAAGGTCTTCCATTTCACTCACCAGTGAAATTTAAAATTCAGAAGCGTCGTTCATCCAACAAAGAAAGTAAGAGGGCAAATGTTGGCTCTCCATTCAATTTCTTTTTCATGTTCCCTAAGAAGACTGCCAAGTCTCCAAAGCCAACCTCCAAAGAACCTTCTCCAAAACCAGACCCCACTGCCAAATCTCCCTCGCCAACACCTAAAGATCTCAGAGAAGAGCCCAACTTACCACCAGTAGGAATCCACTGCAAAGTCTTCCTTTCCAACACCTCAAGAGCTCAAAACACTGGAACTTGAACCTCAATCAGCCAAATTTGATCGAAGAAAACAAAACAGAGAAAGATTCTCTAAAGAACCAGGGTCATCCCATGCCAAAAGAAAAGTTGATTTTGTTGAGTGATTCCACAAATTGGCTTTTGTTTTGTTCATTTTGTCCATATGAACACACCCTTTTTGGGACTATATTGTGTACTTAAATTCAGTATCAATAATTTGATATTCAACTATTAAACCTTGTTTTGTGTTGCGAACAATATGTTGACCATTTTTGTGAAGAGGGTGCTTCTTTAGATGGTTTCTCTTAAAACCAAAGGTACAAAATTTTATGAAATTCTTCCGCACCATTTGCTTCCTATCTTTTAGCAAACTATTAGCACATCCCTTCCAATGTGCTCATTCATGGGCTCCATTCCTTGACCACACCTCTGGCCCTTGCTTGGGCATGCCTGCACCTACTTATGCTCTTTGTCCAAGTGCAAAGTACCATGGGATCCTTTCATCCCATAAATCAGTAACTCTTCTTTACATTGACCATTCTCTCATGCTCAAACCAAAAACTTTGAGAAAAGGTAAAACTATAAAACCAACCTTATCTTGAGACATTGTTGTCTCCTTATAGTAGCTTCCTTGTTAATTGTTAAATTTGTAGCAATGTGATGAGCTATGGTGGATCAAATGCTAGAATCAACATCATTAGAAAAGAGATTAGATAATAATTAAGATGTGATTAGTGAGAAATTAACTGATAGCTTAATGTAGGCATGGATAATCAAAAACCAGCAAATTCTCATTAGGCCAATGCCTCAATTTATAGAGTTTACATCCAAGCATCTAATCCCATTGATTTCTCCTTGATTCACTCCACCTCTTTGCTTGATTCTCTCCACCTCTTCTCAGAATATCTCCACACCTCCTAAGTCTCCTCATGCTACCCTTTATTCTCTCCTAGTAGATACTTCTCACCCAGATCTTCGCAGCTTTTCATTCATGGCTTCCATAGCCTTCTTTACACCAGGTGTTCTCATAGAGCTGGGATCCCAAGCTCCTCATCAAGGCTCATATCTGAGTCTAGTGGCTCATATCTGAGCCACTAGACTCTCCATCAACATGAGAATGCCCTGCAGAAATGTCAGGCATAACAAGGGGCTCAACCACTTTCTCTTTTCCGTTACGTGATATACTAATCACATTTGCAGGACTGGTATTATGATGCAGCCTGCCACTCCATGGTCTATCAACAGACCCAGTAGATGAGGACTCTCCTGGTCCACTCAAAGACTGTGATTGCTGACCTGCATTGTGTGCAACCACACTTCCACTCACATCAACCCCAACAGCTTTCAGCAGCATACGAGCTGCTCATCTCATTAAAGACAACATCCCTGCTTACCCTCAACTCACGTGTAGCAGGGTTATAACACCTGTATCCCTTTTGCTCAAGGGAATATCCAATAAACACACATTTTTCAGCTTTCGGATCCAGCTTAGTTCTCAGCTCATCTGGCACATGCACATATGCAATGCATCCAAAGACTTTCAGATGAGACAAATCAGGTTTTCTGCCAGTAAACCTCTCCTCTAGAGTTACATCATGTATGGCTGCAGTTGGAGTCCTGTTCATGATGTATACTGCTATAGAAACAACCTCAGCCCAATAGCTATGCGGCATATTCTTCTCTTCCATCAATGCTCGCGCAATCTCAACAATGTGCCTGTTTTTTTGCTCAGCAACTCCATTTTGTTGCGGAGTGTATCTGCATGTAAACTGTCTCCGAATACCATTCTTCTTCAAAAATTCAGAGAACTCATTGGAGAAGTACTCTCCCCCTCCATCTGACCTTAGACACTTTACATATTTCCCTGTTTGCTTTTCAACCAAAACTCTGAAATTCTGAAAGTGAGTGAACACCTCACTCTTCTCCTTCATGAAATATACCCACACTTTCCTTGTGTGGTCATCAATAAATGTCACATAATATCTGCAGCCTCCCATAGACATGGTCTTCGTAGGACCCCATACATCTGAATGCACAACATCTAGTGCATTTCTGCTCACATATCTATTACATGGAAATACATGCTTTGTTTGCTTTCCAAATTGGTATGCTTCACATATTCTCTGCATACCTTCCACTTTAAACTTTGGCAACCCTGTCACAATTCCTTTAGTCTGCATAGACTTCATTCTCTGCACATTCACATGTCCAATTCTTTTATGCCAAATGTCTGTGTCTGCAACAATTCCTGAACCATTTGCAAACATCGCAGCACTCATTTCAGGCATGTCTACATTCAACGTAAACATTCTGCCCACTCTGTTGCCTTTTGCAACCAACTTGCACTTGTCTTTAAAGTCTTCAACATAACAACCATCAAGGTTAAACCGAACCTGCAAACCCTGCTCAATCATCTGGCCAACTGAAACCAGATTCTTTGTTATGTTCGAAACGTGAAGCACATTTGCAAGGTACTTCACTTTGCCATCCTGCATAGACAATGGCACATCTCCAACATGGGCGATTGGATGAGCAGTGTCATCCCCTGTTTCCACAAAACCTAGTCTTTCCAGGTTTTTCATCTCCTTGAACCACTCCCCATGACTTGTCATGTGGTTCGAAGCACCTGAATCCACATACCATATGTCATCTTTTTGTGCTGCATCAACATTTTCAGACATGGTATTCACGACATACTGCATACAAATAACCTTTCATTATTCTCATTATTTCTGCTTGAGGATGCATAGTTGTTTTGCTGCACTTTCCCATTTTGCATGTCAACCTGCTTCTTATAATATTCTGCCTGCACATGTCCAGGCTTACCACAATAATAGCATTCACGTGCATCATTATACTACCTTTGTCAATTTCCACTCTTTGACTCCCCCTGCCTCTGAATTTGCCTCTTCCACCTGCGTGTTGTTGTTGTTGTTGTTGTGTATTCTGGGACTGTTGTTGTTGCTGCTGCTAGCCATAATTTTGATTACCTGTTCGGCCACCTCCTTGACCGCGTCCACGACCTCCTCTACCTCGTCCTCTTCCTGAACTTGTGTGTAGAAGGCCTGTTGCTCTGAACTATTTTTGTTTTGTGAAGACTGTTGGTCTTCACCCAAGCTCTTCTCTTCTGTAATCAGCATAGACACCAAATCTATAAAGTTGGGAATGTTTTCTCGAGTCTGAATAGACATCTTGAATGCCTTGTATTGTGGCTCGAGACCACGTAGACAGACCTCCACCTTATCATCATCATCCTACTGACACACCAATAGATGCAAGGGATTCCACAATACCTTTTATCTTCAACGCAGTCATTCACAGACATGCTCTTTTTCTCCACAGTATGAAGTTCATTCTTCAACTGTGTCTTACGTGCCTTGGCATTTGTTTCATAAAGCTTTACCAAGGTGTCCCACTCCTCCTTGGGGGACTTGGCATCCTGAATGTGCCTAATCATGGTGTCCTGTATACTAATGGAAAGCCAATACATAACTTTCCTGGCTCCTTGGTTCCAGTCTTTAAACACTTTCACATCTGCAGCAGTCAGATTTATGTCTGGTATCTCTAGTGCCTCTTCATGCTCACCTTCTATGTAGTCCCAATAGCCCTTTCCCATCAGGAAATTTGTCAACCTGAACCTCCAAGCATGGAAGTTATTCTTATCAAGCTTCTCAGCCACAATCTGGGTTATCCCATCATTTGACATCTTGCCAAACACACAATTTTACCAGAAACAGCACTCTGATTTGTCCTGCACAAACTGCTGTATTTTCTGCAGCGGTACTGTAGTACTCTCAAATGTCACAACCAGTCAATATGCCTACATACACCCAATGGCAACTATTGACCTCTTTGCAGCACCCACATTGTCTGCACAGTCAATCTATCTTCCTGCAGTTCTTAAAACAGAGTTCTGTAGAGAATCGATGACTTACCCGCAGTGCTCGAAATCGCCTGCTTTCTTAAAAAATGGAGGTTGTAACGCGTCCAAAACGCATTTTTGGCTCAAAAAATGTCGTCGGATAGGACAGTATAGTTTCCCTATAGCTTTACTCCCACGAAGAAAGCTCCTCAATCAGAGATCGTTTGCCGGTGCCTCCTGTAGAGCTCCCGAGACAAGGATGTAGTCACCAACACAAATAGGGAAGAGTAGTTGAAGCTCTTACCCTCGTACCGCTTCCTGTGGTTCTCTTACTTGCAGCTCAGCCCTTAGCATGAACCAGGATCTAATACCATAAAAAGATGCAAGGGGGAAGAGAGCTTGAGCTCTTGCAAGCACACACACACTCACAAAACCCTAATAGAGAACACACAAAGTGAGAGGCTAAAAATCTTCTTCTTCTTCACTTAACACTCAACACACATATACAAGATCAGAGTACACATAATATGAAAGGTACTCAACCAAATACATACATGGATTCTCTATAGTGTGAACCCAACTAAAATGAGCTGGCGCTATAACTATGCCAGTCTCTAGAATGGCTGTCACACACAGCCTGTCATCCCACTGGCTGCATATCACCCAAGATCTCACCAACCATGCCAGTGGTGTAAGTGTGGGGCCTATCCCCCAGGCGGGTCATCAGTGTCCCATCGCCTCACTAGACGAGCTCGATGTCTCAACAGGTGCAAGTGCTGATGTTATGCTAGCTTCACCCCATGAGAGAAAAGTATTCCTCCAAATGAGGTTTTGAGAGACTGCTTTAATTTCATAAGGGATTCATTGAATTCCTCGCATGCTTTCTCAACCGCATAATTCGTGCAATCTATCTCTAATGACTCTTTTGTAGAGAGTATGTCTTCCTCTTGAAAGGGAAAGTGGTACTCCTCTGGGTTTTGTATTTTGGTTGCTTTTTTAGGATTGGCATTATGAGGTTTAATTACTACCGGTGATCCTGTAAGACACTTAACCATGCTAAGCATGCTCTCCTGAGCTTGCTTTTTGCATTTTGCATATGTCATGTGATCATGGTTTTCAATTTGGGGTGGTTGGGCAGGTCCTAGTTTCTTGATTGGTCTATGCATTGTAGTGAGTGTCGACTCAGAACTTATTTCATCCTCACTAAGTGACATACTAGATTTTGTTTCATCTTCTGACTTTCTTTGGATTGTCAGGTTTTCATTATGTTTGCCCATGTGACAAGAACGAACTTTATTTTGGACTTTTGTATCCTGTGTCACACATGTGGTTTGAGTGGTGGCCTTTATTTTGGACTTTTGTATCATGTGTCACACATGTGGGTGTTGTGGTTTGAGTGGTGGCCTTTGAGGTGGATGCTTCTGCATCATGTGCAGATTTTGGCTCTTTTAGGTTTATGTCCCCTTTTGGGTTTATGTACTTCACAGGCTCCTTTTCCATGTCCTCTTTTTCAACCTTGGTTTCGATTGGGTTTAGAAGGTTTTGTGTTCTCTTTTGGTTTTAGCTTTAAGGCATGTTCTTCTAACCATGTCGAAGTGTTATCTTTTGTATTCTTTTTTACACTCTCTCATGCCTTGGCTTGTAAGCATGTAAGCACATTCAAGGGTACCGTGGATAATTTCCCGTTTTGTACACTTAAGATACTTAGAGTTGTATTTTGTGAGACAAGTTGCATTGAAGCAACTCATCTTAGGCAATCTTGGAACATGTGATCAATATCACATCGTTCACACATGGGTTGCAAAGTGTCAGGGACTATGGGCATGAAAGTATTCCAAACTGAGCAGTCTACCACTTTGTGAGGTCCACAACAATAGAAACACTAAAGTGTTTGCTTTCTTGAGTAGTTTCTACCCTTTGGATTGTTTTTGTTTGGTACATGGGAGATGGAGGTTTTGAGTCAGTTGTTGATTTATTGGGACACTTTGTAGTATCATGACCAAGGATTTACAATAAAGGTAGTACAAAAAAATAGGTGTCTTGTATGCACAATGGGGATTGGGATGGTGCACTAAACACAAGGCATTTCGGTCCTCACTTGTAGAGGTATTAAGGATGTTTGGTTTTCAAGGAGCTCATCCTCTCTTAGAGATGATTGAAAGCTTTTAAGAGCACAATGGGGATTGGGATGGTGCACTAAGCACAAGGCATTTCGGTCCTCACTTGTAGAGGCATTAAGGATGTTTGGTTTTGAAGGAGCTCATCCTCTCTTAGAGATGATTGAAAGCTTTTAAGAGCAAGGCTGCATAGAATTCAAGGAATGACAATTCCAAGATCAATCTTTCTTTTGCCATTGCTTCACTTGGTTTATAATTATTCCCCTGTCTAAAATAGAAGAAAGATCCCGTTTTACCCTGTTTTGGCATATAGAGAGAAAAAGTCTAGAGAGAGATAATCCTAAATTAAGATATCTTTGGATATAAAAATTCTCCTAGTGTCTAAAATGGATTCCCTTGAAACAAAAATTCAAAAAGAACTTTCCAATGTGCATTTGGAATTAATTAAAGATGTGTATAAATGACCTTAGCCTAAGGGTCTACATTTTCATAAATTTTTGGATTATGGTCCAATTAAGGTTTCAATGGGCCAATTGGATTAATCCAGGTGTTAGGATGAGATAAATCCAAAGAATACAAGAGAATAACAAAAAATGAGTAAATTCTCACATAACATGAAGAGTTGACTAAGTACAAGGTTTATTAGTTAAAAACTATGAGATATTACTAAAAAAATGAGATATTTTAGAATAATAATGCATTTTTGTCACCTTGCTAAGGAGAGGAGGACTCTTGAGGTAAGCGCCTGATTCACACATGTGGATGAGTTTTTAATTCAAAAAAAATTATGATATTTTTATCTCTCCTCTCTCCTGGATCAAATAAATAAAAAAAGGGAGCCAAACTGGTCCAAATCTTGTCCAAATTAAGTCAAACTAAACCTGAAAAATTCTAGAACCCAGTTGGACTTGGTTAGTGGCCTCCCTCACCTATAAATAGATCCTTAGTCTTTTGTAAAAAAATTTGTAAGCTATAACATGCCAGTACTACATTAAAATAATGATATTTTCTATTATCCCTTAAAAATCCTCTACTTTTGGAGAATTTGGAGCTTCTCTCTCTCTTCAACAACTCTTGGAGCTTTCTTCTCAACATACTAAACCAATTTATAGATAAAGAAGCAAGCCAAACCTAAAGGTAAGAAGAATTTCCTGGTTTTTGATTATATTCTCAATGATTTCACTTCTCAACCCCTCTCAAGCTGGAGAAGTTTTAAATTAATTATTTTCAATGCAAATCAAGCTTTCTATAAGAATTCTAATGATTGATAAAAAGTTAATCTTTATGCTTAATTAGGATGCTTTTTGTGTATCTCTCTCTCTCTCTCTCTCTCTCCCAAAAGAATAGTCATTCCTAAGACTACTTCTTTAGTAAATGAATACTTCTCATTGATAAATTCTTAATTCAAAATCAATCTCTAAGCTTGTTAAGCTAGAGGTTAAGAAAATGGCTTTTTATGCTTTTATGCTAATAAAATTATGGTAAACTTATGATTTAATTCCATAAATTAGATTTAAGTCTAAGGATAGTTATTCTATCATAATTGTATTATAGTCTTATTCTTTCTAGAAATATTAAAAATTATCAGTAATAGCAGAGCGAAGCTATGGTAAAATTTTTAAAAATTAATACATAACTCATTTTTATGCATAATGCTAAAAGAGGACTTCCTACCATATTCTAGGATTGGACATCCTATGCTAAAAGAATGATTTTCATGAAATTCATGGGAAACTAATTTTTAGTGTTTATGCATAAATATGTAATTAAGAAAAGAGGCAATTTCGGTAATTTTATTTTTATGCAAAAAGAGAAATTTCCATGACATTTGGAATTCAATCATTTAAATGGTAAAAGTGAAATTCTTGGCATAATTGAAATCATGGATATTTTTATTAAAGAAAAGAGAAATTTTAGATAAATTTATTTTATGATAAAAGAGGAATTCCCATGACATTTGGAATTTAATCATTTAAATGGTAAAAGTGGAATTCTTGGCATATTTGAGATCATGGATATTTTTATAAAAGAAAAGAGAAATTTTAGATAAATTTATTTTATGATAAAAGAGGAATTCCCATGACATTTGGAATTCAGTCATTTAAATGTAAAAAGAGGAACTCCCATGATATTTGAGATCCAAGAAATTAAATGGAAAAAAGAGAAATTTTTAGCATAATTCAAATTATGAGCATTTATCGAAAGTGGAATTTTGAGCATTATTGAAAAATATGGGTAGAATTGAATTTTGTAAATCCCATGAATATTTTACTCAAAAGAAGAATATTGAATATATTTCACTGGAGAAATTTGAGAGAGAATATGAAAATATCCATCGAGAAAAAGTACCTTTAACTAGGCCAAGCAATTGGCAGAAATTTGGTCCCATCGGTATATCGAAAGTAGAAAATGTTACTAAATGTGAATACGATGTGAATATGATGTGAATAAGATGAGAATACGATGTGATAAGATGTGAATGCAATGTGATAGGATGTGAGTGGATATGATAAGATATGAATGTAATGTAAATGGATGTGGATGTGAAGAGATGTGGATGGGATGTGATGTGATGTAAATGGATGTAGATGTGGATGTGAAGAGATGTGGATGGGATGTGATGTGATGTAAATGGATGTAGATGTGGATGTGAAGAGATGTGGATGGGATGTGATGTGATGTAAATGGATGTGGATGTGAATGTGATGAGATGAGATTGAGATGTGATGATATGTGAAAGGATGTTGTGTGATGTAAATGGATGAGAATGAGATGTGGACGTGATGTAATGTGGATGGGATGTATGTGATGTGATGTGGATGTAATGAATGAGATGGATGTGAAATGGATGCGATGAGATGTGAATGGATGTGAATGTGATGTGATTTAAATAGATGTGAATGGATGTGATGTGATGTGAATGGATATAATGTGATGTGGAATGGATGTGACATGATGTGATGTGAATCGAGATAGATGTGAATGGATGAGATGCAATGTGAGTGGATGTGATGTGATGTGATATGGATACGGATAGATGTGAATGAATGAGATGTGATGTGAAATGGATGTGAAGTGACTCGGGATAGATGTGAATGAATGAGTTGTGATGTGATGTGAATCGAGAAAGATGTGAATGGATGAGATGTGATGTAAATCGAGATAGATGTGAATGGATGAGATGCAATGTGAATGGATGTGAATTAATATAGAAGAATGTGGAATAATGAGAAATGATGTGGAGCAATGTGGAACGATGAGAGTTCGTTAGAAACTGTATTTATGACCAATTTTTAAATGACTGTTTTATGTCAAGAATACTGGGAAAGCATTTTGACCATCTTGTGAATGAGTTCATGGAGACCTAAGTGATAAAGTTGCAATAGCTGACGGAAAGTCAACGGAGGACGTCTCGCGTAGCAAGGTCAACCGAGGTCTTTACCACCCTTAGTTCAATTTAAATGGCGAGCTTCCGGTCTGGTGGATGAGGGACCAAGGAAGCGGCCTATGAGTGAAGCGCTAGGTGACCTGCGAAGGAGCCTAGAGGGTGCTAACCATACGATGCTTGGGCTCTCAGTCGCCGAAGATACCCACACGTGCATCGAGGAAGAAAATGGAACAAGGAGTTAGAGTTGTTTTATGAACTCGGGCATGGATCTGGTTGATTGTCCTTGCTCTGGTCCTCCTCAATGGATGAGTCCATGGCTCTTTTATATGGATCTGTTGGTTGATCTTGTTGATCTTCAACGGGGAGTCCATTTGGATTTTTATAAGTGAATATATTTTTGGGTACTATGGCTAGGAACTATTGAAAAGCCCCCTGAGTGAATAGGTGGTGAGCGTTCTGGTTGCCATTGATGCCATAGGTACACCGATGAAAGAATGATTGAAAATTAGAATTCAACTGGATATTTTGGAGGATTATGATCACTGATACTATGGTTTCCTTAAAAGATTGTTTTAAAGAGAGCTGAATCTATGAAACAGGCAATTTCATATTGGGTGTGTAAGTGGTGTGACTATCTTGAAGTTTGCTTGAAGCACTGGCTAAGGGGCCTGGGAACTCTTTTTCCTAGTACGCGAGGCAAAACATAACCAAATTCCTAAATGGATCCTATCACTACAGTGGTTGGGTGTTTGGCTAACCCATGGGACTGGATGGGGTTAGGTTGGATTGATGGATCCCTAAAATGAGACTCAATTCTGTTATGGTATGATAGATGAAGTAAGTCATGGTAGATAGTTCTTGTTCTATGGAAGAGAATCAAGAGCTATGCCTCTCGAGATGAGAAAAAAAGCGTTGGTCTCTATGATCCAAGTGCAAGTCTTTTCCTTGAACTGATCATGTGACTTACAGGTCCGGTCGGATCAGTTTGGTTAGTTAAAGCTCTTGACTACGTCAGAATAAAAATATCTTGGAGGAATCACCTGTGCTTTCTAAGCGAGGGAAGTTTTTTCGGGTTCGGGGTTTTGGAAGAACCGAGGGATTAGTCTCTTGTTCAGATATCCGTGGGTGAGGCCCTAAGTGAGAGGCTCTGCCTTGCGCAAGAAGTGCTACTTCCACTGCTAGCACCCCTGATTTTGTTGCGCGGAGGGGGCAGGGATCTTTCAAGCGACCTGCTCCTGTGTGCTTATGTAGGCCAAGTCGATGTCGCCTACCAAGACTCACTCCCTGACAAAGTGGAAATGTACCTCAATATGTTTTATCCGTGCATGGAAAATTGGGTTCCTAGCCAACTATATACTACTAAGATTGGCATAATATATCATAACCTTTCTCTCCACATGTAATCCCACATGCTACCTCACACGTTGCCACCACAACTCCTCTGTACTCTGCCTTTGTACTCAGCAAGGCAATTGTGGGCTACTTCTTGCTGCTCCATGTCATAGCAAAACTCTCCAATTAAAACATAAATCCACTAGTAGATCACTTGTTTGAGATGCTACTTGTCCAATCTTAATATGTGTACCCATATAGCTCCAATGGTACACCTCCTGCATAAAACAATGCACAATCAATAGTGGCCCTCAAATACCAAAGTGTACGTCGCACACTGCCAAGATGTGTTTTGTGTGGAACTTGCATAAACTGACTCTCTAAGCCAACAGTGTAACTCAAATCTAGCCTATTAACCATGACATAGATCAAACTCCCCACAATCTTCCTGTACATAGTGGGATCCTCCAACACATAACCTACATCCGCACTAAGCTTTCCATTTTGATCTAATGGCATCGAGATTGAGTTACAATCAGCCATCTCATACTTGGATAAAATGTCCAATATATATTGTATTTGTGATAGCCAAATACCATTAGGTGTGCAAATGACCTTAATTCCTAAAAAGTAGCACAGATCTCCCAAATCCTTCATCTCAAACTTCCTTTTGAGAAGACTTTTCACATGTTGAATCTCATCCAAGTTGTCACCCCAACAATAAGATCATCTACATAGATGGTGATGATGATCACAATACCCTTATCACTCTTGCACACATACAAAGAGTGATTTGCATCTGCCATATGAAAACCAATAGTGACAAGATACTCAGCAATCTTTTCATGCCATGCTCATGGAGCTTGCTTCAGCCCATACAGAGTCTTACGAATCTTACATACATACTCTAGGTGACCTGTATCCTCAAAATTAGGTGGCTGATCCATATACACTTCTTCTTGCATGTCACCATGCAAGCATGCATTTTTTACATCCATCTGATGTAAAAACCAGCCTTTTTTAGCTGCAACCACCGCAATCACACCTCTCATAGTTGCCATCTTTGTAACGAGGGCATATGTCTCCTCATAATCAATCTCATGTGTCCTCGCATATCCTTTGGCTACCAATCTAGCCTTGTACCTACTTATGCTACCATCACTGTTATGTTTCACCTTAGATGCCCACTTACAACTAATAGCTTTCTTGCCTTCAGGCAATGACACCAAATCCCAAGTCTCATTTCCAGATAATGCATCCATCTCCTCATCCGTAGCTTTCTCCCAACACACATTTTCAATAGCCTCATCAAAACATGTGGGTTCTACAACCTGCACAACTTTTGCCATATAAGCATAATGATGTGCCACATAACCATCATAAGTTAACCTCTACATAGGTTTTTTGACTCTTCCAGATCTTTGTAACTTTACATTCATGGCTTCCATAGCCTTCTTCACACTAGGTGTCCTCATTACTGAAATCCGACTTAGCTCCTCATCAAGGCTCATCTCCGAGTTACTAGATTCTCCATCAACAACAAGAGAATGCCCTACAAAAATATCATGTATACCAAGGGGCTCAACCAATTTCTCTTTGCCTTTATGTGATGTACTAACTACATTTCTAGGATTGGTATTATGATGCAGGCTGATGCTCCATGGTCTATCAACATAACTGTTGGGTGAGGACTCTCTTGGTCCACTCAATGTCTGATTTTTGCTGACTTGTATTCTATGTAACAACGTTTCCACTTACATCAGCCCCAACATCTTTTTCAGAGCATACCAACTACTCATCTCATCAAATACAACATCCATGCTTACCCTCAATTCACATGTAGTAGGATTATAGCACCTATATCCTTTTTTCTCAAGGGAGTACCCAATAAACATATATTTTTCTGCCTTTGGATCTAGCTTAGTACGTAACTCATCTGGCACATGCGCATATGCAATTCATCCAAAAACTTTCAAGTGAGACAAATCAGGTTCTTTACTAGTAAAATTCTCCTCTAGCGCGTTACATCATGTATGGCTACAATACGAGTCATGTTTATGATATAAACTGTTGTAGACACAACTTTAGCCCAATAGCTATGTGGCATATTCTTCTCTGCCACATCAATGCTCATGCTATCTTTGTAATGTTCCTATTTTTCCGCTTAGCAACTCCATTTTCTGCGGAGTGTATCTACATGTAAATTGTCTCTGAATGCCATTCTTTCGCAAGAATTCAGAGAACTGATTGGAGACGTATTCTCCCCCTTCATCTGACCTTAGGAATTTCACATGATTTCTTGTTTGTTTTTCAGCCATCACTCTGAAATTATGAAAATGAGTGAACACTTTACTCTTCTCCGTCATGAAATACACGCACACTTTCCTCATGTGTGTGGTCATCAATGAATGTTACATAGTACCTACAGCTACCCATAGACATAGTCTTGGGAGGCCCCATACATTTGAATGCACAACATCTAGTGCATTCCTACTCACATTTTTGTCATGTGGAAATACATGCTACCCATAGACATAGTCTTGGGAGGCCCCATACATTTGAATGCACAACATCTAGTGCATTCTTGCTCACATTTTTGTCATGTGGAAATACATGCTTTGTTTGCTTTCCAAATTGACATGCTTTAGATACTTTTTGCATATCTTCAACCTTAAACTAAGGCAGCCCTATCACAATTTCTTTAGTCTATATAGACTCCATTCTTTGCACATTTACATGTCCAATTATCTTATGGAAAATGTATATATCTGTGCAACAATTCCTGAACCATTTGCAAACATTGCAGTACTCGCTTTAAATGTATTTACATTCAATGTAAACATTATGCCCACTCTATTGCCTTTTACAACAAGCCTACACTTATCTTTAAAGTCTTCTACATAACAGCCATCAAGGTTAAACCAGACCTGCACACCCTGCTCAATCATTTGGTCAATTGAAACTAGATTCTTTGTAATGTTCGGAACATGAAGTATATTTGCAAGGTACTTCATCTTAGCATCCTGCATAGACCATGGGACATCTCCAACATAGGCAATCGGATGAGCAGTGTCATTCCTTGTTTCAACAAAGCTTGGTCTTTTAAGACTCTTTATTTCCTTAAACCACTCACCATGACTTGTCATGTGGTTTGAATCACTTGAATCAGCATATCATACATCATCCTTACATGCTGCTACATCATTTCCAAACATAGCATTAACTACATGTATAACCTCTCATTATTTCTAGTAGATGACGCATAGTTATTTTGCTACACGTTTTCATTCCGCATGTCACTCTATTTCTAAGTTATAGCAATATGCCTTCACATGTCCAAGCTTATCACAATAAAAATAGCCTTGTGTATCATTATGCTGTCTTTGCCAATTACCACGACTGAAGAGCGGTTCTCTCTACCGTGCAATATAGTGCTCATATAGTACTATCGATCAACAAATGTGTTAAGAAACACAATGTCAATCCGAGGACTCGACCCGATTAGTGCATGAAGGCTTATCCCTTGGGCTTATCCCTTGAGGGAGAGCTCACGTACACGAACCACCACTTGACGATTCAACCATTCAACACCTCAATCAATCTCTCAATCCCTTAAATCCACTACACTAATCAAGAGAACAAGCAATGCATGGCAATCTCTTAATCCCATTCAAACATTGATTAAATCTTAGCTTTCCCTAATGCCAGCAAACCCATAAGCGTGCATCTATTAAGAAACAAGCTCAAGCAAGCATAGAATGTAACATTCACAAGCCCACAAGCTCATAGAGAGAGTCTATCCATGAATAACTCATTGCCAATGAAGTGGGCAACAAGAGCTTGCATCAATGGAGACTACACACACACACACACTATAAGCATGCATACACAAGAGAAAGAAAGAAGCATTCAACTAATCATAGATTAATCTACTTCCGTGATGCTAAAACAGATTAAGAGAAATAAGTGATGCTAAAACAGATTAATCTACTTCACTGATGCTAAAACAGATTAAGAGAAAGAAGTGGAGCTATACTCATTGGAGCTTGATGCTCATTAGAGTACAATAGAGAGAGAGTTAGAGAGTTACCATAGCTTGAGAGCTCAAGAGCTTCACTCAATAGCTTATGAGAATGGCCAAAAAACATCCCATTTCTTTAGCTAACATCTCTTTTATAGAGATGTCACTAACCCTAACCCTAGGCCTCTTTCACACATGGGCGGACAACCCCATAAGTGAGCCTTGCTTAATACATTTAGAACTCTCATTTAGAACCCACATTGGCCTAAAACAATTTACATTGCACTTAGACACAAAAATATGAAAAAATTATGTGCGTCTTTATGTTCCCATGGCTACAATCCTGCTCTCTTGCATTAATTGCTTCCGGCCTCCTTCCATAATCCGTGTTCCCGTGAGTGTTCCCTTGGAACATTCCCCCCTTCCTAAATCGTGCACGTCCTCGGGCGTGGTAGAAACAAAAGCTACAAAAAACAATGGAAGACAAGTAAAGCCTTTTATTGAAAAAAAAAACCAACAATGACAATCTCACACATGAGCATGCAAGTGAAAGGCCGATTAGAGTTTTAAAAAGTGCTAAAAGAAGCGAGTAAAGACTAGTCAAAGTGAGACTAAGTGGTAGATAGTGCTATGTAAAGGCAAGTGTGGTTGTACACCACAGGTTATGACCACAGTCCCAATGTCCTACAAGTGTTGAAGTTATTCCTAAGTGGTAACCCTACTCCTAAATATAAGCCATGGTGATTGGACCTTTCTTTCTTTCTTCTTTTTTTTTGTGTAAAGAGTAGAAGATTAAAGAGAATTATTATTTTTAGCTTGATAAAGAGGAAGGTTCCATCCCAATGAGACCCAAGCAATGGCCAAGAGACCTCTACCAAGAGAATCTAAAGGCCGCTAAGTATCTCAAGGGCGACAGACCCTTTTCTTTCTTTTTGACATAAGGAGTACCCCATGAAGATGAGGGCATCGGTCTCGAGGGCCCATAATGTACCCAAGAGTCCTACCATCATCTATCAAGGCGATAGAGTCCTTGTAAGTCTTCTTCTTAATCTTTTAGATGTCAGTGTTCACCCCATGGAAACCAAGGCATCGGCTCCAAGGTGCTAAAACAACCCAAGGTCCTACCAAGCATTCCACGTGGTCGTAGACACGTCATGTCTCAAGTCACTTCTATATATTTTTTATGGCATGTGTTTCGTAAATTTTTGTTTATCGTAGCACTTAGTCCATACCTAAGAGGTAGCTACCAGGTGGTGAGCATTCTGGTTGCCAATGATGCCATAAGTACACCGATGAAGGAATAATTGGAAATAAGGATTCAACCAAAGGTTTTGAGGATTGTGATCAGTGACATTAAAGGATTGTTTTAAAGATAGCTGATGTTGAGAAAAAGGCAATTTCATATTGGGTGTGTAAGTGGTGTGACTAATTTTATGTTAGCATGAACATTCGGCTAGGGGGCCTGGGAACTCTTTTCCCTGGTACCCGGGACAAAACCTAACGAAATTCCTAATTGGATCCCATCACTACAATGGTTGGCTAACTGATGGGACTGGATGGGGTTCGGCTGGACTGATGGATCCGTAAATCAAGACTCAATTTCTGTTTAGTTCGATAGATGAAGTAAATGCCAGACAAAAATTGTTCTATGGAAAAGAATCAACGGCTGTGCCTCTCAATGAGGAAAAAAGCATTGGTCTCTATGATCCAAGCACAGTCTTTTTCCCTGATCTGACTATGGGACTTACAGGTTCGGTCAGATGAGCTCAGTTAGTTAAAGCTTTTGACTACGTCAGGGAAAAGTTATCTTGGTGGAATCGCCCGTGCTTTTCAGGCAAAGGAAGCTTTTCCAGGTTCAGTTTTGGAAAAACCGATGGATTAGTCTCTTGTTTGGATATCCGTTGGTGGACGAGGCCCCGAGTGTGGGACCTTGCCTCGCGTAAGAAGTGCTACTTCCGCTGTTAGCACCGCTGAATTTGTTGCGCAGTGGAGACAGGGATCTTACATTAAGAATGAGGCTTTAATGGTTCTCAGGCTTCCTTGTGTTGGGAAGTCCTTACATTGTGCTTGCATTGTGCTCATCGGAGGTTTCGACTGGTAGGGATTCTGGGATTTCATGTAGAGTTGAAGAAGAGGGTAGTTCTTGGATTTTCTTCTTTTGAAGCTATTTCTTCTCTTCCATAGTCTGTGTGTGCTCTATCTTAGTTTTTCCCTTATTTTAGCTCTTGGGCACCCATACCTACATTGGTGTGACATGTCTACGCACGGTCCTTGAGCATGATGATGATTTTCCTAACTCTCTTCTTTTGTCACTCTAGGAGGATTGAATCTTTGTGTAGATTGCATTGTTGGCACCCAGATTTGGCTTCTTCCTCGTAGTATCCCTGGGCTATTAGTGACCTTTGTATGGTCACCCATCCCTATGTGGTAGATTAATGATTGGCTCATGACTTCTTCTCTACTTAGGAATCTATATCAGTAGCTTATCCATCGACTTTTGCCAACATTTTAGGGATACTTTCCTTTGGAATTCACACTTGTTTCAATTTTTTATTCTTTGGCTTTGGCTATTTTGGTGGTTGGGCACACTGTAAGTTAGCTTCCTTGGCACCTTCGGTACCAAGACTTTAGTTCCTTAGAACTTTTTGGGAACCGAAGGGATCATGGTTGAAAGTATTGGTAACTGGCCTTTGGCTTCTCCTGTAGCTCCTCCTTGGCCTTTGGTGAGGTTTCTCTTCCTTTGGCTCACGACTTCTTCTCTACTTAGGAATCTATATCAATAACTTATCGTTAACTTTTGTCAACATTTTGGGGATACTTTCCTTTGGAATCCACACTTGTTTCAATTTTTTATTCTTAGGCTTTGGTTATTTTGGTGGGCACATAAGTTGGCTTCCTCGGAACCTTCGGTACCAAGATTTTCTTGGGTTGGTTACTTGTTGGAACTTTTGGGCGGAGGGATCATGGTTGAAAGTATTGGTTATTGGCCTTTGGCTTCTTCTATAGCTCCTGCTGCTTGGCCTTTGGTGAGGTTTCTCTTCCTTTAGTTGGGCTTAGCCACCTTGTCTCTTGGTTTTATGGGATGCAGAGATTGGATGAGGCCTTGAGTTTATGATAATTGCACTTATCGACTTGATGATGACTTGATGAGACCTGATTTTAATAGCGTTAGTAGTAACTTTTGGATCTCAATAGAGATCTGTCCTAGCCCTCCTTTGCAATGAGAAGAACAGTTAGAGTTTGTTGCACAAGCTTGATTGTGGTTATCCTAATTGTCCAATCCCAGTTCTTCATATAAGGGGTCTAGATTCACTTCCATGATATTGAAAAATAGAAATTAGATGCATACATTGTTTGTTGTATGCAAATTCCACAAGCGATAAGTCCCAAGAAGACTTTTGATCTGCTCGAGGACAACTGGCAAGAGCATTGTCTTCCCTTGTTAAAGGTCTCTTTTTATTAGGTTGGGAATTTTAGTGTTAGACTATGATTTGGGTAAAGTACAGAGGTGGTGGAGGGTAATGAAGGGCGATTTGTAGCTCCTCTAGAATATGACAGTCTCACCGCCATGATTTTACAAACTAAGAATCACGATTTTAAACACTATATGTATTTCACTTATGTGTGCAAGAGAACACTTGCAAGGATTAGAAATTGGATGTGTTCATGATGGGTCATCACTTGTGATTATGTAGTCATGGAATGGTGTGATTGTACAGAGATGTTGAAACGATACCATGATTGATGACATGTTAATTATGCTCATGATTTTATAGGGTACATAATCATGCTAAGAGTTTTATGGAGATTTAGCTTGGAAAATTCTCTGGGCCACTTCTTGATAATCTTGTTCAAGAGGCAAAAAATTTAGGAAATGTGTTAATTGGGGTCCAAATTGATCATGTAGGTAGTTGAAATTAGTGTTTTTTAGTGTTTTAAGAGCATCTGCATGCTTTAAAAAACCTAATTACATCAGTTTCTTCATCAATTGGAGGAATCTGACTCTCTTTTGCTTAATTTTACCTTAAAAGAAGAGACCAAAATTAAGAGGCTAATTAGTCTCCTATTTTAAATTAATTTACACATTTGTTGATATCTCCTAAATTTAAAATTCAAAAAATATTTCCCCTAAACAAGGAAATTTTTTGCACTCCCACGTCCTAAGGGTTCACGCCCTAGGAGTCCGTGCCCAAAATAAATAAATAAATCGGTTCACGGTGTGAACCAATAAGTGTTTCACACCATGAAACAATCCCCCATGGCATGAAACCCTAAGAATTTCACAGCATGAAACACTAAGTATTTCACATCGTGAAACAGTCCCCGCAAAAAAAAAAAATCAAATTTAATTTTTTCGTGTTCACCGGTTTAGGCCGTGAAACCCTAAGCATTTCACGGCGTGAAACACTAAGTATCTCACGGCGTCCAAAAAAAGAAATCAAAATTGATAAAATCCATGAAGTCCGCTTCACGCCATGAACTGCACCCTGCTACTAGTTCACAACGTGAAAGGAGTTTTGTTGGTTAAAAAAAAACAGCCATGTTTGGAGGCTCGTATCTCCTAAACCGTGAATCCAATGAGAGCACTCTAGTGCTCATTGGAAAGCCGACATCGAGCTCTTCAAACTTGGACTTAACTGTCCAAAGTCAAAATCGATCGTTTTGGCCTCTGACTAGCAGCCTCGAAATTCGATCCAAAATCGAGGCAAAAAACAGTCCGAAAAGCACTAAAAATCACAAAAAACAACACAAAAATGACTGTGGACCATATTCGGGCTACTTTTTTAGGGTCTAAACGACAAAATCACGAACAACTCAAAGAAACAAAGTTATAGTACTTGAAAAATACAACAACTCTCTCATACAGAGTTTTTTCAAATTTCTTTTGGAACACTAAAAAACGTGCTGCGAAACAGGGAAACAATTCTCAAAAAAAATTTCATCTTAAGACAGTGATAGAAAATAGGTTTTAGAACCTTCTCTTCCATCTAGGAAGTTATTAGCGTGCACTTTTTTTGAAAAAAAATATCCCTAAGGTCGTTCACATGCGTGTAGCATCTAAGCTAATTAGGACAAATGGACCCTTATTTGACCCAATGAAAAGTATGACATGCCTCTTGAGGCTATAATAACGAGCAGTGAGAAAATATAAAAAGAAAAAAAAACACGTGTGCTTGCTCATTAAGGAGCAATTAGGCAATCAAAAATGGCAACAATAGAGCGACTATGTGGGCCAACACCCTCACTGAACTCAATGGCTAACATCTTCGAGCCATTGAGATCTATGTCCCAAATGCACCTCCCAATACAATTTGCCATGCCAACAACAAGAGTGTCATCGAGTTTTGCACCCCTTGTCACTTCAATCCCACCGGGCTTTGGTCCTTTACCTAACATTTCCACAAATCCTATAGGTACCAACCCTTTCCAACCCCTGGATGCCCACACCTTGGACATACTAACTAGTCTAGGAAGGGGCGTAGCCCAAGGACTCAGTGAGTCCCTACCATCAAGAGCACTTACATACGGCCTCACTGACTTATACAAAAATATGGCTGTACATACGGCCTCACTTACTCATACAAAAATATGGCTGTACAGATCTCCAAAATCATGGGCAAATATGACGGAACAACAGATCCTGTTCAATTCATTCAAATGTGTGAACAGAGATATGAAGCCTTTGGGAATCCAAACTTCCGTACCAAGGTACATGCGTCAAACCTATTCTGGAGTTCATGAGCTGGAGTTGAGCTTGAAGGGAAGTGTTGAGATATCAAGCTCAACATGAGAGCTGACACTCACGAGGTGCTTGCATAAGCGTTTGATATTTACATCACTAGTAGGTTTGGTAGCTGGCACCGACATATCTTTTCCAAAGATTTTATAGCTAGACTACACTGACTAGTCTACACCTACCCACTCCACTTAGCGTGTTCACATTATGGACCACTTGTATATACTCTATTATGTGTGTTAGTCACTTTATCTTTTTTGTAGACCTCTTTTGTTGTGTGAAGAACAAGAAGAATTTTCAGCCTCTCACCTTGTGTGTTCTTTTCTAGGGTTTGTGTGAGTGTGTATGTTCTTGCAAGAGCTCAAGCTCTCTTCTCCCTTGCATCTTTTCAATACCTACATACTAACATACATACAAATAAAATATTATATATCTATATGTGAAATATGTGTTTATATATAATATGTATGTATGTATATATACACATATACATACATATATACAAATAAAATATTTTATATTTGTATGTGAGTGTATGTGCTTATACATGTGTGTGTGTGTGTGCATGCGTGTGTGTGTGTGTGTCTATGTGATTTTATATCAATATGCTTCTATATATATGTGTGTATGTGTGTCTATGTGATTTGATATCGATATGCTTATATATATGTGTGTGTGTGTTTATATATATGTATATATATATTGATATATATATATATATGCATATATATAAACATATATATATATAGGTATATATATATATATATATATAATATACATACATACATACATACATACATACCTACATACATACATACATACATATATATATATATATGTATATATGTATGTAGGTATGTATGTATGTATGTATGTATATTATATATATATATATATATATATATATATCTATATATACCTGCACGCATACATACACACACACACACACCTATATATATGCACATATATATAGGTGTATGTATGTATGTACATATATGTGAGGGCTATCCATCAAGCTCTTGAACATCTCCAACATACCTGCCCGAACAAGATGTTATGGGTCCAAAAAAGGGATGATTTCCCAAACTTTTGTCCTTATTGTTGGTAATTGGCTTGTCTTTGGGGGGGTCGGGGACACCCAATTTACTAGGAATTATTAAGGCCAAGGGGTTTGGGGGGGCCGTCAGGGGGCTGCCAGCTGGCCCCCCTATGGTGAGGTGAAGGGGCCACCACAGGCCCCTGACAGCATGACTCGTCGTGTAACAATTTTCATGGCATGACATCATTAAAAAGAAATTAAAAATACTATATAATATAACAAAATTTGAAATGTAGGTAGTTATTATAATTATTCTTATGGTTATGTGTATGTGGGGGAACGCGGCCCAAAAAGAAAGAAGATTCATGGTGCAATTTTTGATGGTACGAAGAGCATTCTTTCAAGAAAATGCATTACTTGTAAAAATTGTGCAAAGAGGGGATGAACTTGGCACAACTCTGTTGTATTAACCTGCACAAAAGGGGGGCATACCGGCCAACACAGAGATGCGCAGGAGAGGCCATGGCAACGCTCCTCGATGACACCCTTGCTTTGTGTCTTCTTATGCTTGGAGTTTTTGGCTACCTTGGCAGTGGCCGGGGACCCCACATATGAAGTAGTGGGACCCATTTTGCGAGAGCTTGATGGTGGTCTTCATCATTGTAGCTTGCCAAAGGGCCTGTTCCGTTGCATCAAGCAGGAGTACTCGGCCTTGTCATCCAAATTGGAGAGGGCAGATTGCTTCCACGCCCAGAAATCCTTTGTAGAGAGCAGGCCCTGCACGTTCGGTTGGTGGCCCTTTCAACCACTGCTGCTGCCATGTACTCCATGAGCTGGTTGTTGTCCCCCACAGAGCTTGTGAGCATAGGCACCAAGAATTTCTCATCACTTGCAGGGCCAACCACCTTGCTCTCCAAGGCATCCTTCCTCTACACAAGATCATCATCACAGCCTCAATATATATGTCTTAATTACCAAAACACTTACGCTTAATCATTGCCATGCACTCCAATTAAGATTAATGCAGCTTAATCATTACCATGCACTCCAATTATTAAGATTAGTATAGTAATACACCTTACTAGATTAATGCAGCTTAATCATTTTCATGCACTCCAATTAAGATTAACATAGTAATACACCTTGCTATAAGCAAGATTACAGTGTACATATTATCACTGTATTGTCACGCAGCCTAATTAATTAAACTCTACGTCTTTAACCAAACTTAATCCAATTAAGATTACCATAGTAATACACCTTACTATAAGCAAGATTACAACCTGTATACATATTATCACGGAGGTTTTCTGTATTGTCATTCGGCCTAATCAATTAAACTCTACACTAATCAAGATTAATATCGCATTGGCACACTAAGATTACAACCCGTGATCAAGATTAAGATGACATCACACCCCATACTAATCGAGATTAAATCTGTAATAAGGACAATATCCATATGTCTAGATTATTATGCTACATGCCATGAAACCCATTCAACATCTGGGCCCATGTTATTGGTGGAAAATGGATCACACAAAGAACTTTACAGATGTGCTGATAAAGTTATATTCTTTTAAAAAAAAATTGATGGCAAGAAACCCACTCTGAAAAGTAGTGTATTGAAGGTTTAGCTGTATAATAAGACCAGAACCATTCAAGAATCATTTGCACCTAGAAGAGAGGTTTTTGGGAAAATAACCTCGTATGTGTTATTCAACTCCTGTAACATTTTAGATGTGTGACTTGTGTTTGTTAACTCATGTTTTGCATGCAGGTTGTGTCGGAGGTGGTGACTCCATCCTAAAGGAGCTGATTGAACTATGTGAAATTGGGATACAGGGTCAGTCAAGTCATCACATTCACAAATTGAACTCATCAACATGTATGATCTTTTGACAATCTTTATTGTAGCCAGTCAAGTCATCACATTCACAAATTGACCTCATCAACATGTATGATCTTTTGACAATCTTTATTGCAGCATGACATGAGGCTTGCATGGTCTTGCAGGGGGAGGGCATGTTGGAAATAGAGGTGCCAACATTGGGCAAAACAGCTCTTAGCTTGACCAAAAAGGGACCTCTCATCAAGATCGAAGGTCAGCACCTAATCCAATAGCTAAAATCATGGAAGATTTTTCAAGCCCTCCCGACCTTTGAATAGCTTCTAGTAAATGTTTTTCTCTTTGAAATTTTTTAATAGTATGTATAACTGTGATCCAATCATTAGTATGTAAAGGCTCAGTGATGTGCCACTGTCAGCAAGTATGCTCCTTGCTTATAGCACAAAAAGAAAGGAACTATGGGAGATGCTTTTATCGATGTTCATCCAACAACTGTGACTTCTTTTTGTGCGTATTTGAACCTTGTAATTTTCAGTCTTCATTTTTTTTTGGTAAAATTCTTAACGATTCATTTTCCTCATTAGATTGGATCTGTTGTAGGTGGGAACCTCCAGCATCAGGCCATGTCAATGCATCTGACATTCCAACAAACACAAGCTGCACTAGCCAAGCCCAACAAAGAGGCAAATTATAGACAAGGGATTTTGATTGTGCTATACTGATCACATGAGTACTTTTGGGCACCATTTTGGTCCTAAGACATATCTTTGAATGCCCCATGTTGATGAAGAAGGTGGGATTTGGTTTGTTGCTGTAGATCAATAGTAGGCATGTCTCTCGATGGCTTGTTTTAATCAGCATTAAATATGCTGGTATTGATTTGTTCATGGTTAAGGGTCTCATTATAAAAGAGTATGTTTATGATGGTGGAACATGGACGTTGGATGGTTTGTGTAGGCCGAGCCTATTGCCAACAGTGGGCATTTTTACGGAGCATGAAAGGCATGATGAAGGGGGAACTTTTGCTCGAGCAAGATCCAGTTCTGCTCCTCTAAATGCCTATGTGAACGGAGTTGTCAATCCCCTCCTTGGTGTGAAGATGACAAAGATGGGCACTACATGTTTTAGCTTGGAGAAAATATTACTTCCCACTGTAATGACACTTCCTAATCCTACACCACATCTTGGCTTACAACTTGGAAGCTTGATTCACTTCTACATAAGCTCATATGTGGTTTGATTTGCCATGCATTTTGCTCATTCACTAAAGGGTTTTTCATGTTTGCTTGACCTTGAAGTTGAGTTGTATTCTCGCTTATGCTTTTATTAATTCCTCTCTAGTTTATGAGTTTTTCTTACCTCTAAATTTCATGTGGCATTTTTTCGTACTTTGGACATGCAGACAAAATTCTTAGCAGGATAGGGAAAGGTATGTTACTTCCTTTTTCTAAGCTTACAGCTACCATCTTTTCTACCTTATCTTTTTCTGCCATCTTTTCTACCTTATTTTTTGACACATGGAAAGATGGAGTCCGTCTCCTACATTGTTTTGGATACATTTTTGTCTACCTATAGACTGTAAGCCATTGTGTGGATAACTCAATCAAGCTATGGGCATGATGGATGCTAAATGCCCTTAGCCTCCAGCATGACAAGAGCATTGATAACTTTCTTCACATTCAGCACAACATGACCACAGTCATGAAAGCTCATTACCATTGATCTCTTACAGAGTTTAACATGCAATACCAGCTATGAATGAACATTTAAATCGTGTTAGCATGGTTGCTTCCACCTTCATTAAGAAAACCTCACTTAATTGGGCACCCCACCTTTCATTCACTCGCATAACCTATCTAGAGGATAAGCTAATAAACATGCTCTAGACAGAGATACAATGGATTCACTATATAATTTCCTAGATCAAATAAGGATATCTAGGAAAAATGCAAACTAGGGAAAATGAAACAGTTTCCTAGATAGGCTACCTAGAAAATACAATGCATGGATTTCTTTACATAGATAAATTTACATATATAGGAAAAAATTTCCTATTTAAGCAAATTTTTCTATACAGAGAAAATCTTCCTACATAGGAGATTTTTTCCTTGTAGGAAAATATTTTATATAGGAAATTTTTACTATATAAATGAATTTTCCTATAGAGAAAAATCCATGCATTGTATTTCCTAGTTAGCTATCTAGGAAAGTGTTTCATTTTCTCTAGTTTGCATTTTTCCTAGATATGTTCATTTATATCTAGGAAATTATCTAGTGAATAGTTTTTTTAAAAACTATATAGAGAATGAACAAAGGTGCCTTGTGTTGGGGGATGGCGTCGCCTTCAATTCGGGCTAGTGAACCAGCCTGGCCATCATGACAGTCAAGTACCCGAAGTTTTTAGGGCGCTCATCGGATGATGGCGATGCCCACGTTCTCTGGTTTAATAGTGCGTGGTGGGTAAATGTTCCGGACCCGGTGGATCAACAGTTGAAGGCGGCATTTGTTCCAACCCTCTGTAAAAGAAGGCGGAGGTTTGGATCATGCAGTATGGGGCTCGTCATTTCTAGACTTATGATGCTCTACGTGATGCCTTCGTGGCCTGATATCGGGAGGAGAAAACCTCTGTTCATGTGTTGGAGAAGTTGGGTTGGATGCATCAGAAGGATTTAACAGTGGAGGATTATGCCGCTAAATTTTGAAAGCTGCTACGGTAGCTGGATCAGGTAAATTGGATGGCAGTGGAAATCCTCAATTCTTATTTTATTAAAGGTCTTCGCAAACCTATGAAACGGGCAGTTACTGTTGTGGATTTGGCAACGGCAACCCTAGAACATCTCGTGGAGGCGACTGTTCATGCAGTGCGGGTTCTTGTTGAGTCGACGAAGCAAAAGAGTAAAAGCAAGTCCAAGTCTTACTCGACGGATTCCTTGAATGAATCGGAGGATCGAGATTCGGATGAATCGGAGACCAGCGATGAGTCACACGATGAGAAGGGAAGACGCCATGAGTAGAAGAAGGCAAGAAGGTCAGAAAGTTGGCCTAGGACGGGTTAGTGATTGGTGCTCGGGCTCCCGAAGGTGGTGCAGGAACTTATCAACAGCTTTGCTTTGGCGCATGGTGTACTCGGTGTTGGAATGAAAGCCATATGACAGAGGAATGTGGATTGAATGATCTGTGGTGTGCAATTTGCCAGACGGCGACACACTCAATCGATGCTTGCAAATACAATGGACAAAGGGCTCCACAACGTGTCGTGGGGGCACCGGCCCCTGCTGTGTCAATGGTACAACCAACGGTGCTGACACCTTAGATGGCTCAACTTGAGCCGGCATGCCGCGGCCCGCCCCTTTTGCCTAAGGGTGCGTTTTGCAGCGGGCTCAGGATCAGATGGTCAATCAGTGGAATAGAAGATTGTCTACTTTTATTGTGAATCCCCAAGCCACCGCAAGTCGGAGTGTGAGCTCTAGAAGCGCCATAAGGGGGAGAAGGAGAAAAGCCTAGGAACAGGCGCGTCTTCCTCTTCAACCAAGCAGCCGACTATGAATGTGGTGGAAATTGTGGCTCTAGAGGATCAAGAGGAAAGGGGCAAGAAGCAGCTCACGAAGGAGACTTAGGTGATGGATATCACTCATTCGAAAGGAATACTAGCCATGCAGCCAACAGCCGGTGGGGCCTCAGACAGGACAGGGAAATAGCCAGTAATGGGATTGGTGGGAGTAAGATAGAATTGGGGCTCAGGTCACGGAATGGGTTCAAGAGCATCCGCAGTCCGAGTCCTCTGGGCAGACGAGGGGTCCTGATCTAGTTGTACCAACGGTCAAGGTGGAGCCAAAGGAGACACCGATTCGGAGAGCTAATCTGGAAGTTGTTAAAGATAGACCTCCACCATATGATCTCTGGGAGGATTTGAAGGGACAGCCGATTCACATGCTCTTCACATGTCAGTGGAGCAGCTACTCACCACAGAGGCAAGATGTTTCTGCCTCTAATATGGACACCCTAGTGTTTGATGAGGCAGTTTTGGTGATCAATGTGAAGTTGGCAGGTCAGCCTATTTCGGGGGTTTTATTGGACGGAGGGTCGGAGTTAACATTTTATGCGACATGATGTGCCAACAATTGGGTTTGAAGTCATGGGAGCTGGCACCATTTGCGGTTAAGATGGCAAACTAGCGGAGGGTGCAACCCTGGGGCTTGATCTGAGGATTGATTATGGAGGTTTTAGGATTCTCATTCCAGGTGGCGGTGGTAGTATTGCGGATGGAGGATATAAAAGGGGATTACCCTATGCTATTAGGTCACCCATGGCTACATCAGGCTCGAATAACATAGGATATAAAAGGGGATTACCCTATGCTATTAGGTCACCCATGGCTACATCAGGCTCAAATAACATAGGATTGGCATTACAACAACGTGATCACAATTCAGAAGGGGAAGAAGAAGCTGAAGTTGTCAGTGGTAACCAAACAAAGGGTGGCCACACCAACCCATCCTCAGGTGGTGAAAGGAGTCAACATGGTGGAAGGATTGGATCTGGATGAAGAGGAAGAGTACATGCGTGAGAATATAGACTTGGTGAGTTTGTTTGAAGTGGATGTGGTATCCATTCTAGATAAATATTGGCCGAAGCAGCAATCGGCGGAGGTATCTGAAGTATGGGGGACATAACCAAGTGTGGGCCAAGGGGATGACCCGGATAGTGGTGAGGATGATCTTAGCGATGTAGACACTTCGGAGATCCAAGGGGTGATCGCAGCTAAGGAGGCCTTTGAGTGGGAACTATAGTCTCGGCGGGTGAAAGAAGATGAATTGGTGGATATGAATGTGGGCACGAAGGAGGAACCAAAGGTTGTCAGAGTTAGTGCCCATATGGATGAGACATTCCGACTGCTATAGCTATAGGAATTACTGGTCTCCTTTATGGATGTGTTTGCCTGGAGTTATACGGACCTGCAGGGAATTGATCCTCAATTTTACCAGCACTAGATCAATCTCAGGGAAGATGTTGTTCTTGTTCGCCATCTATCGGATGAATCCGAATTATGCCAAGAGGGTGAAGGAAGAGTTGGATAAGCTTCTTCAGGTCGGATTCATCTATGTGATTGATTGGGCGACTTGGTTGTCACCCATAGTGATAGTTCCGAAGAAGAATTAGAAGTTGCGGGTATGTGTGGATTATCGAAGTTGAATGCGGCAACCATTACCGATTTGTTCCCATTGCCATTTACAGCGGATGTAGTATTGGATGTGGCAGGACATGAGATGTATTCGTTTTTGGATGGATTCAGCGCGTATAATTAGGTCTGTATGGCACTGGAGGACTAGGAGAAGATGGCTTATATCACTGAATGGGGGGTTTTTTCTTCGAATGTGATGACATTCGGCCTGAAGAATGCCCTGGCCACCTTTCAGCGATGGTGCAGGAAATTTTTGAAGAATATCTCACTTCATTTATGAGGGCCTTCTTGGATGACTTCAGTGTGTTCGGACGGAGGTGTCTGCATTTGCAACACTTGCTGCCTAACCAAATGTCAGGAAGCCCGGCTAAATGTGCATTCGCCATGGAAAGAGGAATGCTGCTCAAGTACATTGTTTCAAGGGAAGAGATTGCAGTGGATCCAACGAAACTGGAAGTCATTTGGAAGGCAGGGGTTTCGGTTAATTGTAAGCAGTTAAGCTAGTTCTTAGGGTAGGGGTTCTGGTTAATAGTAAGCAGTAAAGCTAGTTCTTAGGGCAGGCTGGTGGCATAGTCAGATGCTTCGGTACTTAGCGGATGTGGCCGCTCCCACTCAATGAGCAGATCAACAAGGTACCACTGGCATGATGGACGGAGCAGTGTGGTTTGACATTCTGATGCTTGAAACATATGTTAGCAGCTCCAGTGGTTCGGCCACCCAATTGGGACCTACCTTTTCATGTGTTCGTGCATGCTTCACATGTAGCCATCGGGAGCTTGTTGCTGATGCAGCATCATGAGCCGAAGTGGTTTCGACCAGTGTACTATGCTAGTCGGAGACTATCCAAAGCAGAACGGAACTATTCCATGACCGAGTGGGAAGCTTTGGGGATGATCTATTCTGTGATGAAGTTTTGCCACTATTTGTTGGGCAGTAAGTTCCCCTTTCAAGTGGATCATTCTACATTGCTCTATTTGGTGAATAAACCTAATTTGACAGGGAAGCTAGCTCAGCGGATGCTCATTCTACAGGAGTTTGAGTTTACACTCATCCATACATTGGGATCGGCACATGTAGTGGCAGAATACCTTTCCACGTTAGAGAGTAGGGAACCTTCGGATGGTGTTCATGATGACTTTCCGGATGTTGATTGTTCGAGCTGGAGACATTGGCTCCGGATCCCCCACAAACTCGGTATGATGAGATGCTACAATTTGTAGACACAGGCTTATTGGAGACAGTCAAGATTAGTAGAAGCGGTTGGTGGTTCAAAGTCAGAGTTTTTGGGTTATTGCCGGCCAACTGTACCATCTTGGGCTAGATCAAGTGCTACGAGGGTGTGTGCCGCCTCATGAGCAGGAAGCAGTACTTCAGGAGGCGCATCAAGGCATGAGTGGTGGTCACTTTGCTGGGGATGTCACGGGACAGAAGATCCTCCAATGCTAGATTGTGGTGGCCGATAGTGGTCAGAGATGCATACAAGTTTGCAAGACAATGTGATGTTTGTCAGAGGTTGGGGCAACTGACTGAGAGGGACCAAATGTCGCACAACCTAGTGTTACCTCTAGAACCATTTATGAAATGGGGGTTGCATTTTGTGGGGCCATTCAAGCCATCGGCCAGATGGACGGGAAACAGGTACATTTTGGTGGCGACAGATTAGTGCACCAAGTCGGTGGAAGATCGGGCACTGAAGGACAATTCAGCTCAGTTGGCTAAATTCCTGTATGAAATGATTATGACCCGGTTTGGTTGTCCAGTGGAACTAATCAGTAACCAAGGAGGGCATTTTCTGAATGCAGTAATTAGGGAATTGGTGACTTGGCACTTGATTATCCATAAGAAATCAACTGTTTACTATCCACAGGCCAAATGGCTAGGCAGAGTCTAGTAATAAAGTGCTGCTGAAGACTTCGAAGAAGCTGGTTAATGAAAACTCTACTGTCTGGGATGAGAAGCTCTATTCGGCATTGTGGGCTTTTAGAACAGCTCACAAGGTGGCAACGGGATGGACCCCGTTTAAATTGGTGTATGGAGTGGAAGCCGTTGTTCCGATGGAGTTTCTAGTTTTGAGTCTTCGAATTGCAGTAAAGGAGAAGTTGGGATGGGAGGAGTCCTTAGACCATAGATGGGAACAACTGCTCAGGCTGGGGAAGGATAGGGTTGTCAACTCCTACATTTCCAGTGTGGTGCAGGCTAGGAGGAAGAAGCGGGTTGATTTCCATTCCAAATCCTGGACATTCAAAAAGAAGGATCCAGTATTACTGTTTAATTCTTGGCTCGGCCACCACTCTAGGAAGCTGAAGCTCCGTTGGGCGGGACCCTATTGGATTCATTAGGAAGTGAATGGGGTCTTCTTGGGCCCTTTAATTTGCCCAAGCCTAATCAAGGTGATTAAGGAAAAGCCAAATGGGGGGTTGCCATGTGGACTGAAATGTTGGGTTTTTAAGAGAGGTGTAAGAGTGGTCAAAGGGTGCACTTTTTTCCCAAAAGGGGGGCAATTTTACAATTTTCGGACCTCCATAACTTCTACATACAAGCTCCGATTTGAGCGGAGATTACAGATCCTTGATCTACGCATCAAGAGCTTTCCATAGATATGTTACATGATATGGTTTTATCCGCTAGATTTTAAATTCTATTTTCCTCCCAAAATTCAAATTCGAATAAAGTAGCCGTTTTGAAGCTTCTAATTAGAAAACGTTTCTTCTTAAGAGAAAAGGTTTGACTCCCTTAAGCTGCCAAATAAAGGGGCCCAAGAAGCCTTCCATTGAGGTCCTAATCGTGGATA
>NC_141059.1:49327869-49692869 GCF_041138505.1 Cibotium barometz
TCTTACTCTCTTTCTCTCTCTTTTCACCCTCCCTCATTACACCTCTCTCACTCTCTCTTCAGGTCTGCCCCATCTCACTCTCTCTCTCTCTCTCACATTCTACACATAGATGTAGATGTACGCACATGCATGCATATACTCTCTCTCTCTCTCTCTCTCTCACACACACACACACACACACACACACATGTACACACCGCACATACACTAATCTAAACGCACACTCTCTCCTCCCACACAAACTATCTCCTATGTAGAAATTATCTGACACACACACACACACACAAACATATATATATATACATATGTATATATATATATACATATGTATATATATATATATACATATGTATGTGTATATATAAATGTAAATAGAAACACACACACACACACATGTATACACACATATACATATATGTTTTCTATTTAATTTATATTTTATTAAATTAAATAGAAACACAGACACATGTATACACACATATACATATATGTTTTCTATTTAATTTATATTTTATTAAAAGATACTTTTTATTCTCTATCTCTTACTCTCTTTCTCTCTCTTTTCACCCTCCCTCATTACACCTCTCTCACTCTCTCTCCAGGTCTGCCCCATCTCACTCTCTCTCTCTCTCACACATTCTACACATAGATGTAGATGTACGCACATGCATGCATATACTCTCTCTCTCTCTCTCTCTCTCTCTCACACACACACACACACACACATGTACACACCGCACATACACTAATTTAAACGCACACTCTCTCCTCCCACAGAAATTATCTGTCGTCTCTCTCTCTCTCTCTCTCTCTCACACACACACACACACATGTACACACCGCACAAAACACACACTATCTCCTCCCACACAAACTATCTCCTACATAGAAATTCTTAGCCTCTCTCTAGATAATTTGGCTGAAATTTGTGGAAGATTCTCATGGGAGGAGGGATTGAGTCGGGCATGCATGGAGCCGCGGGCTCATTACTCCCTATCTCTAATTATGGGAGTCGGGCATGAATTTTCATAATTGCATGCAAGGCCGTGAGGTGCGCTTTCGCCCAGATTAAGTGTTGGTGGTCATTTGTACAGCTCACCTTTTGGTTCTTGCTTCCTATCGCGCCTGCTAGGCCATTTCTCCTGCAACAAGCTATGGGGCACTTTGAGCTTTTCTCGCCATTCTCCACTATAGATGCTGGTGTAGCAGGTTGGCTGGACACAGTACGACTAACAACGTTTGCCAGAATTGCCTGGCAAGCTATCCCGGCCTCTGAGATTCTTACACAGCTGCAAATGGGGGACGTGGTGCAGCTTGGAAGAAACAGATATGAGCTGAGTGATGCGGCTCTACTTGCCTCTGCAGAAGTACAGGTAATAGAGGCGTCGACCCTCAACAACCTGTTCGGTGATAGGGTCTCAGGCGAGTACCGGTTGGCGAATCACCCGGAGGGCATCGAGGTTCCGCAGACAGTGCCGGTAAAACATTTGACGAGCTTAATGCCATTACCACTTGCTACTGGGCAGAATGTTGGGTCAGGGAGATAGGAGGCTGGTTCATCTTCCTCAAATTTTTAACAGGAGACTTTGTTGAAGAGAATTGAGCAGTTGGAGGCTGACTTAATGAAGGCCAGAGATTTTGGAAAGAAAGTGGTGAATGAGTGGGAGGTCCGGAGGGATTTCTGAAAGAGTTTGAAGTCATGTCAGTAACTGCAACCAGTTCATCAGCACAGGATACTGTCGCAATGTTGAGAGAGCATGCAATAGCTTTGCAGCAGCGATATGATCTTGTTAATGATCAATTAGTCGCCTTGAAGATGGCATATAAGGAGGAGCACCAGGCAAATTCTGATGAAGTCAGAGAGGTCATCGCGGAAGTAAATACACTGAGAGCTAGCCCGTTTGAATGAAAAGGAACGCCGCAGTAGCAAGGTGGCACAACGACAGAAGAGTAGCTCGGTAGAGATGCCAGGAAAACAGGGTTGGACTCAGAAAGCCATTCTGACTATGGCAAAGCAGGCACAGTTGATGGCAGATAATGCTCAATTGCAAGGGCAGTATGATGATCTCCAACAGAGGCATGTGGATTTCCAAAGAAATGATGCTGGACAAGAATTGAATAATAGGATTCAAGTGGTCCGACAAGGGTGTGTCTTCATTCAGCGGCTGGCACAGATGGCATCCACCGCCAACCTTGTGGAACTAGTATGGTATCGGAGGATGGGGACTTATCTTCGGCAGCATGCCTTGGCTCTGACTCCATTGCCACCTCTTCGACCAGCTGTAGCTGCTGTCGGAGGTACAGCTGCTGCTACTATGGGAGGTTCCGCCGTCCGAGGAGCTACCGCGAGGAGAAGACAAGCCGCCGATGATGGAGCAGGTGATGATGATTTCGGCGATGTGGAGTAGCTGTCTGTGGGTCCGGGTGTGCCAAGTGTTGGGTGGAACCGAGCCCATCGGATATCCGTCCATCTGATTATCCGACTTCCAACCATTCTATGCGCCTGAATATGAAGCGCTGTCATTGAAGCGTTGTGTCCTTTGTAACTTCCGCCTGTAACTCTTTGGCATCCCCTTATATAAGGATGACCTGATATCAATATATCTATCTGTGTTCTCTGCATATGAGTGATTCTTTGAGCGAGGTTCTGATGCCCTTAACAAACTTCTTCCTGATGAGCCATACACAATAGGTGTTTAAAAATCATATTTAGTTCTCATTTTATTTGTAGGATAGTATTTTCCATTGTGATATATAAGTAAATGCTCTAGGAATATCATCAGTTATAGATGTGTATGTATGGTACTTAATGATCTTAACTTAGTAGAAGAACTCCTATTTCATTTTGTAAAATTAAAAGACAGTATTATTATGCTAATTTGATTGCATAAAAAAATGCCATGCTCATTAGATCAATTAGACCATGTGTTTATGAATTTTTTTATTGACACCCCAAATAAAGATTTGGACACTTATTTAAATTTAATCCTCACATATAGTTGATCGTTTGGGTATGTCAATAAGGCCACATAAAGTTTATAGTCATATACATAAGATTTGGACAATTGGCCAAATTTGTAGCATTTACAACCATGACATAGATTTGCACAAGTAAGATTTGACCACTAGCATAATCCACCCTTAACAATTTGGACAAGTAATTGAGTCTATCCAATAACACCCATGCACAAGTAATTAAATCTAGCCATACGTAATTGAATCTAGCCAATAACACACATGCACAAGATGTCTACTGTCTTCTAGTGAGATTTGGAGAAATGACCAAATCTAACATTCAAATGTATCCAAATATGTGAGCAACTAACTATATGACCAAATTTAATTCTATGTACTTAGAGATATATCAGGTATTTTAAGAGTAATGAAATTTGAATGTGTTTGTTATTTTCTAATTGACTCAATGTCTTCTATCTTTTCTTTTCCCTATAATATGCATGCACAAGACATTATCTAGTGAGATTTGGATAACTAACTAAATCCAACATTCAAAACCATCCATAATATGTGGACAATTGGTCATATTACCAAATTTGATTTTTTATAGTGAAAAAAAAATATAATATTTGTGAGAAGTTATATGTGTGATTTTTTTATTTAATTTTGCTTGATTAATAACATGTCTTTCATATCACAGATGTGTTAATGAAGATAATGACAACATAGGATTGGATACAAGGAATGTGACACGCCAAATGTCTATAATATTGGATTTGAATGGATTATTGTTAGAACGTTGTTTCACAAAGTGAAATAAGCATACAAGCTTACATTGTGTGGGAAACAATGGATTGTACTTCGTCCAAGATGCATAGAGTTTTTAGCCAATCTATTTATAAATTTTTATGTTGGGATATGGTCTACAAATTGGCACAAAAATGTGGTGCATATGGTGGAAACTCTAGAATTCCATGTAGGGAGATAATTACCATTTTTTATTGTGTGGGGCAAGATCACTGTTATGTGTATGATCATGAGAAGATATTTTGGCCAAAAAAGATGGGTGTGGAGGCGTGTTCAAACCACTCAAAAAGGTTTGGCACCAATGTAATGCACAATGCTATGTAACAAGGACAGTTCTCATTGCTGATAGTCCATACTACAAAGGATATGCAAGTCCACTAGAGAATTTCATTTTTCCACCCAAGTTTGACATTAATGCATATGATAACACATTGGAAGACTTATACAGATACTTGCGCCATTTGGATATGGCTGGAGACATTTGTACAATGATTTCTTTTGATAGATATGGACAGTTTCAAATCCAACAAGGACATACCTTGTATGAATACTTTCAACGTGTGATTATAGAATGGGAGGAGATCTACAAGGATGAATGCAAGGAATATGCAGCCTCAACATATGATGAAAATGATGTATTTAGTTCATGCCAAGGTGTTATTGAACATGTAGCATATGATTCTGAAGTTATATTTATAAGAACAATACACTCTCCTCCATCGACTCTAAGTACTGCACAATTAAAGATATTGAAAAAAATACCACCAATGTCAAAACTAAATGAAATGTTTGCAATGCACTATGCTGACTAACTAGGCTATAAGAAAAGGTACATCACAGGAGTTGCAACTAAGGGTTTCATATCACAACTCCAAGCATACTACAAATGCAAACACTAATTAAGTTCTTTTATAATGTTTAGCCTAGCGTAAACAGTAATGATCATGAATTTTTATTGTTTTCAGCGGTAAGGATATTTGAAGTTTCTCCACTTTGCCTTTATAATAGCAATGGCAGCCATTTACAACCATCTCATTGGCCAGTTCAAAATGGTGAAGTATTTTACATTAATGAGGTTTCTTTCATGGTTAAGAGCTCGACAATTGTGGGTGCTGGTCAAAGACTATTCATCCAATCAAGTGTTTCTCTATGCCAAGCTTTGTTGCACTATTGTGGATCTAAATTTCTTCATGATGAATGAAATCTTTTGTGTTTCTAACACCCCAGATCAAGGAGGTACTCCATTCTTGAGGACTCAACAACAGTCGACATTGAAGAGGATCGAGTCTAATGTTCGAGATAGAAATGTGGCAGGATATTTAAATAGTTGTAGGGGTTCCAATGAGAAAGGAAATGTGTGATACTTGTTTTCTCCATCTTTGCCACCTTGGCATAAACAAACTCACATGTCAATCAATAACCTTGAATATGGATATGTTTATGTTGCACTTATATGTAACCTCAAGGTAGGAGATGAGCTCTTTGCCGACTATAAGTTTTGATTGCAATGTGTTATCAATATTTCCATCGTTTGTCATTATGTTTCATTCAATATATTTTTTTAAAATGAGCATTGGTCCTTTATAATTATGGAAATTTGTAAGTGTCATTGTTAAGGTATTATCTTTAATAATTGGTCTATCTACAACTGTATTTTTATGAGCATTGGTCTTGTATAGTCATGGAAATTTGTAAGTATCATTGTTAAGGCCTTATCTTTAATGAATAATTATTTTTCTTAGATTTTCAAACGTTATTTTTCTATCTCCATTATTATATTTGGATAACTTAACAAATATTGGTAATTATATAAATGGACATAAGGATGTCATTAAGTTGACCCACTCAATGATGAGTAATGTTAATGGATGTAATGTTGAGTTCATGGAAGTGAAGATATTTATGAGCTAAGGATATTGGTATCTATATGAGAATAGACATAAGGTTGTCATCAAGTTGACACACTCAATAATTGAGTAATGTTTATGGATATAATGTCGAGTTCATGGAGCTGAAGATATTTGTGAACTTTGAGTTTGGAGTAGGACATGTTATCCTTGCAAAGGTTTTATTGTTAATTAATAACTTTGATGAATTAATCAAAAAGTTATTTTATATATTTTTTGAATGTATTATAGAGGCAACATGATGACTCTGATCACAAAATTTGTAGTATACAATGTTCATTTAAAATAAAGCATTCCTATAAGATTGTCCTTAAATATAATATACTTTGAGTATTATAAGCCTTACTATCACAAATATGCACTTTGGAGAAAAGAAGTTAATACATTTTATTGACCTATTAATTTGTCCTAAACATAGGATAAGGAACTTCTTTTTGGTCGTACTCGAATGAAGACCATATCTGATTCTTCGAACTCTTTCTCATATCTCTTTTTATCTGCATACTGCTTTTGCCTGTCTTGGGCTGCCTTTATATCTTTACGGATTGATTGCATCTGTGTCCATGTCATGGGCTATCTTTATATCTTTACGGATTGATTGCATCTGCTGGTCCATGTCGTCAAGCATTTGTTTGGACATTTCGACTCTGATCAATGGGTCAGACCAAGTCAACGGTGTAAGGCAATCTTGTCCATACAAAGCTTTGAAAGGACTCATCCCAATGCTCTGATGATAAGAAGCATTGTAAGTGAATTCGATCAAATGCTGATGACTTAACCACTTCTTGGGTTCCCTGCTGTGCAGCATGACCGAAGGATATCTTCAATTACTTGATTCACCCTTTCTGTCTGGCCATCGGTTTCGGGTTGATAGGTTGTGCTGAGATCCAAGAAAGTTCCTACTGCTTCAAAGAACGCAGTCCAGAATCTCGATGTGAATTTGGGATCTCGGTCACTTTCTATCCTCCTGGGTAAACCATGCAATCTGAAGATCTCTTTAAGGAAAACTCTGGCAACATCCACCACTGCAGAGTATGTTTCTTTCACTGGAATTAGATGGGCAACTTTGGTTAGCCTGTCAACTACCACAAAAATGGAGTTGTAACCTGAAGGTAATCCAGTGACAAAGTCCATACTGATGCATTCCCACTTCATCTGTGGAATGTCTAGAGGAGTTGCAGTTTCCTTGGCATCTTGACTCTCTCTGCCTTGACTCTTTGTTGGCACATCAAGCATTCCCGCACATGATCAAGTACATCCTTTTTGAGTCCTGGCCAGAAGAAGCTTTTCTTCATAGACATATAGGTTTTTATAAACCCTGGATGTCCAGGTATCAGGCTATCATGGGCTTCTCTCAGAATTCTTCCCTTTATTCCCTCATTATTGGGGATACATAGCCGATTATTATAATACATGCATCCTTCATCCAGTTTGTACCCAAGAACTCGACTCATTTCCTTAGGAGTCTTGCTTTCCTGCATCCGAAGGGTTGCAATAGGGACAAAGAATTTATCCTGCATGATTTTCTCGTTTGCTTCATTGATCAATGGATTTGACACCACTGTAATTGCAAGCAAGGAGGCTTTTCTACTGAGCGCATCTGCAACAACCACATTTTCTTTCCCCGACCGATACGTTATTTCAAAATCAAATTCCTGCAGGGTCTGCATCCATCTCCTGTGACGCATGTTGAGATCCCTTTGGGTGAAGATCCACTTCAGACTTTGATGATCTGTCATCAAGGTGAACCTTTGTCCCAAAAGATAATGTCTCCACAACTTCACAAGCATACACTACTGAGAGTAATTCCAAGTCATGAACGGCATAATTCCTCTCATGTGTTTTGAGTTTTCTGGATTCATAGGCCACTGCATGATCTTCTTGCATTAGAGCACTATCTAAGGCAAATCCACTCGCATCAGTAACTACCTCAAAGGGTTTGGTAAAATCTGGCAATTTAAGAACAGGGTTGGTTACTAAGGCTACATGTCAAAGGCACTCTGACACATTGCGGTCCACTAAAAAAGTGTACTTTTCTTAAGAAGGTTAGTCAAAGGGGACGCTATCTGAGCATACCTAGGTATAAAGATCCTATACCATCCAGTTAACCCTAGGTATCTGAGCATACCTAGGTATAAAGATCCTATACCATCTGGTTAACCCTAGGAATCCTCAGACTTCCTTTACTGACTTGGGTTTTGGCCATTCTACGACTGCTTGGATCTTTGCGGGGTCAGGAGAAATCCTATCCTTTGACACTATGAATCCCAAGTATTCCACCTGGTCAATAGAGAAAGAACATTTGCTCTTCTTTGCAAAGAGTTGGTGTTTCCTTAGGATTTCCAGGACCTTGCACACATGACCTTCATGGTCTGCAGCATTCTTTGAGTATACCAAGATATCATCAAAGAAGACAAGAACAAAATCATCCAAGTATTCTCTGAGAATATCTTGCATAAGATGATTGAATGTTGCCAGGGCATTAGTCAATCCAAACGGCATGACTGTGAACTTATAATGCCCATAGTGAGTATTGAATAGTGTCTTTGGGATGTCCTGCTCCTTGATTATTCTGATCTGGTAGTACCCGGATTTGAGATCTATCTTTGTGAACATTTGGGTCCCACTTAACTGATCCAGAAGTTCATCAATCCTAGGAATAGGATACTTATTCTTAATTGTTAACTAAATTATTCAGTACTCTGTAGTCGATACAGAGTCTTAACGTTCCATCTTTCTTCTTTTGAAAGAGAACGGGCGCACCCCAAGGTGAGACACTGGGTTTGACGAATCCGTGTTCTAACAGTTGTCTTAACTGTTCCTTAAGTTTTATGGCTTCAAGGACTGGCATTTTGTATGCACGCTGGGCTACTAGCAATTCTTCTTTTAACTAAAATATCAATATCTATTTTTTTGAATAAACTTGAAATCCTTCTTTTTCTCATTTCAATGAGTGCAATCCAATTATCATGGGAATTCCTCTTTTACCATAAATTAAATCTACTTAAAATTCTTCTTAAAAATTACGTAAAATATCCATTAACTCCATTAAGCTAAAAATTCCACTTTTCTCATTTAAACGTTGGAATTCCAATATGGTGCGAATTCCTCTTTCATCATTTAAACTTATCTATACAAAAAGATAAATTTAACTAAATTTTCTCTTAAAATTTAAATAAAAATCTCCATTAATTCCTTTACACTAGGAATTACACTTTCCTCATTTAAATATTTGAATTCCAATATGGTGGGAATTCCTCTTTCATCATTTAGACTTATCTATACAAAAAGATAAATTTAACTAAATTTTCTCTTAAATTTAAATAAAAAACTTCATTAATTCCTTTACACTAGGAATTACACTTTTCTCATTTAAATATTTGAATTCCAATATGGTGGGAATTCCTCTTTCATCATTTAAATTTATCTATACAAAAAGATAAATTTAACTAAAATTCTTCTTTTTTTTAAATAAAATATACATTATTTTAGCATCACAATTTTTCTCTTACTTGATTTGAATACATGGATTTCAATTGTCATGAGAATTACTCTTTTAACATAAAAATGGATTACTAGAAATTCCTCTTTTTTCTAATTAACTATTTATGCATAAACATAAAAATCAAATTTCCATGATTATAATGAGAATCATTCAATTAATCTAGGATGATTAATCCTAGAATATGGTCGAAAGTCCTCTTTTCATAATAATATAAATGAAAATGATTTATGTGTTTATTTTTCAAAAAAATTACCATAGCTCCGCTACTATTACTGATAATTCTCAATAAATTTGAAAGAATAAAGTTTAGTATTATTCATGTGATTAGAATAACCACTAATTGGATCATTGTCCAATTATGGATTGATTCTTAATTTTACCATAAGTTAAATAGCATAGAAAGTCATTTTTTTGGCCTCCAATTAGACAAGCATAGAAATTACTTTTAGATTAGAGAAATGCTTCTTGAGAAGCTGCATTCGAATTGAGAATAGGTCATAGGAATGACCATTCTTTGAGGGAGAGAGAGAAATGCTTAAAAAAAACCATTAAAAATTAAGCATAAATGGAAATTTATGTGTTTCTTCATTACAATACATTAAAGAACTTCAATAATATTCAAAAGCCATTCAATTTAATGCTTCTCAAGCTTGAGAGGGGTTGAGAAGAGAGAAACATTTGGAGATTAAAGAAAACAGACCATAAACCACATTTTACCTTCTAAATTGCTTGATTCTTTGATCAAAGTAGAGGTCCCCAACCAATCAATTGGTTTGGTATGTTGATGAAGTCTCCAAGGAAGATTGAAGAGAGAGAGAAGCTCCAATCTCTTCAATTTATAGAGGATAATAGAAAATATGCTTATCTTAGAGTAATACCAGCATAGTCTAGTTCACAGATGAGAATACAAAAGAATGAGGGTCTATTTATAGGTGAGGGAGGCGACTAACTGAGTCCAACTGAGTTCTAGAATTTTCCAGCTTCAATTTGGCTGAATTTGGACAAGTTTTGGACCAGTTTGGCTCCCTTTTTTATTTGGTTTGATCTAGGAGAGAGAAGAGATAAAAATATCCTATTATTTTTTAGTTTAAAACTCATCCACACATGTGAAATAGGCACCTCCTTGAAGGGCCCCCTTCTCCTTACCAATGTGTCAAAAATGAATGATTACTCTAAAATATCTCATTTTTTTACTAATACTTCATAATTTTTAACTAATAAATCTAGTACTTAGTCAACTCTTCATCTTATGTGGGCATTTAATCATTTTTGGGTGTTTTCTTTTATTCTTTGGATTTATCTTATCCCAACACTTGGATTAATTTTATCGGTCCATAGGAACCTTAATCCAAAAATTTTAAAAAATCTTGACCCTTAGGCTAAGGTCTTCTAAATCATTTTTACTTAATTCCAATTGCACCTTGGAAAATATATTTTGATTTTCTATTTTAGGAAAATATTTTTTTGATATTTGTAGAATTTATTTATCCAAAAATATCCCAATATTGATTTACCTCTCTCTAGAAATTTTTATCTCACTAGGCCAAACAAGGAAAAATAATATTTTCTTGATTCAGACATATAGAATGATTACAAGGGATTGAAGTAGAGGCTTATTTGTTATCCAAGCCGAGGAGGAATCTTACAGTGCATGTCTTTGAATGGGTCCAAGGCATTACCAATGCAAAGGGAAAGTGTGGATAGCAATTAGAGACAATCTTGATAATTTTCTATTTCGTTGCTAAACCCTAATTCAGTCCAAGATGAAAAGATGTAGGGGAGAAGCAAGCTTGAGCTCTTGCAAGCACACACACACTCACACAAACCCTAGAAGAGAACACACAAGGTGATAGGCTGAAAATTCTTCTTCTTCTTCACACAACAAAAGAGGTCTACAAAGAAGATAAAGTGACTAACACACATAATAGAGTATATACAAGCAGCCCATAATGTGAACACACTAAGAGGAGTGGGTAGGTGTGGAGTAGTCAGTGTAGTCCCAACTGTAGAATGTCTGATGAAGATATGTTGGTGCCACCTATCAAACCTACTAGTAATGTAAATGTCGAATGGTCATGCAGGCGCCTCGTGAGTGTTAGCTCATGTTGAGCTTAACATCTCAACACTCCCCCTCAAGCTCAACTCCAGCTCATGAACTCCAAGCATATCTCAAAATCTACGGAGCTTCTCATCTCCCAAGGCTTTTGTGAAGATGTTAATGACCTGATTCTGTGTGCTGACGTAGGCCAAGTCGATGTCACCTGTGCCAAGACTCTATCCCTGATGAAGTGGTAATGTACCTCAATGTGTTTCGTCTGTGCACGGAAAACTAGGTTCCTGGCCAATGTATACTACTAAGATTGTCACAATATATGACAACCTTTCTCTTCACATGCAACCCCGAATCAGTAATAAGTAGCTTACATAACCAAGCTACCTCACACACTACCATGCTCCTATGTACTTTGCCTTTGTACTCGACAAGGCAAGTGTGGGAGGCTACTTCTTGCTGCTCCATGTCACAGCAGCACTCCCCAATCAAAACATAAATCCACTGGTAGATCTCCTGTCGGAGATGCTACCTGCCCAACCTACATCTGTGTACCCATATAGCTCCAATGGAAATTGGCTCTCTAAGTCAATAGTGTAACTCAAATCTGGCCTGCTGAGCATGACATAGATCAAACTCCCCACAATCTTCGGATCCTCCAACACATAACTTGCATCTGCACTAAGCTTGCCATTTTGATCTAATGGCACTGAGATTAAATTACAATCAACCATCCCATACTTGGACAACATGTCCAATACATATTGTCTCTGTGACATCCAAATACCATCAGGTGTGCGAATGACCTCAATTCCTAAAAAGTAGCACAGATCTCCCAAATCCTTCATCTTAGACTTCCTTTTGAGAAGACTTTTCACATTCTCAATCTCATCCAAGTTGTTACCCCCAACAATAATATCATCTACATATCTGGTGATGATCACAATACCCTTATCACTCTTGTGTACATACAAAGAGTGATCTACATAATACCCTTATCACTCTTGCTGCATACATACAAATGCATACATACAAAGAGTGATCTGCATCTTCCATATGAAAACCAACAACAACAAGATACTCAACAATCCTGTATTACTATGCTCATGGAGCTTGCTTCAGTCCATATACAAAGTCTTACGAAGCTTACATACATACTCCGGATTACTTGTATCCTCAAGACCAAGTGGCTGATCCATATACACTTTTTACATCCATCTGATGTAAAAACCAACCTTTAGCTCTGCAGCCGCCACAATCACATCTCTCATAGTTGCCATTTTTGCAACTGGGACAAATGTCTTCTCATCAATCCCATGTGTCTGTGCATATCCTTTGGCTACCAATCTAACCTTGTACCTGCTTATGCTACCATCACTATTATGTTTCACCTTATACACCCAACCACTTATAGCCAATAGCTTTCTTACCTTCAGGCAATGGCACCAAATCCCAAGTCTAATTTCCATACAATGAATCCTTCTCCTCATCCATAGTCTTGCATAAATATAAGGCATACCAAAGGGCTCAACCATTTTCTCTTTACCTTTATGTGATGTACCAACAATATTTATAGGATTGGTATTATGACGTAGCCTGCCACTCCATGGTCCACTCAATGACTATGATTGTTGACTTGCATTTTGTGCAACCACGTTTCCACTTACATCAGTCCCAACAGCATCTTTTTTAGTAGCATACCAGCTACTCATCTCATCAAATACAACATCCCTGCTTCACCTTCAGTAACCTTTTCCCATCAAGAAATTTATCAATCTAAACCTCCTAGCATGAAAGTTGTTCTTATCGAGCTTCTCAGTAACAATCTGCTTTATTTCATCATTTAACATCTTGTTTGCAATACAAATTTACCAAAAACAATACTCTTGTTTGACCTGCACAAATTGATGTATTCTCTGCAGGCGGTACTATACTACACTCAAATTTTCACAACCAGTGACCTCAATTTGTATATATATACATAATGGAAACTTTGAGATCTCTTGGAGTACACACAGTGTGTGCACAACCAATCTCCCTTCTTGTGGTAACAGAGTTCTGCTGCTGCTGAGAATCGAAACTTACCCACAGCGCCCCCGCCGAACGCCTCCGAACTAAAAAACAAAGATCCAGACACGCCCGAAATGCATTTTTATCCCAAACTATAGGGTCCAATGGATAGTATAGTTTCCATGTAGCTCTACTCCCATCCGACTCCATTTACTTCTCAAATTGGTAAGTCTTCCCATAAGGCAAAAGTGGTGCCAAGTCAAAAACATAGAATTAAGTTGGAGATTTGAGCATGTGGGGGCATTGTACATGCCATTGGCTCCCTGATAAACCAAAGGCCTCTTGATTTTGGCACTATTGACTTGGTCAATTGATAATAGTTGACTGGTCAAAGGGGTCAAAATAGAGGATTGTTGCCGATCAAATTTGATCAATGCATTGATATGGATACGTAGGGCTTGCTTAAAGTATCCCATCAAGCTAAAGACTTCCAAAATCGGTTTCCATTTGATCAAGATTTGGTCACTTTTGTATTGAAGCTAACTTTTTCAAAAAAAGTCAAAATAGAGAATAGTATAGGGTTGACCAAGTCAAAGGCAACTACATAAGTGGATAGAGCATTGAAGTATATTTCTATAGATCCAAAGACCATTCAATTTGGATTTTGGTAACCCTTTCAAAAGTCTTTTGAGCAATTGAGATGACGTCAAAGGCTAAATTCAACAAGGGGAACTACAAGGAAGCTCTAAAGTATGAAGCGAGCACATCGGAAGCAAGATAAGAAGAAAATCAGGATGCTCAAGGAGCTATGCAAGAAGGAATTAGTGGAAATATCAATAATGAAGGGGTTCTTCAAGAGGAAAAAGTTCCTTAAATACCTAAGAAGGAGGCGGGGACATGAACATGAGCAACATGGTGTATCTCATGCAAACTATGAGTGAAAGGATGGATCAAAGATTTCAGTTCATGGTGGACAGGTTTGACTCTATTAGCAAGGCGTTGCATGATGGGATCACAAGCTTGAGCCAAAGGCAAAGAAACTTATGGTGAACCTATGTTGCATCCATATGCACCAAAGGCAAAGAAACTTATGGTGGACCTATGTTGCATCCATATGCACCAAACACTTTTCCACCAATGGGGCCACAAGCTTATGGGGATCTTTTGGCGGGACCTTTACATGCAAATGCATTACATAGTTCTCAAGCTAGTATGCACCATGTTGATGGCAATCGCGGTTCTATTCTTGGAAAGGAAAAGATGCCTCCATCATTGATACATCAAGGTGGAACAAGTATGTCTGGTATGCCTATGCATGGTCCTATGAATGGCGTTTCATCAATGCAAGGGAGAAATGTGGACAAAAGCAAAGGTATAGTTTTGGAAGAATCAAGGGTGAATGGAAATTGGAATCATCCACACATCAGTGGTCATCACTTTGATGAGATGGGTCATCATCCTTCACACATGAGTGGTCATCACTTTGATGAAGCGGGTCATCATTTTAATGGGATGGAACCTAATCATAGTAGACCTCATCATTTCAATGCATTTCAGGGCAATCATGTTAAACCACTTGAGCATAGACCGTATGTTCAGGTGATGAAGATGAGTATAAGGGAGTGAAGGACAAGTTGAATTTTACTAAGTTCAAGGATGAAGGCTCAACCAACGAGGAGTTTGAAGAATGGATTGATAATTTAGTTTTAACTTAGCCCTTGTAGTGATAGGTATTAACAATCCAAAAATGGGATTGATCATGTGATAAACATAGATTAAGCAACATAATTAAGGTCCATTAAACCACACTAAAAACTCCATGAGAGAGAGAGAGAGAGAGAGAGAGATTGCACACTCAACACTTGATCTCTTCTATTCATTCACAATAAACCATACAATGATATAGGCTTTCTAGCCTTATCCCACTTTACACATCATCATCCATGTGGCAACTCCTTTCCACTCTCTTGGTCAACACTCACACACCATTCAATATTATATGTGGCATTTCTATCTCACCACAATATCTTGCACCTCTAGGGTGCTTTCCCACATACACACAATAGTACCACGATTACATCTCTCAACACCCCCTCTTAATCGAGGTGTTCCACAACTCACCCATCATCCATCACCCATATCAATGTAGCATTGCACAAATGCAATCGCTACCTCTCTCAACACTCCCCCTCAATGATACATTGGAGTGTCCATCAACCAAACATGTGTGCGCATGTCTACCATCTTAGACACCAAGTCCATTTTGAGCCGACTCGCTCACAGCGGAACCACTAAGTGTGATTTGAACGTAGAAGTTTGGGTGGGAACCAACCCATGCGCATGCACCTCACACGTGCATCGCTCTTGCACACATCATGCAACAGCCATTTCGAGCTTCTAGGTGAGCTCGGGCAGGGCGACCCTCATAACATGGGGATGATTACAAAATTTTGTTGTTTGCATGCTCGTGGATGATTGTCCATCATCAATTTGGGTAAAAAATAAAATTACAAACCCCTTGGTCGCAACCGGACAGGGGACCCTCGATGTGTGTGTGAACATCTTCAAAATTGGTTGTGTGTGAATGTGTTCTCATATAATACCTTTTAAAGGCATGTGAACAAGGCTTATGCTTCTAAAAATAAATGATATGGTGTTGTGTGAATGTACCCTTACTGCCAATAAGGGTTAAATTAATTCTTTTTAAAAAAAAAAATCTTTGAAATGTTTGCACGACTACTCTACGCGTTGAATGTGCTTCTCTGCACCAAGCCAGTTTTGCAGTCGTCAGATTCCTGAACACTCACACAGGGTCTTCTTCTCCTTCCTCCCGACTATTCTTCTGGGTCGACTCTATGCTGCAGATATTCACCATAGCCACAGCTTGAAGCTTTTCTCTGACTGCATCGCCTGACTTCCTGTACTATGTTCGCCTTCTTCTTTACTGGGGCTACAACTTCCTCTAGACTCTATGCTGCAGATATTTGCCATAGCCACAGCTTGAAGCTTTTCTCTGACTGCATCGCCTGACTTCCTGTACTGTGTTTGCCTTCTTCTTTACTAGCTACGATGCCTATGCTTGCGTTGCCTCTCTCTTGCACTAGGTGTAGCTACTGCTTCGCTTGCTCCTACGCTACTATCGCCATAGCTGGACTTTAGCCTTTTCTGCTCATGCTGCTAGCCTTGCTTTCCTCCATAGCTGAAGCCCATGAGCTTCTTGCTATGCCCTGCTGCTGCGGCTTTTGGACCTGTGAGTCATCTTCTCTACACACACACTGGTGACTACTATCAACTTCGCGATAGCCAGATCGGTCTCGACTACTTGGTCTTAAGCTCACTAGTTGCTCTTCTATGCAAACTTCTCTGGTGCATACTTTGATTGGACTCACCCATCATCATTGTACTGCATCCTTTAGCTCTTTTTCACTGCTCTACATGTTCCATTTTGAGGTGGATTCTTTCATCCAAGAAACCTTTAGTCTTGTTTCTCAAATGACTATGCAAGCTTGAGATGCAGCTCCTCCATGAGGTGCAAACTTCTTTGCTCCACTATCATCTCTGTGAGCTTCCATTTCAGCTCCAAATAAGTTGTGTGTGCAACTTCTCTTGTTGTACCTTCTCATGCTCTTTGGCTCTCATATGAGCTTCAAAACTCCATAGCATCTCTCGTTGCTAATTTGCCTCTCCAAGACCTCCAAGTTGAGGTCTTCCATGACCATTGACATGGCCTTCATGGCCTCCAAATCAGCATGCTTTTCCTTCAATGCATACATCCATTCAAGGGTGCTTTTCCATTTTGGTTTCTCTCAAGAAACCAAGGTGCAAACCTTTTGAAAGCCCCAATTGCTTTCCCAACATTTTCTGATACTTGATGAGCATACCAATGAGCATCTTCCCTTTCCAATGTGCTCAACCATGGACTTCTTCCAAGCCCATAATTGCTTGTCCCTTCTTAGACAACCATTGCACCTCTACTCTCTTTGCCCAAATTCAAAGAACCATGGGATCCACAAATCCCAACAACCAGCAACCCTTCAACATTGAGCATTTTTCCATGCTCAAAACCAAAACTTTGAGACAAAACTTCACAAAACCAACCTTCTTGAGACACCTTTGTCTCTTTGGCAGCTTCCTTGTTAACACCGAAGACTCCATAGTCTTCATACTTGCTGAAATTCTCCATTTTCAGCTTCCATGATGATGAGTAGGCTTTCCATATTGCAAAACTCCCATTTGCAACTCTCTTGGGAAGCTTCTATGCAACCTCCTTGTTGCAAATCTCCTCTCAAACTTGAGAATGGTAGTTCCAAATCTCTCTCAAATCCTCACAAATGCAAATCCAAATGATAATATGAGTGTGCATAATTTTTTTCATAATAAACTGAAAATAATGCTTAATCATATGAACACATAAACAAGCTAATATACATAATAATCACCATGACCAAGAGCCCACCCAAGCCCTGATACCATTTTAACAATCCAAAAATGAGATTGATCATGGTGATAGACATAGATTAAGTAACATAATTAAGGTGGATTAAACCACTCTAAAATCTCCGAGAGAGAGAGAGAGAGAGAGAGAGAGAGAGAGAGATTGCGCACTCAACACTTAATCTCTAATATTCATTCACAATAAACCATACAATGATATAGGTAAGTTGATGCCAAAATCATCTAACAAGAGAAATGTTATTGGGGAAGATCGTATTAATGATTTGAAGGACAAAGGTTTGTAATTCAAGTGTGGTGACAAATGGAACAAGGATCATTGGAAGGTTTGTAAGGCCTAGAAGATGACCCTAAGTATGATTCTCACCGAACCTTGCCATGAAGACATTAAGGAGGATGTGGATGAATATGAGGAGTATTTTGAAGATGCCAACAATGAAGTTGAAGATGTAGAAAAAGATGGTGAATTCCCTTTTGACCGGGGTGGATCAAAGAAGGGAGATGTTGACTATGATGATGGGTTACCATTACCTATGTGTGCTTATTATGACAAGGACCATATGGCTACCCTATGCAATATCTCAAGTGATGCCTATGCTGGTTGCAAAGGGGAAAATACATTAAGCTTGAAGGCATGCATTAATGGAACGGTGACACATGTTTTGATTGATAGTGGAAGCACACATAGCTTTATCAACACCAAATCCATGTGCAGTCTTAAATTGCAGCCCATAGCTTTATCTTTGTGGCATGAAGTTCAATTGTCTAATGGAGCAAACATGGATTGCATAATGTTATGCAAAGATGTGAGGTTGATTCTCACAAATGATTATACTTGCAAGGCTGATTTACTTTTATTGGATATGAGTCCCATCGACATTGTTTTGGGATGCAATTGGTGGAAACTCTTGGGTTGTTTAACATGAATTTGTACAAGGATATATGAGTTTCATGCATGGAAACCATGAGGTTACATTGACTAAAACTCATGTGCCAAGTATCAAGATGATCAATGTAACACAACTCAAGAGGGAGCTAAAGAAAATGGAATGCATATATGTTTTACAACTTTGCAAGGAAGAAAGCAATGAGCAAAAGGGCGAGGTTATGAATAAAGGTATAAAAGAATTGTTAAAGGAGTATGAGGATGTGTTCTAAATGCCAAAGTGCTTGATGCCAAAAAGGGAGGTGGATCATGAAAAAGAGATTGAGCCGCATACCAAGCCTGTTAACAAACCACCTTATAGATTTTCAAAAGTGGAGAAGGACGAAGTGGAAAAGAAAGTACAAGATCTTCTAGACATGGAATGGGTTACTGCTAACCAATCACCTTTTGCATCACCCGTACTCTTGGTCAAGAAGAAGGATGGCACTTTTCACATGTGTGTGGACTAGTCTGTAATCAAGAATAGATTCTCTATTCTACAAATTGATGACTTGCTTGATGAGTTAAAAGGTGCATGTTTCTTCTTCAAATTGATTTGATATCGGACTCTCTCCAATTAAGAATCAAGGAAGGTGACGAATACATAATGGCCTTTCGGACCGAGAGAGGTCTCTACCATTATTTGGTTATGCCGTTTGGGTTGTGCGATGTGCTGGCAACATTTCAAGCCATAATGAACAAGGTGCTTGGACCTCTCCTCTACAAATGGGTGCTTGTATTCTTTGATGATATCTTGATATATATCAAATGGGAGAAGCATCCCTTAATGCATGTAAGGGATGTTTTGGATGCTTTAAGATCCAACAACTTGTATGCAAAAAAGGAAAGCAAATGTACATTTATGGCGTAAGAGGTTGAGTATCTTGGACACATAGTGAGCAAAGAAGGAATTATGGTGGATCTTAAGAAGGAATTATGGTGGATCTTAAGAAGGTTGAGTGTGTTAAGAATTGAACCACACCTACAAATACCACTCAATTAATGAGATTCTTGGGCTTGTCATCATTTTATAAGAGGTTCATTAAGAGGTATGTTCATATTACTACTCCTCTTATCGACAAGCTTTGTTTTGGGATGCTATAGTAGCGGATATAAGAGATCAAGGAAATGCTCACATCAACCCCTATACTTGTATGCCCGAACTTCATGAAGCCATATTGTGGTTCAAGAAGATGCATGTGGAAGAGGCATTGGGGCTGTTTGGTTCCAAAAACATGGAGTTCTTGCATTTGAGTGCCAAAATCTTGATGAGAATGAAATGGTTATGCATGTCTATGATCTCTTAAGAGATGTTGGCAATACTTCATGGAATAAAGAAGTGGCATCATTACTTGTATGGGAGTCATTTCTTTGTGAAGAGTGATCATAGAGTGCTGCAATACTTCTTGTCTCAACGTACACTCTGTCCCAAGCAAAGAAGGTGGGTGGCTACATTGCAAAATTATGATTTTGAAATCTCTTACATGAAAGGGAAAGAGAATGTTGTGGCATATTCATTGGCACATGTATGGGCATGTAGATGCATGGAAATTTTGGAGGTACATAAATATTGGATTTTGGATATCCAAGAGGAGTACCTAGTGGATGAGGAAGTGGCACCATTGTGGCAAAAATTACAACAAGGTTCTCATGATGATTTGCTACATTTTGAACTTTGTAATGGACTCATTTACTACAAAGGCAAAGTCTACCTTCTTGTGCCTACATCAAGCTGCAAGAAAAGGGTGTTAGAAGAAATGCATCCTTCTCCATAATTGGGGCACATGGGGCACATGGGGCTATTTAAGACCTTTGAGAAGGTGTAGAAGAGTTTTTATTAGAAAGGAATGTGGAAAGAAGTGTATGCTTTTGTGACAAGCTGCTTACCTTGTCAACAAAACAAGAATCCCACACATAAGCCCGATGGTTTGGTTTAGCCTTTGCCTATTCCCCCAATCGAAAATGGACACATATCTCTATGGATTTCATCATAGGGATTCCTCATACAACGAGGGGATGGGATAGTATATATGTGGTTGTAGATCACTTGACAAAAGTGGCACATTTTATTCCTTCCAAGGTTAAATTTTTAGCATCTATGGTTGCAAAACAGTTTATGGATCATGTGTTCAAGTTGCATGGAGTGCCACAACAAATTGTTAGTGATTGAGATGTGAAGTTTATGAGCTCATTTTGCAGGACATTGTTTGAGATCATGGGGACTATTTTGACACAGCTAGCATCGCCTATCACCCCAAAACCAATGGACAAACCGAGAGGGTGAACAAGTGGGTGGAAACTTACTTGAGGCACTATTTCCATGATACACAAGGTGTTTGGGATGAGTGGTTTTCACTTGTCGAGTTTGCTCATAATAGTATGTATCTTGAGAGCATTGGTATGTCACCTTTTGAGGCACTCTATGGGTACAAAGTGAATATGCCAATGATGGTTCAAAAGCAAGAAGGGGTGAATCCTAATGCAAAAGAGGAGATGGAAAAGTTGGATGCACTCTTGCAATAATGCAAAGCTTATATGAAGCAAGCTCAAGAAAGGAAGAAACATTATGCTAACTCTCATCGGAGGCCTTTTTAACCTTGAACCATGTGGCCTCACACCCTTGCTTGCTTTTTTGCAAGGGTGTTAGGCTACCCAAGGTAATGAGGTCTCTCTCTCTCTCTCTCTCTCTCTCTCTCTCTCTCTCTCTCTCTCTCTCTCTCTGGGCATTAAGTATTTTGAACCAAAAAGAAAAATTAATAATGCCACTGTAAATGAAAGAAAGTCAAAAGCAAAACATTTGCTTATCCAAATGTTATAAAAACAAAGATGAACTCACCATGCCCTAATGACCATCTCAAAAATTTGAACCACCCCTTGAGCAAGAGTTGGGGCACTCCATACTTGTCGACTCGGGGGGTCGTCATAAATATGTAAGCGTAGCACGTGGGTTGAATAGAAGGGGTTTTTAAATCACTTTTTTACACATTTTTTACATACAGAAGGGTACCATCATTTAAAGGGGGTATTTATAGATTGAATAGAAAACGGATGTGTTTTATTCATGAAAAATCTACAGATAAGGGGTTTTTAAATTAAGCCTTGAATACACGTAATATAGAGAGTTTACATATAGCAAACACCCTGAACTTGTGGATCTACATGGTGGCCTTACCTCAATGTTAACCATATAATCCACATAATGTAAGTATATATATATATATATATATATATATATATATATATATATATATATATATATCAATTCCATATTACTGGCATTGGTAGCACATTGGTAGCACAAGTGTAGGAGATAAATTAAAAGAAGTTTGTCATCCAACTCCTATTTAACTTCCTGTCTTTACATCATAGTAAAATGTAACTTGTCATTTTAAAAGAAACATCAATAAACTTAAAAGCATGCACACTTACTGAAAGACCACATAGATTTCACATGCCACATCTTTTTAAACATTCTCCTTCCAAATGCTTATTGATTGAGTTCGAATTGGGCGATTTGGACGGAACATATTAAAGAAAATGAATATGGCAATCACTTACAAGAGGATAAGACACATGGGGTTTGCCTTTTGATAAGGGATTAGGAGGAATTAATCATGATTAAGAAGAAAGAATGGCCAAAAAGCTATAAAAATGGAGATACACAGAGAATTGCAGTTTTAAATCCATAAAGGCTGTGCAAGAGAGGATTATATAGATACGTAGAGCTTGAAGAGAGCTTCGCGCCTATATAAAAACTTTCAAAAACAGGCAACCGAGCGAAAAGTTATGAGCATTTTACTGCAAGACTATAAAACTGCCAAAATTCTATAAAAACAGAGATACACAAAGAATTGCAGTTCTAAATCCATATAGGCTGTGCAAGATATGATTAGATAGATGCGTAGAGCTTGAAGAGAGCTTCGCGCCCATATAAAAACTTTCAAAAACGGACAACCGAGCGAAAAGTTATGAGCATTTTACTACGAGACTATAAAACTACCAAAATTCGCCTAAAAATTAGCAACTTTGGGAGAAATTCTAATCATCAATGAAGTAAGGGATTAAGAAATTAGTTACATGAGTGGAAAGAGCATAGAAAGAGCTTCCTAGCCATATGATCAATTTTAGAAAACAATACCCGAGTGATGAGTAATTACCGGTTGAAATTTGGGTATTGGACCACAAAAAACTGCACTTCTCTCTCTTTGCATGAAACCTCAATTTTCGCATAGCCTCTTGCCTCTCATCTCCTTCATGATTCAAGCTAGAGGGTAAGGGTTAACATTGCTCAGCGGACAATCGTGAAGATTTACCTATGGTCCCCAAAGTCTTTCCACATGCTCATTACCGCTAAAACCATTGGTACCTCCAAAGGAGGGCGGCAATAAGGCAAGGGCTACCTTGAGAAGTCACAGGCCCGCCAAGATAATAACTCCTTATCCCCCTTATCATGAATCATCAAAGAGGTCCAAAATTGGGTTAAGCATGAGGAGCTAATACTAAATGAGACATTCACATGTAAAGAGAGTGTTTGAATAAGGGTTTGAAAGATAAGAGAATGGCAATGACACAAAATGCTCAATTGAGGCTCATTCCTTGATTTGAAAGGGAGAGGAGGGCTCCTTTTATAGGTGGAGAATCACTCTCTCTTCCATTGTTACAAATTACAACATAAAAATCTTCAACCCTTCAGTGACATAAGGATAGATGTCACCATCAATTGTCCTCTTAGGCTAAGTCTTCTATTGATTATTAAATTGAAGACTTTTTGACTTTGAGAGTGTGATGAGATAATAGCCAAGCCTAAGTGGCATGTAGGTGGAGATCCCACTTACACATGGCGGAATTCTCCTCTTCCATGTAGGCGTTCTAGAAGAATCTTTCCCATTAATTATGCACCTACACACACTCCTCCACATGCCTTCCACACTCCCCAACTTGTTGCCTTATGGTGAATACCATATTAATAATACAATTAAAATCCATGTGAGCATGAAGGCCCACTTTTATTTTCCACATCACTAGCCTATCTACCATACCAAAGTATTTATCAAGCATACTTGTGGCATTTACAATGTGTGCACCCTAAATCAAGTAAAACCATTATATTTGAAGATAGAATGCTGTTATCGGGGTAGCCGCCAAGCTGCCGCATCACCACGCCGTTATTCCATTGTGGGCGCCGCAATCTTCTTGGACAAGCTTCCACCTTATTACCATTGAGAAACCATAAAAATATACACAAAATTGACAATGAAAGATATCAATTTTTCACGTCACATCTTTTCCCCCCAGCAGATCCTCCATGCTTGTCTGGGGGGTCTGCTGGCCATGGTGCTCGAGGGTAGAATATCTTTAGCCAGTACTCATTGGCACGTCCGGGAACCTCCTGGCCACTTGCATCCTCTAGAAGATAGGTGTTATTTTTGAACTTTTGCTTTATCCTGAAGGGGCCTTCCCAGCGTCGAAGAAGCTTCTTGTCTAGACGTTTCTCCACACGGCCATCATACCTCATGACTAAGCTTCCTTGCTTGAGTTCTGGCTTCTTCTTCTTCCTCATGAGAGTGTCATGCCTTGCCTTGTGCCGTTGTTGTGCAGCCTCCAAATTTTGAAGTGCCTAAAGTCGCCTCTCATCCAAGATCTCCAGTTGTGCTAGGCGTTGGGCATGTGTTTCTTCTTCATTATTCAATCGTGCAAAAGATGTGCGAAGGCTTGTGATTTCCAATTCTATTGGCAAAATAGCCTCCATTCCATAAACTAACTGAAAAGGTGTGAAACCAAGAGAGAGTTTGTGAGTTGTCCTATAGGCCCATAGGACCTCTGGCAAATGCACATCCCACTTTCTCTTCATAGTATCCACTAGCTTAGACAAAGATCCACAAAGCAGTCCATTAGTTTTTTCTACTAAACCATTACATTGGGGATAATAGGGAGTTGACATAGCATGCTTTATTTTTAATTTCTGCACCAAAGCTTCAATCAAGTCATTCCTGAAAGACCTCCCTCCATCTGTAAGGATTTCCAATGGACACCCGAATCGGGCACATATGTATTCCCTAAGAAAGGATGCCACAGCCACTGCTTTATTATTGACCATTGCCTTTGCTTCTGCCCACCTTGTTGCATAATCTGTGGCCACCAATATGTAATACTTTCCATGTGAGGAACGAGGAAGTGGGCCCACAAAATCTAATCCCCACCTTTCAAATGGACCATATACTGGGATAGGGTTTAAGGGTCCGGGAACCAATTGCTTGTGCCCATATGCCTGGCATACTTCACAGCTTCTGCACCACTCATGGACGTCTTTGCTGAGTCGAGGCCAATAATACCCTGCGTTAAGGATCCTCCGAGTTGTGCTGGCTGAGGCAAAGTGACCTGAACATTCATGACATAATTCCATAATCCTTTTAGACTCCTCTAGGCTCACTACCCTCCTAAGAATCTTATCCTTACCTTGCTTATAAAGAACATCCCCTAGAATTGTGTAAGGATGAGCTTTCCTGGTAAGCCTTTGCTTCTGTTGAGGATTCAATCCAGGAGGGAAGTATCCTGTATCTAAATAGTGTTGAACATCTTGGAGCTCAGGCCAACCTGTATCCATTAATGCAAGAGTAGCTACTTTGAAAGAAGCCAAGGTTTTAGTAGCCAATTCATCAGCCTTTTGATTATCCTTCCTGTTAACATGCACAAATTTACAAAACTCAAAAGCTTCTTTCAACTCCATTGCCCTTTTATACAATTCTTGGAGATTAGGACTCCTTGCCTTATACTCTCCTTTCATTTGTCGGATGACCAATTGTGAATCTCCTTTAACCTCTACCTCTTCAATTCCATCTTTTATGCAATCTTCTAATCCCCAAATTAATGCATTGTACTCAGCCACATTATCCTTCCTGTTAACATGCACAAATTTACAAAACTCAAAATCTTCTTTCAACTCCATTGCCCTTTTATACAATTCTTGGAGATTAGGACTCCTTGCCTTATACTCTCCTTTCATTTGTCGGATGACCAATTGTGAATCTCCTTTAACCTCTACCTCTTCAATTCCATCTTTTATGCAATCTTCTAATCCCCAAATTAATGCATTGTACTCAGCCACATTATTTGATATAGCCTTTGGAAATTCCCTACCCTTGGCCCATACCTCTTTTCCTTCTGGATCAAATAAAACTATCCCCCCAGCCCCACATTGCCTGGAAGGGCTAAAGGCTCCATCAAAATGCATAGTGAAAGCAGTTGGTGGCGTTTCCAAATCTTCATATACCTCTTCCTTTGCTCCTGTTCCTTCTTCCTCTTCCTTCCTGGTAAGCAAATCTACAAGAGAGGCCCTAGTGGTGTTTTCTGTAATAAAAGTAAAAGAGAATTCTTAAAGCTCACAAATCCACTTTGCAAACTTCCCTCCTGCAGGATTGGGCTTGCGGACCAAGAATTGTAAATAAGGTTGAGATGTGAGGAAGAAAAAAGGGCGAGGTAACAAGTATGACCTGAACTTCTTTACTGCAAAAACAAGAGACAAACCACCTTTCTCCATTTCACCATACCTCTCCTCGGCATCAGTGAGTTGTCGGCTTGCATAATACACTGGTTGCATACGCCCTTGCTCTCCATTTTGCAAAAGTATAGCACCCACTGAATGTGATGAGACACTTGGGTTCACATAAAAGTCCTCCCCCCACCTAGGAGGCTGCACAATTGGACTTTGACTCATGCATTCCTTGAGCAAACAAAAAGATTGAATCTGATCGGGCCCCCATTGGAAAGAAACATTCTTCTTTGTTAACAGATTTATAGGATACATCTTTTCAGAGAACATGTCAACAAAGCGTTGGTAATACTTTGTTTTACCCAAAATCCTCCTTACCTCCCTTACATTGGTAGGTGTTGGGAGGGCCACAATTGCCTGCACCTTCTCAGGATCCATCTCTATGCCTTCTTCTGAGATAACATGTCCCAAGAGAACCACCTTCCTTCGTGCCAAGCGGCATTTTCCAGGATTAAGACACCCTTTTGCATCATCAATACTTTGCAAGGCCAATCTCAACTTTTCTAAGTGATCCATGCGGCTTGAATAAATGCAAAAATCATCCAGAAAGACCCTTATAAACTTCCCCAAGTAAGGTGCAAATACCTGACTCATGAAGCGTTGAAAAGTTGCTGGTGCATTGGTCAAGCCAAATGGCATCACCCTATAGGCATACACTCCCCAAGGGGTGATAAATGAGGTTTTCCTTTGATCTTCACAAATCCGGATTTGAAAGTATCCAGAGTATCCATCACACACTGAATACAACTCATGACCTGCAACTTGATCCAAAATCTCATCCTGAAAGGGTAGAGGATAATAATCCCTCTTTGTGCATGCATTCAGAGGGCGGAAGTCCACACACACACGCCATTTTCCACCCTTTTTGGGAGTGACTACAACTGGGGAAATCCACTCTGAATTCTCTACTGGAAAAATAAATCCAGCTTCAAGCAAATTAGTTACCTCCTTCTTAAGCACCTCTGCTTGCACTACTCCCAAACGCCTTAGCCGCTGCACCACTGGCTTACTTTGGGGCTTGAGATCAATCTTGTGCTCTACTAGGGTAACTTGGCGTACTTGTGAGTAGCTGTTTGCAAAAAGGTTAGGAAATCCATCCAACATTTTTAAGTAATCCTCCCTTTCAGTACCTGCTATGGACTCGTCAAGAAGAAGTTCATTTTGTTGGTGAAGACTAGTGAGGTCCACATCTCCTTTCTTGCACATGGTTGAAGAAGCTTCCCCTTCCAAGGCTCCATTGTCTTCAGCATCCCCTCGATCCCTTCCTAGGGAAAGACCAAATGCAACTCCCTCCACCTCTCCTTCTGAGATGGAATCCTCGGAGCTACCACTTGTCTCTTCTTCATCGGATGACTCTGACTCTGAACTTTCGGAAGTTGAAGGTTCACCCCTTACCACTTTCTTGCGACGACTCTTGATGTTGTAGTGGACCTTCTTATTCTCACCTTGTAGAATAAGATCACCTGTCTCCCACTTTTGAATCGCCTTCACTTGGCGAAGCCATGGCCTACCCAATATCAATGGGTAAGCCCTAGCATCAGGCTTTGTAGGAATGACCTGGAAAGTTGTAGGCACAGAAATACCACATACATCCACTCCCAAATTCCTGACAATTCCTAAGGTTTTCACCCTAGTATTATCAGCAAGTTTGATGCGATAGGGAGAGTTAGTAGAAGACAACTTTAAATCAGCATCTTTCATTGTTTTTTCACTCATGACATTGATTGACGCACCTCCATCAATGTATGCATTAGAAATTGTTTGCCCCTCAATGATGACATCAATCATAGGCACATCATCTCCTACATCAATATCCACTTTTTGAACCATAGGAGTCCCATTATCCCTCTTCTTCTTTTTCCTAGATTCCCTTGTGCTAGCCAGTTTACCCCATTCCTTTCTGAGCTTGGGAGAGAGTGCCAAAAGCTGCCCAAATGTGATTTGTGCCGTTTTCTCCCTAAGATCTGTCAAGAGGTCATAACTAAGAGATCCTTGTCCAAGAGGAAAATCAGATTGTCCAATTTTTCTCCTAGTTGACTTCTTCTTCTTCTTATTTTTCTCCTCTTCTTCAGATTTATCTTCTTGTTCTTCTTCTTCCTGGCTTCTAGTTTTACGACTTTTTGCCATTAATGGCATCAATGTTTCCTCTTCTTCTTCTGAGCATGTTTCCTCTAAAAGTGCTAAACTTTTATCCTCACTTTTTCTCAACTTTGGACACTCAGTACGATAGTGCCCCTTCTCTTGACATTCATAGCATGTGACACTACTTCTATCCCTAGGCCTCGTGGAACCCTAGGTGGCCTTGCATTGACGAAGTGTAACTTCAAATCAGCAAATTCTGCCATAAGTTGTGCAATGTTATGATCCAAGGATGGAGCTTGTACCTGAGATGTTGAGGCTATCTCTACTCGTGGTGGGGTTGGCACACTTGGAGAAGATTGGAATGTGGACTCAATATGAAGAGTGGCCTCCTTCTTCAATGCAATACGAAGGGCCTCTTTAAAACTAGTGGGATCTTTGCTAAGAACTTTTCCATGCAAGCGGGGATCCAAAGCCCTGATAAACTTACTCATCTTAAGGTGCTCCATTGCTAAAGAACTCTTTGAATCTTCCATAGAAGGTGAAGAAGAAGAAGCAACAACATGTAAAGCAGCTTGTTGATATTTGATGAATAAGGCTTCATACCTAACTGAAAAGGCAGAAACTGACTCTCCATCCTTTTGAAAAATTTGATCCAATTGCAATAGTAAAGCATTTGGCGACTCCACTGTCCCAAATCTCTCCTTCATTGCTTTGGTCAACCTTTCCCAATCATTCTTGGACTCCTCTGGCAAAGCCTCATGCCAAGTTAAGGCCATACCCTCCAAGAAATCTGGAAGTATTTCTGCCCTCCTTCATAGACCAACCCGTCAAGCGGCATGCTCGGTTAAACTCTCGGAGATAACTCCTCGGGTCTTCTCCTTCCGATCCACGGAACACCGGAATGTTGAACATCTTGCACCAAAAGATGAGTAGTGACAAGGGAAATTTACTTGTTTCAAAACAACTTTCCTTTAATCATGCGGGACCTTGAGGTTAAAATAGAATAATTCTAAGTAAAACCTGCCCGCCGCCTCCACCAAAAGATGTGACACGAAGTTGGGGTTTGGACTTCGGTCACTTCTCAGAATCAGAACACACTTGTATGAAACCTCACAGCCTCCTCACCTCCCTTTCTCTCCCTAGATTAGGATAAAGATATACACATCAAAGGTGAGATCATAATTCATGGAAGGAAAGATGAAAGGCTCCGGAGAAGCAAGAATTTCAGCCAGTCTTGCAGCTCCAAACAAGAGGGCAATTCTTTGTTGGAAGAAAACCTTCCGACTCAGGATTATGTGAACGGAAACATACGGGGAATATTGGTAAGGTTCATCCGTTCGAATTGGGCGATTTGGACGGAACATATTAAAGAAAATGAATATGGCAATCACTTACAAGAGGATAAGACACATGGGGTTTGCCTTTTGATAAGGGATTAGGAGGAATTAATCATGATTAAGAAGAAAGAATGGCCAAAAAGCTATAAAAATGGAGATACACAGAGAATTGCAGTTTTAAATCCATAAAGGCTGTGCAAGAGAGGATTATATAGATGCGTAGAGCTTGAAGAGAGCTTCGCGCCTATATAAAAACTTTCAAAAACGGGCAACCGAGCGACAAGTTATGAGCATTTTACTGCAATGTTGAGATATCGAGCTCTAGTGAGGCGGTGGACACTGATGACCCGCCTGGGGGATAGGCCCCACACTTACACCACTGGCATGGTTGGTGAGATCTTGGGTGATATGCGGCCAGTGGGATGACAGGCTGTGTGACAGCCACTCTAGAGACTGGCATAGTTATAGCGCCAGCTCATTTAGTCGGGTTCACATTATAGAGAACCCGTGTATGTATTTGGTTGAGTACCTTTCATATTATTGTGTACTCTTATTCTTGTATATGGTGTGTTGAGTGTTGAGTAGAGAAGAAGAAGATTTTCAGCCTCTCACCTTGTGTGTTCTCTATTAGGGTTTTGTGAGTGTGTGTGTGTGCTTGCAAGAGCTCAAGCTCTCTTCCCCCCTGCATCTTTTCATGGTATCAGAGCCTGGTTCGTGCTAAGGGCTGAGCTGCAAGCAAGAGAACCACAGGAAGCGGTACGAGGGTAAGAGCTTCAACTACTCTTCCCTATTGTGTTGGTGACTACACCCTTGTCGGGAGCTCTACGGGAGGCACCGGCAAACGATCTCCGATTGAGGAGCTTTCTTCGCGGGAGTGAAGCTCTAGGGCAACTATACAGTCCTTTGGACTATAATTTTCGGGCCGGAAACGCGTTTCGGGCGCGTCTGGACCTCCGTTTTTCAGAAAGCAGGCGATTTCGAGCACTGCGGGTAAGTCATCGATTCTCTGCAGAACTCTGTTTTAAGAACTGCAGGAAGACAGATTGACTGTGCAGACACTGTGGGTGCTGCAAAGAGGTCTACAGTTGCCATTGGGTGTATGTATGTGCATTGAAGTCACTGGTTGTGACATTTGAGAGTACTGCAGTACCGCTGTGCAGAAAATACAGCATTTGTGCAGAAAAACCAGAGTGCAGTTTCTGGTAAAGTTGTGTGTTTGGCAAGATGTCTAATGATGGCATAACACAGATTGTGGCTGAGAAGCTGGACAAGAATAACTTCCATGCTTGGAGGTTCAGGTTGACTAATTTCCTGATGGGAAAAGGCTATTGGGACTACATAGAAGGTGAGCATGAAGAGGCACCGGAGATACCGGATATAAATCCGACTGCTGCAGATGTGAAAGAGTTCAAAGACTGGAACCAAGGAGCCAGGAAAGTAATGTATTGGCTATCCATTAGTATACAGGACACCATGATTGGACATATTCAGGATGCCAAGTCCCCCAAGGAGGCGTGGGACACCTTGGTAAAGCTTTATGAAACAAATACCAAGGCACGTAAGATACAGTTGAAGAATGAACTTCATACTGTGGAGAAAAAGAGCATGTCTGTGAATGACTATGCGCTGAAGATAAAGGGTATTGTGGAATCCCTTGCATCTATTGGTGTGTCAGTAGATGATGATGACAAGGTTGAAGTCTGTCTACGTGGTCTCGGGCCACAATACAAGGCGTTTAAGACGTCTATTCAGACTCGGGAAAACATTCCCAACTTTACAGATTTGGTGTCTATGCTGATTATCGAAGAGAAGAGCTTGGGTGAAGACCAACAGTCTTCACAAAGCAAGAACAGTTCAGAGCAACAGGCCTTCTACACGAGTTCAGGAAGAGGACGAGGTAGAGGAGGCCGTGGACGCGGTCAAGGAGGTGGCCGAACAGGTAATCAGAATTATGGTCAGCAGCAGCAGCAGCAACAACAGTCCCAGAATCAACAACAACAACAACAACACGCAGGTGGAAGAGGCAAATTCAGAGGCAGGGGGAGTCAAAGAGGCCGTGGAAATTGGCAAAGGCAATATAATGATGCACGTGAATGCTACTATTGTGGTAAGCCAGGACATGTGCAGTCAGAATGTTATAAGAAGCAGGCTGACATGCAAAATGGGAAAGTACAGCAAAACAACTATGCATCCTCAAGCAGAAATAATGAGGACAATGAAAGGTTGTTTGTTATGCAGCATGTTGTAAATGCCATGTCTGAAAATGTTGATGCAGCACAAAAGGATAATGTATGGTATGTGGATTCAGGCGCTTCGAACCACATGACGAGTCATGGGGAGTGGTTCAAGGAGATGAAGAACCCGGAAAGACCAGGTTTTGTGGAAACAGGGGATGACACTGCTCATCCAATTGCCCACGTTGGAGATGTGCCATTATCTATGCAGGATGGCAAAGTGAAGTACCTTGCAGATGTACTTCATGTACCGAACATAACAAAGAATCTGGTTTCAGTTGGCCAGATGATTGAGCAGGGGTTGCAGGTTCGGTTTAACCCTGATGGGTGTTATGTTGAAGATTTCAAAGACAAGTGCAGGTTGGTTGCAAAAGGCAACAGAGTGGGCAGAATGTTTACGTTGGATGTAGACATGCCTGAAATGAGTGCTGCAATGTTTGCAAATGGTTCAGGAGTTGTTGCAGACACAGACATATGGCATAAAAGAATAGGACATGTAAATGTGCAGAGATTGAAGTCTATGCAGACAAAAGGAATTGTGACAGGGCTGCCAAAATTTAAAGTGGAAGGTATGCATAAAATCTGTGAAGCATGCCAATTTGGGAAACAAACAAAGCATGTGTTTCCACGTAACAGATATGTGAGCAGAAATGCACTAGATGTTGTGCATTCAGATGTATGGGGCCCTACGAAGACCATATCTATGGGAGGCTGCAGGTACTATGTAACTTTCAGTGATGACCACACAAGGAAAGTGTGGGTATATTTTATGAAGGAGAAGAGTGAGGTGTTCACTCACTTTCAGAATTTCAGGTTTTTGGTTGAAAAGCAAACAGGAAAATATGTAAAGTGCCTAAGGTCAGATGGAGGGGGAGAGTACTTCTCCAATGAGTTCTCTGAATATTTGAAGAAGAATGGTATTCGGAGACAGTATACATGCAGATACACTCCGCAGCAAAATGGAGTTGCTGAGCGGAAAAACAGGCACATTGCAGAGATTGCGCGGGCATTGATGGAAGAGAAAAATATGCCGCATTGCTATTGGGCTGAGGCTGTTTCTACAGCAGTATACATCATGAACAGGACTCCAACTGCAGCCATACATGATGTAACTCCAGAGGAGAGGTTTACTGGCAGAAAACCAGATTTATCTCATCTGAAAGTTTTTGGATGCATTGCATATGTGCATGTGCCAGATGAGCTGAGAACCAAGCTGGATCCGAAAGCTGAAAAATGTGTGTTTATTGGATATTCCCTTGAGCAAAAGGGATACAGGTGTTATAACCCTGCTACACGTGAGTTGAGGGTGAGCAGGGATGTTGTCTTTGATGAGATGAGCAGCTGGTATGCTGCTGGAAAAGAAGCTATTGGGGCTGATGTGAGTGGAAGTGTGGTTGCACAGAATGCAGGTCAGCAATCACAATCTTTGAGTGGACCAGGAGAGTCCTCATCCAGTGGGTCTGTTGATAGACCATGGAGTGGCAGGTTGCGTCATAATACCAGTCCTGCAAATGTGATTAGTACATCACGTAAAGGAAAAGAGAAAGTGGTTGAGCCCCTTGGTATGCCTGACATTTCTGCAGGGCATTCTCATGTTGATGGAGAGTCTAGTGGCTCGGATATGAGCCTTGATGAGGAGCTTGGGATCCCAGCTATGAGAACACCTGGTGTAAAGAAGGCTATGGAAGCCATGAATGAAAAGCTGCGAAGATCAGGGAGAGTGAAGAACCCTGTGCAGAGATTTACATATGATGGTTATGTGGCACATCACTATGCATATATGGCAAAGGTTGTGCAGGTTGTTGAACCCACATGCATTGATGAGGCTGTTGGAAATGTGAATTGGGAGAAAGCTATGGATGAGGAGATGGATGCACTATATGGAAATGAAACTTGGGATTTAGTGCAATTGCCAGAAGGCAAGAAAGCCATTGGATGCAAGTGGGTGTACAAAGTTAAACATAACAGTGATGGGAGCATAAACAGGTACAAGGCTAGATTGGTAGCCAAAGGATATGCGCAGACATATGGGATTGATTATGAGGAAACTTTCAGCCCAGTTGCCAAGATGGCAACGGTGAGAGTTGTGATAGCAGTGGCTGCATCAAAGCAATGGTCTTTACATCAGATGGATGTAAAGAATGCATTCTTGCATGGGGATTTGCAAGAAGAGGTGTATATGTTGCAGCCACCTGGTTATGAGGATGTGGGTCACCCCGAGCATGTTTGCAGGTTGAAGAAAGCCTTGTATGGCTTAAAGCAAGCACCAAGAGCATGGTCTGACAAGATTTCTGAATATCTTGTCACTATTGGCTTTCATGTAGCCAATGCAGATTTCTCATTGTATGTGAGACATGGTGATAGAGGAGTTGTGCTTGTTGTCATCTATGTAGATGACTTGATCATTACGGGGGACCATGATGCAGAGATCTTTGATGTAAAGATCTTGCTTAGACAGAAGTTCGAGATGAAGGATCTGGGGGAGCTCAGATATTTCTTGGGCATTGAGGTGATTAGGTCACCACATGGTATTGGATTACTGCAGAGGCAGTATGGCTTGGACATGTTGTCCAAGTATGGTATGACAGGCTGTAAGCCTATTTCTGTGCCATTGGATCAGAATGGCAAGTTGAGTGCAGATTCAGGAGAGATCTTGGAGGATCCTACTATGTACAGACGCATAGTAGGAAGTTTGATCTACATGACGATCACCAGACCAGATTTGAGCTATGCTGTTGGGTTGGTGAGTCAGTTTATGCAGGTTCCACGGAAACCGCATTTGGATGCAGTGAGACGCATACTGAGGTATGTGAGGTCTACTTTGCATTGTGGACTATTCTATGAGACTGGGACAGAGATATGTGTACATGGGTACACAGATGCTGATTGGGCTGGTAGTATCTCAGATAGAAGATCTACCAGTGGATTCATGTTTTCTTTGGGGAGTGCTGCTGTGACTTGGAGCAGCAAGAAGCAGCCTACGGTTGCTCTATCGAGTACAGAGGCCGAGTACAGAGGAGCTGCTATGGCAGCATGTGAGGTAGCTTGGTTGAGAAAGCTACTTGCAGATTTGGGTCTATCAGTGGATAGACAGGTTGTCATTTTCTGTGACAACATTAGCAGTATACAGTTGGCCAGGAACCCAGTCTTTCATGCTCGTACGAAGCACATAGAGGTCCACTACCACTTCGTCAGAGAGAAGGTCTTGGCAGGAGACCTTGACCTTGTTTATGTCAGCACAGAGGATCAGGTAGCTGACATCTTCACCAAAGCATTGGGTACAGAGAAGCTCCGCAGATTCAGAGCTTTGCTTGGTGTACATGAGATGGAGTTGAGCTCGAGGGGGAGTGTTGAGATATCGAGCTCTAGTGAGGCGGTGGACACTGATGACCCGCCTGGGGGATAGGCCCCACACTTACACCACTGGCATGGTTGGTGAGATCTTGGGTGATATGCGGCCAGTGGGATGACAGGCTGTGTGACAGCCACTCTAGAGACTGGCATAGTTATAGCGCCAGCTCATTTAGTCGGGTTCACATTATAGAGAACCCGTGTATGTATTTGGTTGAGTACCTTTCATATTATTGTGTACTCTTATTCTTGTATATGGTGTGTTGAGTGTTGAGTAGAGAAGAAGAAGATTTTCAGCCTCTCACCTTGTGTGTTCTCTATTAGGGTTTTGTGAGTGTGTGTGTGTGCTTGCAAGAGCTCAAGCTCTCTTCCCCCCTGCATCTTTTCATGCAAGACTATAAAACTGCCACTTTTATGCATCTATTTAGGCATAAGTTCAATTTTAAGGAAAATAACACTTTCGAATTAAAAATAAACCTTTTATGCATTTTACTATGCATAAATTCCATTTTAATGAGAATAACACTTTCAAAATAAAAATAAAGCTTTTATGCATTCTACTATGCATAAATTTCATTTTAATGAGAATAACACTTTCAAAATAAAAATAAATCTTTTATGCATCTAACTATGCATAAATTTAATTTCAATGAAAATAATACTTTCAAAATAGAAATAAATCTTTTATGCATCTATTTATGCATAAAAATCAATTATGATCAAAAAAACACTTTTAATATAAAAAATATCTTTTATGCATACAAATCATTTATGATGAAAAAAACACTTTTGTAATCAAAATAACAATTTCAATATACTTCCTTCTATGCAAGGAATTTAATTCTGAAGAAAGTAACACTTTTTTAATAAAATATTTTTAGTATGGATTTTCTTATATCTAGGATAAAAATTAACACTTTAAGAATACATATACGATGGGAATTACTCTTTTTGAATTAAAAAAAGTAAAACTTATTTTTCACAATTTTAGAAACATTCGCCATAACCTCCTTTGTATGGTTGACCATTTTTCAATTTTTAATTCTCTAAAATTAATTGGAAGTTCACCAGAGTATTTAAATCATTCTAATGTAAACATTTTCTACTTATCAAAGAGAAACATTATGAAAAACTTGATTTTATCCATTAATCATTCATCTAGGATAAGAATGGTTAGATTTACTAAAGAAGAGAGGGGAATGCCTTTTTTTTAAAATGAGGCATAACATCATTTTCAATTTACAGAAGACAAAAATCATAAAAAACCATAAAATGAATAGAAAAGAGAAGAATCTCCAACTTACGAAGGAATTTGAGAGCTTTCCTTTGGCTTGATGGTTTGAGGGTTCTACTCTTGTTTGGAAACAAGAGTGGCCACCAATCTTTAGAAGAGGGAAGGTCAAAAAACTAATGAATTATGAGTAAATTCACAGTTTTCTGGCTCTTAGGAGAAGCAAGGTAATAGTGTAAAAACACTACTAAGCTTCAACAAAGGGGGAGGCTTCTATTTATAGGAAAAAGTGAGCCTCTAACCAAGCAAACTGATTCTAGAATTTTCCAGATCAATTTGGTCAAATTTTGACCATTTTTAGCTCAGTTTAGCTCACTTTTTGGATCTAGTTGAAATAGGAGAGAGGAGAGATAAAAATATCTCATTATTTGGGAGTTTAAAACTCTCCCCCACATGTGAAATAGGCACCTCCTTCATGAGGGGAATTCCCCCATACTGAGGTGTCAAAAATGCATCATTTCTTCTAAATATCTCTCTTTTTTAACTAATAACCTTGTCCTTAGTAGTCAACTCTTCATCTTATGTGAGTATTTACTCATTTTTGGTGGGATTTTCTTTATTTCTTCCATTTATCTCCTCCACACATTTGGATGAATCTTATTGGCCCATAGGAGCCTTAATTTAAAATTTCGAAAAAATCTTAACCCTCAGGATAAGGCCTCTTGAACAGATTATACTTGATTTTGAATGCACCTTTTGAAAATCTTTTTGAACTTTTGTTTTGGGGGAACTTATTTTAATAAGAAGAGATATTTTTTTTTAAAAACTGAATTACCACTCTCTAGAAGATTTTCTCTCTCTAGGCCAAAACTGGTAGAAACAAGATCTTTTATATTTCTGAAGACGGATTTGACTACATGGGAAGATACTGGACATCCTGAGAGGCTGGGAAGGAATCTTACAGTTTTGCCTCTAATCTATACATAACCCATTGCCCATTATCTTGATTAATGGTTTTTCATGAAAAAGATGTGGATTTAATGGTGATTTGTGTGGGATTTGGTGTAAAATAGCTCTCTTTTTTATTTTTGAAAAGAATGCTTTTTGGTTAATTTTTAGATTAATTTGTTGTTTTTGTTATTGTTTTTGTGGTTTTTCATGTTCTTAGGGCTTGCACGTAGTTTGATTAGGCTTACTTTGCATCTATTACATTAAACAATGCAAGTGAATGCAATTCTTTGTGAATGTTAGCTCTCTTTAGTTTAAACATAGATATAATATCATTAATTTTAGTTTAATTATGTGTTTTTGTTGAAATTATTTGGATTAGAGTGTTAGCAAGCATTAGGAGTAGCTTAATCTTTCCAAAAAATTCTTAAAACCATCAAAAAATCCTTGAATTTGACTAATTTCTCTTAATGGATTGGTTTTTGTCATTGAGGGTGATTAATCTTGTTCAAGAGGCTTAAAAATTAGAAAATTTGTTAATTGGGGTCTAAATTGATCATATGAGTAGTTGAAATTGAGGTTTTTGAATGTTTTGAGAGCATCTAGATGCATCAAAACACCTAATCACATCAATTTTTTGATCAATTGGAGAAATTTGACTCTCTTTGCTTAATTTTACCTTAAAAGAGGAGACCAAAATTAAGAGTCTAATTAATTCCCTATTTTAGATTAATTTACACAATTATTGATGCACAAAGATTAGCATTCCCTTGCTCTATCCAATGATGTGCTCAATTGTGTGAATTAATTAGAGATTAATGGTTAATTAGAGTTTTTGATTAGTATAAAAGAGAAAAGATTAGTGAAAGGACTAATCCTTAATCACTTTTTACATAACTCATTAAGGCTAATGAGCATTCAATGAGTAGATGCTCATGAGTTGTCAAAATTGTCCATTTTAGGGGTCATTTATGAAGGTGTAAAGGGTGTCATTTAAAAGGTTGACTTTTTTGATTCCCACTTACTTTTTTGGAAAAATGCCCATACCCCTTTCATTTTAAATTCAAAAATATTTTCCTCCAAAAAGAGAAATTCGTATTCCCCCACTAGACTCCAAAAAATAAAAATAAATAAATAAATAAATAATCCGACCGTGAATGGAAAAATTTCAGCCAGTGAACGAAAATCCGACCGTGATGAACGGAAGAATTCCGACCGTGAACGGAAATCCGACCATGAACGGAAATTCGACCATGAACGAAAAAATTCTAGCCTAAAAGTTAGACAGTAAAAAAAATTTGAATTTAATATTCTGTGGAGTCCGATTCACGGCATGAACCATTTTGTGCACTTTCACGGAACTAGAGTTCACGCACAAAAAAAAAAATCAAATTTAATATTCTGTGGAGTGCGGTTCACGGTGTGAACCATTTTCTATACTTTCACGGAATTAAGGTTTCACGCAAAAAAAATTTGAATTTAATATTCCATGGAGTCCGATTCACAGCATGAACCATTTTCTACACTTGCACGGAACTAGAGTTCACGCAAAAAAAAAATCAAATTTAATATTCCATGGAGTCCAGTTCACGACGTGAACCATTTTCTGCACTTTCACGGAACTAGAGTTCAAGAAAAAAAAATTAAATTTAATTTAATATTCCATGGAGCCGGTTCACGGCATAAACCATTTTCTGCACGTTCACGGAACTAGAGTTCACGCAAAAAAAAAAATCAAATTTAATATTTCGTGGAGTTCGGTTCACGGTGTGAACCATTTTTTACACTTTCATGGAACTAGACTTCACGAAAAAAGAAAATCGAATTTAATACTCCATGGAGTCCGGTTCATGATGTGAAAGCCTAAGGTTTCACGTGAAAAAAAACTCAAAATTTATAAAACTCGTGAAGTCCATTGACGTGAAAAGGGGTCCGTCGACAAAAAAAAAACACTCTGGAAACCACCCCTGTTTGGAGGCCCGTATCTCCTAATCTGTATATCCGATGATGAAGGTGCTCTAGGGCTTATTGGAAAACTGACATTGAGCTCTTTGACTTTGGACCTTGTTGTCCGAAGTCAAAATCGACCATTTTGGCCTCTGACTAGCAGCCTCAAAATTTGACACAAAAATCGAGGCAAAAAATAGCCCAAAAACAACGAAAAAGCGCAAAAAAAAATAGCGCAAAAACGACAATGAGCCATATTCGGGTCACTTTTTGAGGGTCTAAACGATAAAATCACAAACGAATCAAGGAAACAAAGTTGGAGTACTCCAAAAATACTACAACTCCCTCATACAAAAATTTCCAAATTTTCTTTTGGAACACCCTAAAAAACGTGCTGCGAAACAGGTAAAAAATTCTCAGTAAGTTTTTTCGTCTTGAGACAGTGATGGAAAATAGGTTTTAGGACCTCTTGTTCCATTTGGGATTTCCTAGCATACGGTTTTTTTGCGAAAAAAATATCTCAGGGTGTTCACGTGCTTATAGCACCTAAGCTAATTAGGGCAAACGGACATCGGTTTAATCTAATGAAGAGTACGCCAAGCCTCTTGCGGTTGTAATGGGCTGTGGGAAGGTATAAAAAGTAAAAAATAAATTAAAAAGAGCCTGTGATTACTCATTAAGGAGCATTTAGGCACTCTGACATCGCCATGATAGAGGGATTGCCAGGGATTACACAAGCACTTAACCCAATGGCTGACATCTTCGAGCCATTGCGATCTATGCCACAAATTCACCTCCCAATGCCATTGGCCATGCCTATAACAAGTGTGTCATCAGGTTTTATACCCTCTATGACTGATCCCACCGAGCTTTGGTCCCTTGCCTAACATTCTCACAAATCCGATAAGTACCAACCCTTTCCTGGATGCCCACACCTTGGACATACTAACTATTCTAGGAAGGGGGGGTCACTGAGTCTTCCAACAAGAGCACTCACATACGCCCTCAATGATTCATACAAAATACGGCCGTACAAATTTCCAAAATTATGGGCAAATATAACAGAACAACCGACCCTGTTTCAATTCATTCAAATGTTCGAACATAGATATGAAGCCTTTGGAAATCCCATCTGCCCCACTAAGGTACATGCATTGAACTTATGCTTAGAAGGAAAAGCTAGTCGATGGTTCATCGCATTGATGCCGACGATCAAGACCAACTTCAAAACCTTGAAATCAGCCTTTTGACATGGCTTTTCCAAACAATGTGATCGGTGGAGTGCAGTAACAAAACTCTATTCAATTGAGCGTCAACCAAATGAGAATAAAACCAAGTTTTTTCACGTACATCTTCTAATCACATAAATTCGAAGCCCCCCTCCATGATGAAGAGAGAGGTGTGAAGCAAGTTGGAGAGAGAAACATGACATAATTACTTTGGCGAGAGTGAACACATAAACACATGTCAACATCACATCCTCTACATTGGGGTTATTGGTTCAAACTAAAAATAAAACCAAGTTCATTCATGTACACCTTTCAAATAAAGAAATGCAAAAACCATCATCTTTACTACTATGGGCCTCGCTTGTTCTCTAGGGTGTAGGCACAAAGTAAGAGAACAATGTTCATACCCTTCCGTACTTCCTCTAGCAAGACACACTCAGACGATTCATCAATAAAACCATGGACTCGCTAAATTGCAATTAAGCCCACCACTTTGTCCTTAACTTGAGAAATAGCATCATCATTTCCAGGAAGTGAAAAGGATGTGAGACCTTTTCATGCTTGTGCACCAACTATGGTCTTCTACTTGATCTTCACATTGGTGGCCTCCCTTTGCATATGCGTAGCAACAACTTCAATGCTAACATTTGATGAGGCCATCACAAAAAAAAAGAAGGAGAGTCTAGGTTGTTTTACTCTACTAACAAGGCTTGGTGGCAATGGTGTATAACAAATTGCTTCGGAGCTTGCCTCTATATTTATAGTAGTGGGAGAGTTTCAACACTTAAAATAAAAAACTATATTTGTCTTTTTTAATGTTATTAATAAAGGTATCTTTCCTCGAATTTCGGCACCACAATAAAAAATGCATCTTTTGAACTTGTTTAGGAAAGAGCGAGTATGTATTTGAAGGAGGTAGACACTGTACAATAGAACCCTCTACAATGAGGTGACATCCACAAAGGTTATTCCAAAGTATCGAAGGTCAACTGATTATCCTTGCATTCGAATGTCTAAATTAGGGTATGTTCTCCTACGAGACAAGGCATTGTAAAGCTCAAGATCAGATAGGATAGGTTGGTGGATGAACATATTCTCGCCACAACCTGTCCATTGTTGAAACTCGGTTCTTTCTTATAAGATGGGATTGTGATTGTGCAACTCATTGTAAAGCGGAGCAAAAATGTACACAAGAACAAAAAAGAATGGTACTGTGACACGAAGTTGGGGTTTGGACTTCGGTCACTTCTCAGAATCAGAACACACTTGTATGAAACCTCACAGCCTCCTCACCTCCCTTTCTCTCCCTAGATTAGGATAAAGATATATTGAGGAGATGTTTTATGATAGGCTTAAAGAATAATACCTTACACAACTTGATCATTATATCCAATCCGAAAACATTCGATCAATGTTGCAAAGAAGCAATACGTTTAGATGATAACATGATAGAAGATGATCATGCTACGAGGTGTTCCTCATCTAAACCAAGTGAAGTAATGGAAAAAGAAAGATCGATCTCGGAATTGACATTCCCCGAGTTTCATGTAGCCTTGCTTAAAACCTTACAGCAGCAAACATCCCTAAGAGAGGATGAAAACCTTCGAAAGAAGACATCCTTAATGCCTCTAAAAGTGAGGAACAAAATGCCTTGTGTTGAGTGCAATCACTACGATCATCCCAATCCTCATTGTGCATACAAGGCACCTGTTCTTCTATATTGCATATATTGTAAAACCTTTGACCATGATACTAAAAAGTGTCCCGCTTCATCCACAAATGGACTCAAAACCTCCATCTCCCGTGCACCAAACAGAAACAGTCCAAAGGGTAGAAACTGCTCACAGGAAGAAGTTAATCGGACACTTCAGTGTTTCTATTGTCGTGGACCTCACAAAGTGGCAGACTGCATAGTTTGGAATACTTCCATGCCCATAGTCACTGACACCTTACGACCAATGTGTGAACAATGTGGCATTGATCACATGTTCCAAGATTGCCCAAGATGAGTTGCATCAATGCAACGTGTCTCACAAAATACAACTCTTAACATCTTAAGTATACAAAATAGAAAATTGTCCACGATACCCTTGAATGTGCTTACACACTTACAAGCCAAGGCATGAGAAACAGTCAAAAGGAAAGCAAAAGACAATACCTCAACATGGGTGGAAGAACATGCTTTAAAACACAACCCAAAAGAGAAAACAAAACCTTCTAAACCCAAGGAAAATAAGGGACAACAAACTGTCAAAACTAAGGTCAAATTAAAAGACAGGGAAAAGGAGTCTGTATAGAGGACATAAACCCAAAAGGGGACATAAACACAAAAGAGTCAGAAGCTATACATGATGTATAAACATCCACCTCAAAGACCACCACACAAACCTCAACACCCATATGTGCAACACAGGATACAAAAACCCAAAAGAAAATTCGATCTCATCGCATGGGTAAATATAATGAAAAACTTACAAACCAAAGAAAGTCAGAGAATGAAACAAGTTCTAGTACATCACTAAGTGAGGATGAAACGAGTTCTTACTCTTGCCTCAGTGCACCACATAGACCAATCAAGAAATTAGAACCCACCCAACCACCCCAAATGGATAATAATAATCACATGACATATGTGGTGGAACACAAAAAGCAAGCTCAGGAGAGCATGCTTAGCTTGGTTGAATGTCTTACAGGGTCACTAGTTGTGATTGAACCTCATAATGACAAACCTAAAACAGTAACTAAGATACAAATCCTAGAGGAGTATCGCTTTCCCTTTCAAGAGGAAGACATACTCTCTACGGAAGAGTCATTTGAAACATACTGTACGAACTATATGCCTCAAAAAGCTCGTGAGGAATTCCATAATTCCCTTACAAGATTAAAACAGTCTCTCAAGACCTCATTTGGAGGAATTCTCTTCTCTCATAATAAAGCCAGCATCACATCAGCACTTCCACCTTTAATGGCTCAACCTGAGTTATACAAGGACATAACGAACTCCATAAAATACGACCAGGAGGATTCGCAAGTTTCCTCATTAAGAATTTTCAGAGAGCCAAGTGTGTCAGTGTACACATTGGGTACTCTTGAAAAAGCTGAGACCCAAACAGAGGATGAAAGTAAATGGGAATATGAAAGAGAAATAGGATCTGAAGTTGAAACAATAACAGAAACACCCATGGTTCATTTGGAAGATTTTATCATGGTATGGTTAGATTTCCCTATAGGCAATGATGTTAAGCGCAAACACGCATTGATTATCCCTCGAGCAAGTCATAACATCATGATGACAATAGACACTTGGGTGTCATTGGGATAACCTAAACTCATCTTTACAAGCAATGGTTTTGCAAAAGAAACCAATGGACAAAACATTGAAGTTCTAGGTTACTTTAGATACACTACTCAAACAATCAATGGGGGCGATATGGAATTTACATTCCATGTTACCCTAGATTCCCTTGAGTGATGTCGTCCTTGGTGGCGAAAATTGGATAGGTGAATTGTTGTATTCACTAGATGAATCCATGCGTGCCAAGAGTCACCTTGAACACTCTTGCAGGCAATGTACAATTACTATTATGGGAGGAAGAGACCTTGCAAGAGCTAGAACTTTCAACATATCTTACTGAAAAGCTCCCCTAGGATTTTGGTGGGATTGGAAATTTCAAATAAAATCACCATAGCTCAAGCACAGATTTATCCAACATGAGAACACAATCTCATGACTCTCGAGCTATGGGATTTGTTCGGTCAACCAACACTCACGGTACATCCTGAAAGGATTACCTTTACACAAGACTTGAACATGCCATGTATGGGGTACTTTGAACATACAATGTATATTAAAACTAACCCCCTTACTCGTAAGTTTTTTTGTGGTTGAGTATGTGTTGTTGGAAGCAGATTTAATCTTGGGGTATAAATGGACTGTTGCTGCCCAAGCACCACTGTGTTTTGCGAGCGATAGTGTCATCATGATGGTCAATGACAAAAAGTTGACAATACCATACTGCAAGGAGGAGGATCCAACTTTAATGGATATCTATAATGCTAAATGCAAAAGGATACAAGCATCTTCCACAAAAGCCCCTCTACATAATGACCTACCATCTGTGCCAATGACTGACTCTGATAAAACATCTACTCCTTCAACCCCATCCTCACCTACAAAGTTCGATGCCAAGACCTCGCAATCAACATCTATTCTTGAAGAAATTCCCACAGCCAAACCATCTATCTCTAACAGGAAATTCAAAGGAAATACCCCGGAGGTATGCATCTTCATCGACAAACTTCACCAAAGGAGACAACCACATGCTCAAAGGCCTCATCATTAATAGCCACTCCATAAGAGACTCTAACCTCATCATCATCAACAATGCCCATGAGTCTCAAACCTGCAGCCTCAGCACCAGCCAAGGTCAAGAAGGGCCCCAAACCTTCCACATCAACCCTAAAGAAAACTCCACCAAGACTACCACAATCACGATTTCTTAAGTCTCAAAATGTGGGTGGAGAAGCAGCTACTTGTAGCTCAAGGCTACGATAAAGGTACTAATCAAATTTGGGTGCCTCGACAGTCAAAACCTCTTCCTCAACGCAGCACTCAAAAGCCAAGGAAAAAGAAAAGTACTCCACAACACCGTCCACAAAAGCCTATGCAAGCTCCTCAAATAACTCCACCAATGCAACAAGTGTGGGTACCAAAAACACTGTTGCAAGCACAAGGGTACTACAAAAGAAATACCAAATCTTGGGTCCCCAAGTGCATCACAAAGTCCCCTAAGCTTGCACAAAGAAGAAAGCCTCAACACCAAGCACATCGGCCATCAAATTATAGTGTTCAAAGATGGGTGCATGTGCATGTACTTCAACAACAAGGATACTATGATGGTAATTCCATCATATGGTTGCCAAATTCGAACATTGTGAAGAAAATCTCACCACCGACTTTAACCCCAACAACTTCACCTAAAGTTTAATAAGAATGGAGGCCCAAGCAATAGCAAGCAAATCACTCAACCACTCTCGTGCATTGAGCACCAACATAAGAGCTTGTCTGTTCAAGGAAATAGTCAGCAGTCTTCTCTACTGTCTCAACATCATTTCAGCAACAAATTCAAGAATCAATACGGAGACTTAGGAGCACATCAAGAACAAAATAACAATGCTCTTGTCACCCCTCTGAAAGTGAGAAATGAGCGCACAAAAAGCCGTTGCTTGCAAATCATGACCTAAATGACCCATAAAATTTAAAAAAAAACCCTCGACGTCAAAACCTGCAAATTCACAAAATTTCATCTCACGGAATTAAAATTCACGGAGTTCCATCTCATGGCTTAAGAACCTGCACTTTCATGATTTAAGCCCCATCACGGATTAAGCCATATCACGCAATAGCCACTATATATTTGTTAAGCTTATTGCTTACTATTCTTTTGGCTAAGTTAATGTAGCAGCTGCTCTATGAGTACATATCCATACTCATGCACTAGAGAACATTTGCACCAAAGCCTCACCATTGATAACTTCAAAGTACATCTCTGGATGAGGGGGCCATGGTGGGCGAAAGCCTGGTCATTATTATAACCCATCGCCTAGAATTTTCCTTCAAATTACAAACCTCTCCAAATGATGCCAAAATCTTCACAACTCAATGATTTTCAATCCCTAGTGAAGATCTCTAGATTAGCCCCGCAAGTCGACGTAATTCTTTCAATCCTCATCACCAACAAGTGGCTACTTCAACACAGAGTAGTTCAATAAGAGTCTATATGACTCAATTCTTATACTTCATGTAAATATGCTTCATAAGAGCACTTAAATATGCATAAAAACATAAAAATCACATGGACAAAAAAAGACAGGACCAAGTCCTACTCAACAACATTTGACAAGAATCCCGCCACACACAAAGGGACATCATCACAAGCCAATTACTTCAAATGATGAATGTCGTCAATGAATCAAATGAGAAACTGATAATCACCATCTAGTTTTGATGATTAAAGTCTATGTTTCTCCGGATCCTTCTCTCTCTTCTCTCCCATTATTAACATCTCTTAGTGTCCCCACTAACAAAAATCACATGTAACCTTGCCGATGATTGCAAAAAACAAAGTGAGAGAAAAAAAAGGGGACAAAAAAAAAGGGGACACACAAATATAAAAATGCAATCATTCGTAAAAACCCCCCACCTCGTTAGGAATTCCCAATACACCACTAACCTCTTCATTCATTAACTAGATTTTCTTATTTCCTCCACAGAGGAACAAAGACCATTGAATGTCATTCAACATCAAAGCCATCACCAAAGCTTTTTCATTCTCCCCACACAAAGGTCTTCAATGCGATCACATAGGCACGATCGCCATCAGGAAGGGAGAATGTTAATCTAATTCTAGGATTCACAAGAGCTACCACCATTATCTTACATCAAAGAGTCACCCAAATGGTCATACATTCAAGATATGAAGCAATAGTGTCCAAAGCTACAACTTGGATGGGCACCCATAATGGTGTGACGGAGTATTTATGATGATTCCCGCTTCAAGAGCATGTGGTAACAAGTTAGGATGATGTCCCAAGTGATGTACTTCATGGATATATTATGAGAGTAGTCATTGTAATAGCATTAGGCCTCTTATGAGCCTAAAGTTTCCAGTCGGCCACAGTTTAAGTGAGTCTGAACACTTATGGCCATGTATATAAGTGAATTTCTCTCATAATACAACATACTCTCCCATTATGCAACTGAGTCTTGCTCTTGCTAATCCTCTTGCTAATCTCTCTCCCTAATGCATGCTAGTGAGTGTGTGTGAGTGAAGTGAGGTGAGAGGAGGGACGACGACCCGTAGTGCAATGCAGCAGTGTGACAACGCTCGCAGGAGACGTGGTGGAATTGCTTCTCAAGGAGTTATAGATCTTGGAGATCTCAAGGGTTATGAGCTCAGCCAATTGGAAAGATCCTCACACGACATTGTGGTTCACCAGGTAATCTCTCTTTGGATGTGTTTCAAGGAGGGTTAGGGTGAGCCATAACAAAGTGACACTGTGCATTAATGAAGGGGGGACCATGGGATCTAGGGTGGGGAAGTGACAGCGTGAAGATTGAGTGCACATGGGTTGTAGGATGGCAAAAACTGTTGATTCAGGTGCATTTATTAAACTTGGGCTGATTCCGATTGCTCAACAGAATACTAATGCACGGCAGATTCTAAATGCCCGACTGATTTCGAATGACCTACTAATTTCGACTGATCAACTGATTCCCACTGCCTAGTTGAATCCAATTGATCAGCTGATTCCGGATGTCCTACTGATTCTGATTGATTAGCTAATTTTTTACTATCCAACTGATTCCAAATGTCCTGCTGATTCTAAATGTCCTGTTGATTCCGAATGTCCTACTAGGACTTAGAAAAATTTCTAAGTCTAAAAATGTTTTAAAACAAGTTTGCAGGCATGAAGCTTTGAAACTGGGGGGTGGCTACTTGTTGGAGAGGGAAATTCTCTACCATTACGCTAGAGATTCTACCATTACACAATGCTCTACCAATATACGCCCATTGGACGGCCTAGATTTCACCTACCACCTTGATCTCATTTGGGCCGTAGATCCCATGGCCACAGCTTCATTTAATGCACCATGGGCAGTTAAGCGAAAGCAAGAAAAGAAAAACGCACTCTAATTTCAAACAAAATCTTATCCTTTGGTAGATGAAGCTGTCTATTTATGAAGAATGCTTCACTTTTTATATAAGTCCTCCTTGAAATAAACCACTCACCCTTAGGCATAAATTAATGCAAGACTTTTTCTCATTAATTTATCACATGAAACCCTATACATACATATATTGATATATATATACATACATATATATACACATTTATTTAAATTCATGTACATATATATATATATATATATGTACCAATTTCTTGTTAAATAATTTTTTTGAATAAATCATAAGAAAATATTATTTTTATTTAAATATTAGATTACCATTCGTATAAAATAGAAATTTATCATTATTGATAAATATTAGTTTTGAATTAAAATAACAAAACTTATTTTGATATTTTTTTACTAAATAACATGTAGAAATGTTTTAAATGAATTATAACTAATCGATAATATATGTGAGGTTTATAAGATATCAAAATGAAATAAAAGTGAATGTAATATAGTAAATAAATCATAAATCTATTAATGTTGCAAGTCTACAAAAGTTTTCTTGGGAAATGTTGGAGAAACTTCTATTAAAGTTCCTTTCATGGATGGAAAGGCTGTGGCTTCACATAAAATGTTGCAAGAAATGCTTAATTGTAATCATGATGTGGTGTTAGTGGCATTGATTTAAATGGATGGGGTTTATCAAGTTCTTTGTCCAACCCCTATTTGTAAAGGGTTTGACAGTGAGAAACATTTCATACTTGAATGCAGTTTATCTTCCTGGTTTTTAGCAAGAGTAGATCAACGCAACCCAGAATCTTCTAGGTCGCACTACAACACCAATGTAACACAACAAAGTGGGGGTTTCAACTCTCTAATGTGAGTAGTACTCTCTTTTTCTTTTTGTAATAAAGTGAAAATTTTGACTTTTTGTGCCATAGAAATTTTGATAGAGTGATATTCTTTCACAGAGTAATTGATGAGGAAGTCAGAAAAGAAGGATCATGCGATGAAAAAATTATTCTAGATATTGAAGTAGAGACTATATTTCAAGAACCAATGTCAGCATTCCAAATAATTCGGACTCTTCCCCATAGTGATCTCCTCAGAAAGTTGGTGGAAGAATGTGAATACAAGGGTAAAGTGACTGATCTACGTAAGCATTGTGTCAAGAATCCTATTTATGAATTGATAAATGGAAAAGGGATGGAGGGAATGGAACAAAAGCATGATGTAAATGCACGGACAAAACCACAAGCACAAACTAGATCCAACAAAACATTTATTCTAATAAAAAGCTTTTGTGGTGGAACCTATCAATGTATGAATGAAAGATGTTTTTTCCTTGCCTGTTCAAGATTCCAAATAGACTTTATTGGAAAGGGAAATTATTGAACCTCCAAAGGGCTCTTTGGAAATGGGTAGTTTTAGGAACTTGGAGTGCTTCTTTTGTAAGCATGTTCCTATGTGTGTGTGGAGATATGCTCAGTGTGTGTATACTACTTTATGCCCAAAGACTTTTCCCACAACAGACTATTTATATAGCCCCGGGGATGTATACACATGAGGTACCAAAAGGGATGTGTAGAGCAGCTTTGAGAAACACAAAAGACCTTGTTGCTTAAGTAGTTAGCATGGACCATAATGCAAGTCCAAGAAAGATTCATCTGATTATTGCTAGGGAATTAATTTTGAAAGCACTTATAGATGAAGATAGGTGGGAGAACACATGTTTGAGAAAGAGTTTTCTGAGATGGCACAAGAGCTCCAATGATTGTTGAAGCTTAGCAAGTAAGTGATTCCTAGTACTTTTGTGTATTATAGTTATTAATTTTAAAACACGGTGTGTATGGATATATTTGTTGTGTAGGCTAAAGAAAATGGTCATTCAGAGTCAAAAGACTAATCAAACACAAGGCAAAGGGATAGAATAAATCTTGGAGCTGAAGAGAAAAAGTCCTTTTGCATTCTTCCACGGCAGTCGTTTCCCCTTACAAGCTCGAAATTTGGATGAGAGATGTTTTATATTTAAGATGTCAACATGACCAGGCTCATTGTGGATTGAATGGATGTTGATGATGATGGTGATTTGCGACACTCTTGGGTATGACTCTAGTGCTTGCTAAAAAATCATACCTTTCAAGCCACTCCATGAAATTAAAATGTATAGCCACGAATTTAAGGAAAAAAGTAGAAAGAATTCATATGGAAGCATTTCTTCATTTGAAAATGGCTGCAAAAATGAGGAGGATGATACCATCATGATTTCTCATCCTCTAGTCACAACCTTTGAGATTTTCCTTATGTTCATGAGGCTCTATCTAGTATCAACTCTTAAGTGCTGTAGCCAATGATGGTTCAAGGAAATCAAGGTGGGTTTACGTCAAGCTCTAAGTTTTTAATAAATGATTTTTGAATTAATTTTTGTGAGATAGCTTTCTTCACATCTACTTGATGTTAATTATTAAAATATAGAGCTATTTTAGGCAAGGATTCCACAAACAAAATATTCATTGTTTTTGTAAAAGTAAAATGCACGAGGGTAAGAATTTACAACTCTTAATGTGTGTGCCACCTTAATGTGTGTGCCACCTTCAACTAGAAAATGTAAGATAATATATAAAAATTCACTTTATGAGATTTAATTTTCCACTCACCTGAGTTCCATAATGACTCCTTTTCCTTCCTAAATTCATAGCTATTCAAAGAAAGCTCTAAGTTCTATCAAATCAAAATTAACCCAAAGAGAAAACGTCAAGGAAAATTCTCATAGTTAAAGACAAAGATAATGAGGATGTGAAGAGAGAGAGAGAATCCCTTTCTCTCTAGTGTCAAGAGAGGTAGAATAGTTGATACACTCATGTATAGAGAGAGAGAGAGAGAGAGAGAGAGAGAGAGAGAGAGGTTGCAGCTGTGATTTTGTTGTAGTTGGAGAGCCCAAGATTCTTGAATTGCTGAATTTGTGGAGGATTCAAGGCAAGTTTTTGGAGGATTTAAATGTTTATCACTAAATTTGTGGAGGGTTCAAGCTATGTTTTTTTGGAGAACCTATAGAGGTGCATTCTTTTAAATGTTTGTAACCTTAGTCTCATCTTTAGAATATACATTGCTTAGTTAATTAATTAAATCATTTAAATGATCATGGCACATATCATGAATAAACTATTATCATGTATATTTGTGAATAAATTGTTATCATGGATTAAATATTGAGTTGCTACATATCTTGAGCATTATTTAGTACACTAAGGTTGACACCTTACTCATAAGGTAATAAGGTTGAGTCTTAGAATGCTTCGATGCCCTCCTCCAACTCTAACACCCTTAGGAAGGATTGTGCATAATCTTCACGAGTAGATTAGGGGATGTGCAAGTTTTTTAATGGGCATGGTCTAGGGGATGTGCAAGTTTTTTAATGGGCATGGTCTAGGGGATGCACATGATCTTTAGTATGAGCATATTGGATCCCATTCTTTAAATTTTCCAAATTCTTATGATTTTTCCTTGAGGAAATATTTATCAATAAAAGATAATTAGAAAGAAAATCCCAAATCCATTTTTGCATCTTCCCATAGATATTTGCATGCATGCATCTTCCTGTACATGCACGAGCTGTGCATAGAAGAGATGTAGACTAAATATCAAAATCCTATAGGAATCTTTGTTGATCCTACTTGACTATCTTATATGCATGAGATGTACATATAGGTACATATTCTAAGAGGAGATATTTACCTGCATGAGCTATACATAGAGGAGATATAGACAAACTATAACACTCCTCTGGTGGGTGTTGCTTGCCTATCTTACAAGCATCACAATTTTCTAGTATGTCAACAACTTGAGTAAGATCTATTAGCATCCATGTGTTTGACGATTGAGATGGCCAAGCCTCATGCCACTACCTACTAGCTCCCACATCAGCTTGGGATACACATGGACAAAGGTTGTCTTTCTTAATGCCACTTCCTATAATCTTGTCTTCATGATCCATGATGACTTTTATTATTGAAAAGAACCCACAAATCATGATTGTTTATTGCTGAATTGGAATCCACCACTTCTTGCTAATGGTCTCTCCACAAGTAGCCCAATTTCTCAAGTATCCAAAAGACAAAGACCTATATTTCCTTCATGAGCATCGAGAGCACCATGTCAAATATATTTCTATATGAAAGAAAGAAATCTCTTCTTAATGAGTCAAGAAAGCATGCATGCACACACATGCACGCACGCACAGAAAGAGAATACATGTGTTGCCACACTTGGGAAACTCGATTTATTCACTAAAATACATTTCTATGCCTTAAAATACCTTAGGTGCTGTAGAGCTTTTGCCATTTTAGACATTAATGAAATTCATTTTTCATAAACATTGGGCCCCTATTACCTAATCATATTTAAGTAATTCACACTAGAATAATTTTTAATATCACAAGATTGCTCAATTTAACAAAATGAATGCACACGTGTAAGAATGATAGTCTAGCCAATCATTAATCTCACAAATGAAGTAGGACATTAAGCCCATGTAATGTGTTGGAAGAAAATACCATTGTCTAAGCTAGAAGGGGTCTAGAGTCAAGAAATATCAAAAAGTTCCCACAAAAACCTTTTATTTTATTACAAGCCTCATTTAGACCACCTTCTAAAATTATGGGATTCTCTACCCTTGCTTCTATTACTCTTATGCTAATTATGTGCAATATACTACTTACTATCAAAATCAAGTTAAAAGCTCTTGATTGTTTTTTAGCAACTCAAACTCATATCTATCTTTGGCCACTTGTACATCATTGCTAGCAAAATATTGCCAAACTATGTAAAGCTTCCCTACTCTAACGAAAGGCCTACGTATAATTTATAAAAAGTGACAAAGTGGGTCTTATAGAAAAACCTATTCTCTCTCTTATAACTCTTGGAGCATGGAAAAAGATACATTTAACACATTTTTTAATGTTCATGTGAGCTTAGATTTAACTTTATGGTTGGATTAATTAGATGGTTAAAAATAAAATAAATATTTTCATTGAACATGGCACTTGAATATGTTAAACACAAGTTAATAAGTGGAACTCTTAGGATGATCATGGCATGTGTACATGACACTTTAAGATGTTAGATGCAAAATGAGTGGAACCATGGCATGTGTACATGACTTGATTTTCTTGCTATATAAAAAACTATGATGCAAATAAGTGGAGCCATGGCATGTGCACATGGCTTGATTTTCATGTGCTATAAATAAATATGGTAAATTAAGACATAACCATGATATTAACTAGTATAACCCTGATGCCATGGAATTAATCCACATTCAAATTTTGCATGTAAAGATGACAAAGTCAATGCATACCCCAAAATAACCAAACCTAGGGTTTTATGTTTAGAAATAATATTTAAATGGCATCTATTCAAATTGATCACTGGAGGTCAAACATAAATAATCTCTATACAAATTGAGGATGGGAGAATTGTACTACACCCTTTGTGTAAAGGAACTACAATTTAAATGGCCTATGTAAAGACTAATTTCTTAAAATAATAGTAGTAAAATTCAAAATGACTGTATAAAAATTCATGTTTTGTAACAAAGTGAAATGGTATCATATAAATAATGGGCCCAAGGTCAATGGACCATGTCCATGGAGGACAACACTTATGATAGTGTGAAAGGGGTCGTCATGTATATGAAAGAAAGGAACATCTAGATTAGCTTTGAATTAACCTAATTAACCTTGTCTTAGCCTAGATTAAGTTGATTAGCCTAGTTTTAGAGAGAAGAGAGAGTAATTGACTTATATTATGATGATTATCAAAAGGCACCCCACATATGGCCTATTTGACATATATACATGACCACCCCTTTCACACTATCATAAGTGTTTTCCATGGGCATGGTCCATTGGCCTTGGGTCCATTATTCATATGAGACCATTTCACTTTGTTATACACCATCCCCACCCAAAAGATTCCATCCTTGAAACCATTGATATATACAATTACAATCCTCATGGATGGAGTATATGTCAATGGACCCATGTCAAACTTGAAGCTTATGCTCACACCATGTATGGGAGACCAAAATTGCATGTATATGGCTATAAATTTCTCAATAAGCCCTCAAAACAAGCCATAACATCTATCCCATAATAGCATGAAAACCTTGACTAGCTTCCAATCATTGTGCATCTAATTTCCAAGGGTCTAGGGCTGTCCATAATGAATTTATAGGAATTTCCAACAAACTAATTCATTTTTCATGGCTCTTCTTCCAAAATTAATCCAATAACCCTTCAAATCCTTCCAATGTAGAGGTTGGTTTTCCAAGAAGCTTCTTCCTTAGGTAGTCCTTGCTATTTGACCAAGTACACCACTAATGTATGGTTGCGAAGAACTCTTTCTCTTGTACCCAAAATTGCTTCCAACACATACTCAATCATCCCCTCCTCATTTACTAGAGGTAATTAATCTTGCACAAATACCTCTAGTCCAAGGTAAGCTTTAAGATGTGACACAAGGAACACATCATGAATCTTTGAGGTTGATGGAAGTGCCAATTGATAAGCAACTTCACCAACACACCTCACCACCATAGTAGCGATGAGCAAGGAAGGAAGAGGTACTACACACGTAAGAGCACCATCATCTCCTTCCCCTTCTTGGTTTAGGTACAACACCCCCTCAGTAGCTCTAGGAGCTACACATTTTCGATTGAGGAGCTATCTTTATGGGAGCGGAGCTATAAGGTAGGTAAAATTTTCTATTAGACAATGTTTTTCAGCCAAATTCACGTTTCGGGTGCATTACGGGCCCAGTTTCGTCACTGTAGAGAGGGTATTTTCAGTGGGAAGTTCTGGTAGAGAACTATTTCTGCTTGAAATATGGTTAATGCAGTGCAGTAGTACATTTTGGAAGTGCAGATAGGGTTTGCACATGTATTGGTCACATTTGGTGATACATAGGCTGTGATAATGTACCGCTACTGCAACAATTAGAGGAGATATTGTTGTATTATAGGTTGCATACAGAAGAAGTCTGTTTGCAAGTTATCTGATTGCTGTAGGAAAACATGTCAGGCGGAATCAATCATATTGTTAGTGAGAAGCTGGATAAGAATAACTTCCATGCCTGGAAGTTCAGAATGACCAATTTCCTAATGGGTAAAGGATTTTGGGATTATGTAGAAGGAGACAATGATGAGCCTCCAAAGTTATCTGAGGAGAATGCCACTCCTGCAGATATAAAGGCATTCAAGGATTGGAATCAGGGTGCAAGAAAAGTCATGTACTGGCTTTCAATTAGTGTCATAGACACTATGATAGGACACATACATGATGCAAATACTCCAACAGTTGCATGGCAGAATCTGGTTCAGATGTTCCAGACTAACACAAAGGCAAGGAAGTTACCCATCAATGAATATGCCTTAAAGATCAAGGGCATTGTTGAATCCCTTGGGTCTATCAATGTATCAGTGGAGGATGATGATTTGGTGAGTGTATGTTTGAATGGGCTTGGCAAAGAGTACAAGCCATTCAAGACATCCTTTGCAGTTAGGGAGAATATTCCCAACTTTCGAGACTTGATATCTATGCTGATCATAGAAGAAAAGGCTTTAGGTGAGGATTCTTCTTCACAAAGAATGAACACATCGGAACATGCCTTCTACTCTAATTCAGGTAGAGGCCGTGGTCGAGGCCAAGGTGGTGGCCGACAAGGAAATTAGAATTCTGGATAACAACAGTCCAATGATTCATAGCAGCAACATCATACATAGGTGGAAGAGGCCAGTCTAGAGGCAGGGGGAGCCAAAGAGGCCGATTTGGCAAAGAAATAAAAATGAAAATAACATAGAGTGCTATTACTGTGGCAAACCAGGACACATGGCAAAGGACTGCTACAAAAAGCATAATGACATTAAAAGTGGGAAGTTGCGTAAGGCAACTATGCATCATCTAGCAAACATGGAGGTGATGAGACAGAAGTGAGCAGCTGTTTGTAATGCAGCACATGCTTAGTTCCATAACATGGGATGTGTCAGGATCTCAAGATATATGGTATGTGGATTATGGCACCTCTAACCACATGACCAGTCATGCTGAGTGGTTTAGAGATATGCAAAAAAATGGAAAAAACAGGTTATGTAGAAACAGGTGATGATACTGTGCATCCCATTGCGCATGTTGGTAAAGTGCCATTGTCTATGCAGGATGGCAAAATGAAGTACTTGGCTGATGTACTTCATGTTCCGAATATTACAAGAACCTGGTTTTTGCTAGATAGATGGTTGAGCAGGGTAGATGGTTTCTGCTGGATAGATGGTTGTGCAGGGCCTGCAAGTGAGGTTTAATCCTCAAGGATGTTTTGTGGAAGACTTCAAAAATAAGTGTCGCTTGGTTGTAAAGGGTAACTGAAATGGCAGGGTATTTACTTTAGATGTGAACATGCCTGAGATAAAGGTATCCATGTTTACGCATGGAACAGGTGTCATTGCAGATATTGACATATGGCAAAAGCGCATTGTTCATGTGAATGTACAACAACTGAAGTCTATGAAGGCCCAAAATATTATTGCAGGTTTGCCAAAGTTTAAGGTTGACGATATGCGTAAGGTATGTGAAGCATGCCAACTTGCTAAGCAGGCCAAACATGCTTTCCGACATGAAAAGCATGTCAGTGCAAGGCCATTGGATTTCATAAATTCAGATGTATGGGGACCGACCAAGACTACAATAATTGCAGGTTGAGTGTGGGTTTATTTCATAAAGGAGAAAAGTGAGGTGTTTGCTCACGTTCAGAGATTTAAAGCCTTGGTCGAGAAGGAAAAAGGCATGCAAATAAAATGCCTAAGATCAGGTGGTGGGGGAGAATATTTCTGTAATGAGTTCAAGGATTTCCTAAGAAAGCAAAGAATCAAGAGGCAATTTACGTGCAGGTACACTCTATAACAGAATGGCATTGCAAAAAGGAAAAACAGGCACATTGTAGAAGTGGCATGTGCCTTGATGGAAGTGGCTGAAAAGAATATGCCACATTACTCTTGGGCAGAAGCAGTAGCAATTACTATGTACATTATGAACATGACACCCACCGCATCTATAACAGAATGGCGCTGCAAAAAGGAAAAACAGGCACATTGTAGAAGTGGCATGTGCCTTGATGGAAGTGGCTGAAAAGAATATGCCACATTACTCTTAGGCAGAAGCAGTAACAATTACTATGTACATTATGAACATGACACCCACCGCATCTGTTCATGGTATGACTCTTGAACAGAAGTTTACTGGCATAAGACGGGATGTGTATCACTTGAACGTGTTTGGGTGTATTGCTGCATATGTACATGTTCTTGATGAAGTGAGAACAAAGTTGGATCCAAAGGCAGAGAAATGCATCTTCATTGGTTATGCTATGGAGCAAAAAGGTTATAGATGTTATAACCCTACCACTCATGAGATGTGAGTAAGCAGAGATGCTGTCTTCAATGAGATGAGTAGCTGGTATGCACCAGTAGTGAAGGCAATAGAATATGCAGATGTAAGAAGTGCTGATGTTGCACCACATGTAGAGTAGCAATCACAGGTGCTCAGTGGACCTAGGGAGTCCTCGAGCAGTGGATCCAATGTTAGCCCATGGTCAGGCACGTTGAGGAATGATGCAGGTACACATGTATCACGGAAAGGGAAGGAAAAGGTAGATCAACCTTTTGTGCCTGATCACTCATATGTGGATGGCGACTCTAGGGGCTCTGAGTAGAGCCTTGATGAGGAGCTTGGCATTCCATATGTGGTTACTCCTGGTGTAAGGAGAACTAGGGCTATTTTGAGGACACCTGGCAGTGATCTAGGTGTACGCAGGTCTACAAGGGTTAGATCCCCTGTTTTGACAGGTTGAGATATGATGGATATAGAGGCCATCATTATGCTTACATGGTAAAAGAAATGCTTACATGGTAAAAGAAATGCAGGAGATTGAGCCCACTTGCTTTGAGCAGGCAATTGGAAATAAGAAATGGGAAGATGCCATGGATGAGGAGATGGCAGCATTGGATGCAAATGCAACATGGGAGTTAGTGGATTTGCCTAAGGAAAAGAAGGCAATTGGATGTAAGTGGGTGTATAAAGTCAAGCACAATGTTGATGGTTCAGTGAGCAGGTACAAGGAAAGATTGGTTGCCAAGGGCTATGTGCAGACTTATGGCATAGACCATGACGAGACATTCAGCCCGGTTTTGCAAGAATGGCAACCGTGAGAGCTGTCATTGCTATGGTTGTAACAAAGGGTTGGTCTTTATATCAAATGGATATAAAGAATGCTTTCTTGCATGGTGATTTGCAAGAGGTGTACATGATGAAGCCACTAGGTTATGCGAGAGTGATGAACATCCAGATTTTGTGTGGAGGCTATGCAAAGCCTTGTATAGCTTGATGCAGGCACCCATAGCATGGTCAAACAAGATCGGGGAGTATCTTGTTACCATTGAATTCAGATATCCAATGTAGATTTTTCACTATATGTGAAAAAGACAGATAGAGGGATCATGCTATTAGTCATCTATGTGGAGGACTTAATTATCACCGGTGATAGTGATGTAGACATACATGATGTCAGGATGCTTTTGAAGCAGAAGTTTGAGATGAAGGATTTGGGTGAGCTGCGGTATTTCTTGGACATAGAAGTGGTGAGATCACCTCATGGCATTTTGCTATTGCAGAGGCAGTATGGCTTGGACATATTGTCCAAGTATGGTATGATAGGCTGTAAGCCTATTTCAGTGCCATTGGAGCAGAACACAAAACTTTCCGCAGATACAAGTGAGCTTTTGGAGGACCCCACTACATACAGGCGCATAGTGGGTAGTTTGATCTACATGACCATTACAAGGCCAGACTTGAGCTATGTTGTTGGACTTGTGAGTCAGTTTATGCAGGCCCCTAGGAAGCCACACTTGGATGCAGCTAGACGGATCCTCAGGTACATAAAGTCCATAGTTGATTATGGACTTTTCTATGAGGCTGGTACAGAGATACAGTTGCATGGGTACACAGATGCTGATTGGGCTGGTAGTATTGCAGACAGGAGATCTACTAGTGGTTTTATATTCTCATTTGGGAGTGCTGTTGTGAGTTGGAGAAGTAAGTAGCCAACAGTTGTTTTGTCGAGTACAGAGGTAGAGTACAGGGGTGCTGCTATGGCAGCTTGTGAGGTAGCTTAGTTTCAGAAGCTACTTGGTGACATGGGAGAGCTCGTGGGAAGTTGTCATATATTGTGATAACATGAGCAGCATACAGTTGGCCAGTAACCCAGTATATCATGCTAGAACGAAGCACATTAAAGTGCATTATCACTTTGTGAGGGAGAAGGTTCTAACAGGAGATGTAGATCTGGTATATGTCAGCACAGAGGATCAGGTGGCTGACATCTTCACGAAGGTATTGGGCACAGAGAAGCTCCACAAGTTTAGGAGCTTACATCAAGTGTAGTGTGTGGATTTGAGCTCAAGGGGGAGTGTTGAGATATCGAGCTCAACTAGTGCTACGACGGACATTGATGACCCGCCTAGGTGATAGCTTCCGCATCTACACCACTGGCATGGTTGGTGAGATTATGGGTGATATGCCGCCAGTGGGATGACAAGCTGTGTATAGCCATTTTGGATTACTAGAGACTGGCATAGTTATAGTGCCAGCTCATTTAGTCGGGTTCACATTATGGACCAACCCTTGTGTTGTAGTAGTTGAGTACTAATCCATATAGTGTGTACTCTTATCTTTATGTTATGTTGGTTGAGTAGAGAAGAAGATAGAAGAAAATTCAGCTATCCATCTCTCTCTTGTGTCTTGCTCTCTCTTGTGTGTGTGTATTTGCTTGCTAGGGTTTGAAGCTCTCCCCCACATTCTTTTTAGTAGGCAGCTTGTGTATATTTGCTTGCTAGGGTTTGAAGCTCTCCCTCTCCCCCACATTCTTTTTAGTAGGCAGCTTGTGTATAGCAGGTGTGGGTTGACTAGTTGAGGGCACCCACAAGTATGAAGTCAGGTAACCCTCCACCCTAAATCATCAGCAGGTGATTTGCACTCAAGGCTGCATAGTCCACAGGTGATTGGGAGAAGCAAGGAGAAGGATCTAGTAGCCAATGTTTGCCTGGACAGTTGAGGTCGCAGGTTGATCAATCTTTGTGCATTCTTTTAATAGATATAATACAAGGATTAGGGTAAAATTAATGTGTGGCAATGTTTGTAAGTCTTGTGCTGCACAACTCTCTATGTTAGCTGTAAAATTTTCTTTTCTAGCATCCTTTGTGTTTTGCTTGTCTAGTTAGGGTGGAATCAAGGGAACATTAGGGTTTGGGAAGAGTCATTTGGGTATCTTTGCTCTGATCCACATTAGGGTTTGGGAAGCTCCTCAAGCATACTCTCTTTAGGCTTAGCTATTTGATCAAGCTACCTTGATAGCCACTTGTAGGAGAAGCTTTGCCTACATCTTAATTTTGTTCTTGATTTGGATGTTTTTCTGCAAATTGCTGCTTTGGTTACATGGTCGAAGATAACTCGTGCACACCGACAACGGTTATAGCTCTACGTTAATTAGCGATCGTGACACAATATCACACGAGACTCATCGCATCATCGACTTCAGTATCGCAGACTGACAAAGGTATTCCTATTTTTCTCTCTTTTATATTTGAATACACTAGTAACCACTTTCAACATTGAAGGTGTATCTGTGGTCCACTTTCGATACCGAGAGTGTTATTTGGAAAACTGGGGAAGGGCACGTTCCCTTATGTTTATAAAATTTTGGGAAGGACTGTGCCAACTTCCCACCATACTTTATGTATGGTTTTTTTTCCACTTGCACAAACAAGCACAACGATGACGTGTAACTCAGATTCAGATATGCTAACCAATTTGTAATTATTCTTTTTGCAAGATACTTCAAGATCTCCATCGATCATAAGCGTAGGCATGTGGTTCATCGATAGCGGATGTGCCTCTAGCACCCTTTCTAAGTATGTTTATAGATTCACGTTCATTCGATGAATTCTAGATATTTATAAGTAAAACTGCACGGTTGTATGTTTGCTAATTTTTTTCTTTGCCTTTAAAATATATTAATCAAAACCGCCAAACATTTGCTATAGGTAACATGGCAAACTGAAACTTGTATACGCGTATAAGGCTACCCAAGCATCTGTTTACCATAATTTATTTAATCTTCATGGCTCAATTGTCGACCCCCCGGTCTTGGGAAGCACAAGCAACATCTCTATTGATTGAACTATTGTGCACATGTGTATTATGATATAAAAACTTGCTTTTTATGTAGTTATTGCGTGTAATTGTACATATAAATTTTTATTAATATTTTTTTTAAAACATGTAATATTTTTATTTAAATTTTTTGAACCTAGATTATTGCTAGGTTTGTATGGTCTAGATACTTGTTGCAACAAGAGCTTTAGACTCCTTGGAATTTACAATCTAAGATTGGGAATGATTGTGGATCAGCTTCATGTACATGTAATGTTTGTAGACTATGAAAAGCCTAATAAGTTAGATTTTTGGTTCATAGGCAGTAGACAATACAAAATTTTTTGATTTACTGTCTACAAGCCTGTTCAAATGCCATTCATCTCAACAATTGATCCACCAAATGAGTTTTGTAAGGTTTTATCCTTCAGCTTTTATTTCTTAAAAAATTATATCTTTCAATAGCTAATGTTATTATGTTATGTATATTTATTAGATAGATGGAGGCGAGGAGTATAGGCTTCCAAGGAGAGATATTGCAGTCTCGCTCGAAGATTGTTTTAGTGGTTTGCCACATCAATTCTGTTAGTGGTGTAAAGAGAAGTAAATTGTGTGGTTCCTGTTAACTTATGAGCCAATTAATGTGCATACCAATGATGATGGTTTTTCATGGGGCATTGATCTACTTTTTTGTGTCACTCTTTCTGCTGACCTGTCATTTTTGTGTGTGGATGGTACATGATGTACTGGCTTTGTATTGGTTTTTGGACTAGACTCTACCTTCTATGTTTTCCTATCATATAGTCATAATGAGAGTGAGAAGGCATCTAATGTGGCAATATATTGTAACCTTCATTTTTTAATTCATGTTGTGGATTGGTTTTCTCAATACCACGTATGTTAAGATTGTCACCGCTACACTGGGTTCGAATGCTGGATGTATATGTATGCCAAGTTCGGTGTTTTCTTCAAAGAAAAATAAGTGCTTCAGGAGCTCCTAGGTGGATATAAATGGCAAGCATAATGTGTTCATATATAAGTAGCCAAGTTGAGGACCATGAGACCCAAAATGGGCTTCAAATATGGGGCCTATCTCTCCTCTCCTGTCATGAGGATGAGTATGTGTATATCTCTTACCCGTCAGAGACGGGTCATGCCACTACTTAGTGTGGAACAAGACTTTAAGAACCATTAATAGCTCTGCGAGAATAGAATCCCCAAGCAGCCATCATTGATGAATGAGCAACTCTCCTAGTCCCTCTGGTTGAGCTCCCCATTATTATACGTGGCTATAAATATTGTAAAACATACTGGGGACAAAATATTTTAAATATAATTCAAGAAATGTTTGAATAAATAAATCTATAAATATTTTAAAAGTTCCTTGAGAAAATTTCCAACGGTGTTTGAGTTGCCTAAAAAAGACACGATGTGGGTGGGTGGTCGTTTGTGGCTCGCTTCTCAATTCGATAAACAAACGAATAAATAATAAAATGTTCTTCTCTTCATCCATCAAACGTTCAAAATTTGAAAATTGTTTAATGGATTTATTTGGCAAGTGAGAGGGAAAAAACAAAAAAGTAGGGAGTATTCGTTGTTAACAAAATTCAAAGCAAGAATCGTCTCCGTCTCTCCCCCTCTCTCTCTCTATATATAATATAAATATATATTATATGTATATATATAAAAAAGGAAATGAAAAGGTGGCAATTTTTTTTTGACTCAAAAGACAGGGAGAGGGAGAGGTCATGTGCATGTGCATGTGCGTGTGAAAGAGAGAGATGGTTGTAGAGAGGGAATAGTTCTTTTCTGGAACCTTGGTCGGTAGCAGCAATGCGGTGGTGCAATACTAGTTCATCTAATTTGGAAGACTTAATACCTCTTCTGCAATGCGGTGGTGCAATACTAGTTCATCTAATTTGGAAGACTTAATACCTCTTCTGCAGCACTCTCTCTTGGGTCTGCTAATACATTGGGACTTCAGCGGAGAGGAAATCTGAGAATGCAATAGAAGAAGGGGGAAACGGAAGCCTTTTTGAAGAGAAACCAGTCAAGGCCATGGAAATACAGGCAGCTGAGAATGGAGATGATAATGAGAAGGGGGCTGCAAAAAAGGAGAAGAAAGAGGAGGTCCCAAGTGTGAGCTTCTTCAAGCTTTTCTCCTATGCAGACAGCCATGACTATGTGCTTATGGCATTGGGAACCTTGGGTGCTTTTGGGCATGGGCTCGCCCTCCCCATGTTTTTCTTCTTCTTTGGCAAACTTGTGAACAGTTTTGGCGAAAACCAAGATAACCCTCAGCAGACAGCGGATGATGTGGGCAAGGTATGTGCTGATGATAACTCCCTATTCAAACTTTCCACATGTTTGGTGGTTTTCTAAAATATGCTTCACATTTCTGTGATATGATTAAGCAAAAAGCCAGTTTTCTAATGCGAATTTCTTTTTGGTGCAGTATGCTGTAGATTTGGTGTACCTTGGCCTTGTCTTATGGGGCTCTGCTTGGGCAGGTTACTTTTTTCTCTTGCAAATATTCAACCATGCCCCATTGATGTCACATAATTCACATTTCAATTGTTTGATTGTTGCTAAGCCATAATCATGTGCTGTGAATCAGAAATTACTCACTTGGTTGTGTGTTGTGACCCCAGAGGTGGCCTGCTGGATGCATACAGGCCAGAGGCAAGCTAGCAAGATGCGCCTCAGGTACTTACAGGTTATCTTGAATCAAGATATCGGCTTCTTTGATACAGATGCCCGAACGGGGATGCTAGTTGAAAGCATCTCGAAAGACACGGTCTTGGTGCAAGATGCTATCAGTGAGAAGGTATGGTCTTTGTATGTCTATGCATCTATAAATGTGTATGTGTACACACGTATGCATGTATGATTTCATTCAACATTCATGGGTGCAAGTATGTGTGTGTGTGTGTGTGTGTGTGTGTGTGTGTGTGTGAGTGCACGTATGCTTCTCTTATGCATTCATGTGCGCATCTTTGCTTTTTATGATGGGTCTGCATCTTTGCTTTTTATGATGGGTCTGCAATGACCAAGATTTCGGCTGCAGATGGGAAACTTCTTGCAGTTCATGGCTACATTTATAGGAGGTTTTGGAGTTGGGTTTTCTATGGTGTGGAAGTTATGCCTGGTAACAGTGGCAGTGGTCCCCGCTATAGCTTTTGCAGGTGGCTTGTATGCCTACACGCTCACACGTTTGACATCCAAAAGCCAAGTAGCCTATGGAGAGGCAGGGACCATTGCAGAACAGGTACAGTATCCAGCCAAGTGTGGTAATATAAAAGGTAAATCAACTCAATCTGTTTTGAAATGATGAGAGTTTACTGAATAATTGCCTATATTCCTGTCTGTTGATCTTGCAATAGACAATTGCGCAAATTCGGACGGTCTATTCGTTTGCTGGTGAGAAGAAAGCTGCTCAGTCTTTCTCAGACTCCCTAGCCCTGACATTGAAGCTGGGCTATAAAGGGGGATTGGCCAAGGGCTTGGGTCTTGGACTCACACACACCATTCTGTGCTTCTCATGGGCCTTGATCTTGTGGTATGGTGGTGTGCTTATCTGGAGTGGGGAGACTAACGGTGGAAAAGCCATCAGTGCCATCTTCTCTGCTATCATCGGTGGCTTGTAAGAACTAAAACTAAACTTGTGAGATATTTGAGCTGTTTTGTATTGCATGGGATTCAAATGCAGACATCATGGATGCCTCCTATGCCTTCCTTAGGATGATGCCTTGAGCATGTGGTGTGGTTGTGTAGGGCATTGGGGCAAGCTATGGGCAATGTCACTGCATTCAGTAAAGGAAGAGCGGCAGCGTACAACATCATGGAACTGGTGAACAAGCCTGCCAAGATGGACCGCCATACCGATGATGGCTCAAAGCTCTCTAAAGTGAAAGGGGATATTGAGCTTCGCAATGTGGTCTTCAGCTACCCTTCTAGGCCAGATGTTATGGTATTTGAAGACTTCTCCTTAATGATACCCTCTGGAAGGACTGTTGCCCTTGTTGGGGGCAGTGGTTCCGGCAAGAGCACAGTTGTTTCCCTCATGGAAAGGTTCTATGATCCCATAGGAGGTATTGTTCAACACTGCAACAATCAACACATGAGAGAAGTCAAGTGATAATTGTAAGGGACTCATGTGGGACCTGTTTTGGGTTGTTTTCTGTCAGGCCAAGTCTTGCTGGATGGTGTTGATATCTGCACCCTTCAGCTGAGGTGGCTTCGGGATCAGATAGGCCTCGTCAATCAGGAGCCTGCCCTCTTTGCAACTTCTATATTAGGGAACATACTCTATGGCAAGGAGGATGCTACCATGGAGGAAGTAGAGGCAGCAGCTAAAGCAGCAAATGCCCATATTTTCATCAGTGAGCTGCCCGATGCATACAAAACGCAGGTCAGCTCTCCGTGTGTTTCAAGCATGTGTTGACGTGCTCAAAGTCTGGGAACTGACTTGATGGGTTTGCAGGTGGGAGAACGTGGAGTGCAACTTTCAGGTGGCCAGAAGCAAAGAGTGGCTATTGTGAGGGCAATGCTCAAGAATCCCAAGGTTCTTCTGCTTGATGAAGCAACCAGTGCATTAGATGCAGCATCTGAAAAGGTGGTGCAGGATTCATTGGACCGTCTTATGGTAGGAAGGACGACTGTCATCATAGCCCACAGGCTGTCCACCATCCAGAATGTGGACACCATCGGTGTGGTGGAGGATGGGCAGATCGTGGAGATGGGCACCCATGATGAGTTGATTACGAAGGGCGAGCTGGGAGCGTACTCCACTCTTGATGGCGCTGGGGAGTGATGGAACAATTTTTGGTCGAACATCAAAGTGAGTCTTGTTAATTTCTGAACTGTTATGACGTGAGTGTATGGTCCATGCCGTACCATTGTGAATATTTTCATTTATATACAGGGCAACAAGCTCATTGGCAAGAATAAGTTCTGGCCGTGGGAGTGCTCTATCAAAGAGTGCGAGGATGAGCAGTGAAAGGCGTCTTAGCCATCAGATGAGCAATGTGTCTGATGTTCACAAGGTGAGGTTTAAGCTGATGCTTACATTTGCTAAACAAACTTTGAGGTTTAGCTCATTATTGTACCTTCTAGGTTCTAATGTTTTGCAGTGGTCTGGTACAGGAGAAGGCGGATGAAGAGATGGCAGAGGAGAAGAGGGAGAGGGATTCCAAGGGGTCCTACTGGAGACTGATGAAGCTGAATGCACCTGAGTGGCCGTATGCATTGTTAGGAAGTGTGGGGTCAGTCTTGGCCGGGGTAGTGAACCCGATTATTGCATTAGTGATAAGCGAGCTGCTCAAGGTGTATTATGAACCCGACATGAACAAGATGAAGAGAGAGCTGCAGAAGTATGTATTGGTGTACGTGGGGGTTGGTGTGGTCACAGTGGGCATCTATGTGCTGCAGCACTACTACTTTGGTATTGTGGGAGAGAATCTTACAGCCAGAGTGAGAGAGATGATGTTCAAAGGTGATGCACCAAGATTATCTGCCTTGATTTCATTTTAAGCATGGAACTGGATAGTGGTGTGAGTGGGTAATGGCTGAAGGAAGGGGCCTGAGGATGCTATGCATTTGTCCAGACTCCATACCTGCGGTATGACATGCGATGAGGATGCTATGCATGCGTGACTGCATCTATACGGACTGTGGCGCAGATATGGAACGCATGTGCGTGTGTACGACCTAGTTGTTCCATCATTCATGCGTGTGACGTACTGTGTGTTTGTGTGAGGAGGCTATGGGTGACTGTCTATACGGACTGTAGGATGTGGAACGCATGTGCGTGTGTACGACCTAGTTGTTCCATCATTCACGTGTGCCGTACTGATGTAGTGTGGTAGATCCGTGCCACCCTTCATGCAGCCATGATACGAAACGAGGTGGGCTGGTGTGACCAGGACGAGAACAACAGCAAACGATTGGCGGCGCGATTGGCCACGGATGCAACACACGTACGCGCGGCCATCGGTGACAGGGTGTCGCTAATACTACAAAACGCAACTGTCTTCGTCACCGCTTGCGTCATCGGCCTCGTCATCGAGTGGCGATTGGCCTTGGTCTTGCTGGCCACATTTCCTCTTCTGGTGGAGGCCGCAGTGTGCCAGGTAGAGTGACGTAAACCTCAAAACGGTATTCTTAACGTTATACTTGCCGCCGGCAAGGTTTGCGTACATTGTTTGTCGTCACGTCAGACTTGCTGGCACTGCAGACGTGAATTGTTTGTTATAGCGTAGTCTTGCCGATGAGCATAGACTGCCGGAAGTACGCTATGTCGCCGCAACGGCTGACGTGATTTGATTTGTGCCATGCAGCAACTCTGCGTGAAGGGCTTTGCTGGAGATCTTAACGAGGCCCATGCCCACTGCAGTATGATCGCTGGAGATTCCATTGGAAACATCCGCACCGTCGCAGCTTTTAATGCCGAAGACAAAGTTCTGTCGCTCTTCACAGAGGCTCTCCGTGAGCCGGCCAAGCGGAGTTTTCTGCGGGGCAACATCTCCGGCGGCTTCCTTGGCCTCTCCCAGATGACAATGTACTGCAGCTACGCGCTCGTGCTCTGGTACGGCTCGACGCTCGTCAAGAACGGCACCTCCGATTTCGGCTCAGTCATCAAGGTCTTCATGGTCCTCATGATGACTGCCTTCGCGGTCGCTGAAACGTTGAGCCTCACACCAGACATCATCAAAGGCTCCGACGCTCTCATCTCCGTCTTCGACATCATGGACCGACGCACCTCCATCGACCCCGACGACCCCTCGTTGGAGTTTGTACAGAGCGTACGTGGCAACATCGAACTGGTCGATGTCAAGTTCGTCTATCCTACCCGTCCGGATGTCACCATCTTCAAAGGCCTCAACTTGCACGTTAGCGCCGGGGAAAGCCTTGCCCTGGTCGGAGCTAGCGGTTCGGGCAAAAGCTCCGTCATCGGGCTCGTCGAACGTTTCTATGATCCGGTGGCCGGCGCCGTCACTATAGACGGGAAGGATATCCGGCGGCTGAATCTCCGTTCACTGCGGCAGCATATTGGGTTAGTGCAGCAAGAGCCGGCGCTGTTTGCGACCTCAATATATGCCAACATTCTGTATGGGCGGGAGGGGGCGACCGAAGCTGAGGTGGAAGCGGCGGCGCAGGCTGCCAACGCGCACCGTTTCGTAAGCGGGCTGCCGGGCGGGTACCAGACTCAAGTGGGCGAGAGGGGGCTGCAGCTGTCGGGCGGACAAAAGCAGAGGGTGGCCATAGCACGGGCGGTGCTCAGGGATCCGGCCATTTTGCTTCTGGACGAGGCCACGTCAGCGCTGGATGCTGAGTCGGAGAAGGGCGGACTGCGACCCCCCTTTGTCTATCTCTTTCCCTCGTTGGACTGTTTCTATGGTGGGCTTCAATATATTAATTGTTTATCTTTTCGTTGCTGGACGACTCGCATAAGCTTGTCGCCTTCTTCCCACCGACTCCTCACCGCCAACCAACCGAGTTGGCATCATCATCTCTTGCGCGTTGATGCTGACGTTTTCTCCTACGCGCTCAACACTCATGCCCTACAAATCCCCCCTCTCCATTTCAGCAGCAGCCTCTGGTCATATTACGCTTAAGCATATCCCCTCCTCTATAGCTCCTCTCTCAGCTTGTGTAACCTCTCCCATCGCTTATAGCCCCCCCCTTAGGCGTAAATTCTCACATTCTCTCTCTCACTCACCTTATTGTCTATCCTCTAGTAGCATCGACACTCTCACCGTTCTCTCTCCTCTCCTTGCCACCCAACCACCTCGCCCAATTGTTTTGCTAGTATACTCCCTCACAGGACAAACTGATGGAGGGCCGTACGACAATTGTGGTGGCGCACCGCCTCACCACCATCCGCAACGCAGACACCATCGCCGTAGTTCAAGAGGGCCGCATTCTGGAGCAAGGGTCCCACAACCAACTCATGGGCAAACCAGACGGCTCCTATGCCCGCCTTGTCAACATTCAACGAGCACGTAGTCATTTCTCAATTGCACAAACGCAGTAATCATTTGAAATTTCAGAAATGAAATTTCTCAATTTTCACAGATGTCGTAATACTAATGAAATAACCTTGGTTTGCCGATCTTTAAATTAAGAGCTTATTGTTAAGCACTGATGATGTGATCATGATTATATGTCATAATATCGACAAACTTACAACGGTCCTTTATCGCCACATGTATATTCCCTCTAGTCCCAATCCCTATTTAAGGAGATCCCCACACAAAATAGGACATTTCCCAAAAAAGATGAAATCCCAACAGCATACAAGCAATCAACAAAACTTCAAAAGTGAACCCCTTAGGAGTTTGCTCCTCAGAATAATCCCCTTTTGTCTAGATCTTCACCACAGGTCTTCTTCTTCCCAGAAGATTTTCAATAAGGCCATAAAGATGTCCACTGGTTGCTTTTCTTTCAGCTACCACCTTTTAGATATGGGCCCAAATTTGGGGTATTTGGTTTTGACATCTTTCCAAGAGTATACTTGCCTTCAACCAATCAACGGTATGGTACCCTCGTATGTAATACCATCTCATCTCATCAGAGGTCTGAATCACCTAATCCATGCTTACAATGCCTGAATTGCCTCAACAAACAGATTATTTTCATCTTGTTAACATTGAAGCGGTAGAGCCAACAAACATACTCTCCAAAGGAAAGTCTGAGCTTTCACTGGGATCAATGATTCCCAAATCAAATTCCACCTCTTCCTCTAGATGTGCAAGCACTAACTGACTTTCCAGATTTTGTTGCAATATCTCACATTAGTTCACTTTTACTTATCTTTTCATATAGTGTCTTGGTAGTGATTCTATCCAGTCTGACCCCATTAAACCAGGTCCAATCCTATAACTAGGAGGCTTCATTGAAAGCTCTGGAGGACCAACTTTTCTCAACCTCTAATGTAAAATTCTACAAAACAAAATTACGGGGTTTTTTTATTTTTAAGCTCTTTTTATAAATAAAGGAGGTGGTGGCTAGCGCCGTGACCCCGACCCCCCCCCCCCGCCCGCCCCCGGTTTTCTTTTCTTCTTGACATAGGCTCCCTCCGTTATTTTCTTCTTAGGGTTCGCCAACTCGTAGCGTGCCCAGTCACTCCCTCACCATCCTTGGTGTACCATCATCCCTCTCCAACACTTGTAAGCCATCCCTACCCTTAGGTGACCCTGGGGGTACAGTCTACTTGCTCTCCCTATCTCCCACCCTCACTCGCCTATCACTTACCTCTTTATCTCTCTCTCATTCTCCCTATCCTCGGCACCCATTTCCTTGTCAACCACCCCTACCATCCTATCTCGGTTCCTTGCCACCCACTCCCTCATCCGCCTTCTTTAAACCCTCGTGATGATAATCGTGTCGTTATTCCATTCAATCTCTCACCCTCTCATTACCTCAGTAGATGACATTCATTCCTCATCTTTCTCACTCACTCACTCTCCTAGTCTATTCTCCAACTAATTCAACCTCTCTTGCTCTCCCACACCCATATCTCTCTCTCAATCATTCAAGGTCTTTCTCCGTTTCTTCCATTTTCCACTACTAGGATAAAGAAAATAACTATAACTTGATTATTAATAAAGCCTAGTGGAAACTTAGAGGTTGGAGGTTTTATCTCGAAAAGGATTCTCAATATATTCTAAATTAAGAGAGGATTTCCACTCGCAAGCGGTGTGAATTACTTCCTGACAACAAGCAAAGGCTCAACCACCACGACAAAGAAAAATGGCTTGTGGAGGACATGCAAAACGCGAAAGACGTGGGCATCCAAGGCTAGTTGATGGTGACGAGGATACCATTGAACCTCAAATAGCGGTGGCCCACCTTCCCATAATTGCAAATATGGGACCTCCACCTCGCCGTGTAAGTCGGACCAACCCTAGAGGTTTTGATTAAGAAAAGAGAAATTCACTCACTCACTCTCCTAGTCTATTCTCCAACTAATTCAACCTCTCTTGCTCTCCCACACCCATATCTCTCTCTCAATCATTCAAGGTCTTTCTCCGTTTCTTCCATTTTCCACTACTAGGATAAAGAAAATAACTATAACTTGATTATTAATAAAGCCTAGTGGAAACTTAGAGGTTGGAGGTTTTATCTCGAAAAGGATTCTCAATATATTCTAAATTAAGAGAGGATTTCCACTCGCAAGCGGTGTGAATTACTTCCTGACAACAAGCAAAGGCTCAACCACCACGACAAAGAAAAATGGCTTGTGGAGGACATGCAAAACGCGAAAGACGTGGGCATCCAAGGCTAGTTGATGGTGACGAGGATACCATTGAACCTCAAATAGCGGTGGCCCACCTTCCCATAATTGCAAATATGGGACCTCCACCTCGCCGTGTAAGTCGGACCAACCCTAGAGGTTTTGATTAAGAAAAGAGAAATTCACTCACTCACTCTCCTAGTCTATTCTCCAACTAATTCAACCTCTCTTGCTCTCCCACACCCATATCTCTCTCTCAATCATTCAAGGTCTTTCTCCGTTTCTTCCATTTTCCACTACTAGGATAAAGAAAATAACTATAACTTGATTATTAATAAAGCCTAGTGGAAACTTAGAGGTTGGAGGTTTTATCTCGAAAAGAATTCTCAATATATTCTAAATTAAGAGAGGATTTCCACTCGCAAGCGGTGTGAATTACTTCCTGACAACAAGCAAAGGCTCAACCACCACGACAAAGAAAAATGGCTTGTGGAGGACATGCAAAACGCGAAAGACGTGGGCATCCAAGGCTAGTTGATGGTGACGAGGATACCATTGAACCTCAAATAGCGGTGGCCCACCTTCCCATAATTGCAAATATGGGACCTCCACCTCGCCGTGTAAGTCGGACCAACCCTAGAGGTTTTGATTAAGAAAAGAGAAATTCACTCACTCACTCTCCTAGTCTATTCTCCAACTAATTCAACCTCTCTTGCTCTCCCACACCCATATCTCTCTCTCAATCATTCAAGGTCTTTCTCCGTTTCTTCCATTTTCCACTACTAGGATAAAGAAAATAACTATAACTTGATTATTAATAAAGCCTAGTGGAAACTTAGAGGTTGGAGGTTTTATCTCGAAAAGGATTCTCAATATATTCTAAATTAAGAGAGGATTTCCACTCGCAAGCGGTGTGAATTACTTCCTGACAACAAGCAAAGGCTCAACCACCACGACAAAGAAAAATGGCTTGTGGAGGACATGCAAAACGCGAAAGACGTGGGCATCCAAGGCTAGTTGATGGTGACGAGGATACCATTGAACCTCAAATAGCGGTGGCCCACCTTCCCATAATTGCAAATATGGGACCTCCACCTCGCCGTGTAAGTCGGACCAACCCTAGAGGTTTTGATTAAGAAAAGAGAAATTCACTCACTCACTCTCCTAGTCTATTCTCCAACTAATTCAACCTCTCTTGCTCTCCCACACCCATATCTCTCTCTCAATCATTCAAGGTCTTTCTCCGTTTCTTCCATTTTCCACTACTAGGATAAAGAAAATAACTATAACTTGATTATTAATAAAGCCTAGTGGAAACTTAGAGGTTGGAGGTTTTATCTCGAAAAGAATTCTCAATATATTCTAAATTAAGAGAGGATTTCCACTCGCAAGCGGTGTGAATTACTTCCTGACAACAAGCAAAGGCTCAACCACCACGACAAAGAAAAATGGCTTGTGGAGGACATGCAAAACGCGAAAGACGTGGGCATCCAAGGCTAGTTGATGGTGACGAGGATACCATTGAACCTCAAATAGCGGTGGCCCACCTTCCCATAATTGCAAATATGGGACCTCCACCTCGCCGTGTAAGTCGGACCAACCCTAGAGGTTTTGATTAAGAAAAGAGAAATTCACTCACTCACTCTCCTAGTCTATTCTCCAACTAATTCAACCTCTCTTGCTCTCCCACACCCATATCTCTCTCTCAATCATTCAAGGTCTTTCTCCGTTTCTTCCATTTTCCACTACTAGGATAAAGAAAATAACTATAACTTGATTATTAATAAAGCCTAGTGGAAACTTAGAGGTTGGAGGTTTTATCTCGAAAAGGATTCTCAATATATTCTAAATTAAGAGAGGATTTCCACTCGCAAGCGGTGTGAATTACTTCCTGACAACAAGCAAAGGCTCAACCACCACGACAAAGAAAAATGGCTTGTGGAGGACATGCAAAACGCGAAAGACGTGGGCATCCAAGGCTAGTTGATGGTGACGAGGATACCATTGAACCTCAAATAGCGGTGGCCCACCTTCCCATAATTGCAAATATGGGACCTCCACCTCGCCGTGTAAGTCGGACCAACCCTAGAGGTTTTGATTAAGAAAAGAGAAATTCACTCACTCACTCTCCTAGTCTATTCTCCAACTAATTCAACCTCTCTTGCTCTCCCACACCCATATCTCTCTCTCAATCATTCAAGGTCTTTCTCCGTTTCTTCCATTTTCCACTACTAGGATAAAGAAAATAACTATAACTTGATTATTAATAAAGCCTAGTGGAAACTTAGAGGTTGGAGGTTTTATCTCGAAAAGAATTCTCAATATATTCTAAATTAAGAGAGGATTTCCACTCGCAAGCGGTGTGAATTACTTCCTGACAACAAGCAAAGGCTCAACCACCACGACAAAGAAAAATGGCTTGTGGAGGACATGCAAAACGCGAAAGACGTGGGCATCCAAGGCTAGTTGATGGTGATGAGGATACCATTGAACCTCAAATAGCGGTGGCCCACCTTCCCATAATTGCAAATATGGGACCTCCACCTCGCCGTGTAAGTCGGACCAACCCTAGAGGTTTTGATTAAGAAAAGAGAAATTCACTCACTCACTCTCCTAGTCTATTCTCCAACTAATTCAACCTCTCTTGCTCTCCCACACCCATATCTCTCTCTCAATCATTCAAGGTCTTTCTCCGTTTCTTCCATTTTCCACTACTAGGATAAAGAAAATAACTATAACTTGATTATTAATAAAGCCTAGTGGAAACTTAGAGGTTGGAGGTTTTATCTCGAAAAGGATTCTCAATATATTCTAAATTAAGAGAGGATTTCCACTCGCAAGCGGTGTGAATTACTTCCTGACAACAAGCAAAGGCTCAACCACCACGACAAAGAAAAATGGCTTGTGGAGGACATGCAAAACGCGAAAGACGTGGGCATCCAAGGCTAGTTGATGGTGACGAGGATACCATTGAACCTCAAATAGCGGTGGCCCACCTTCCCATAATTGCAAATATGGGACCTCCACCTCGCCGTGTAAGTCGGACCAACCCTAGAGGTTTTGATTAAGAAAAGAGAAATTCACTCACTCACTCTCCTAGTCTATTCTCCAACTAATTCAACCTCTCTTGCTCTCCCACACCCATATCTCTCTCTCAATCATTCAAGGTCTTTCTCCGTTTCTTCCATTTTCCACTACTAGGATAAAGAAAATAACTATAACTTGATTATTAATAAAGCCTAGTGGAAACTTAGAGGTTGGAGGTTTTATCTCGAAAAGAATTCTCAATATATTCTAAATTAAGAGAGGATTTCCACTCGCAAGCGGTGTGAATTACTTCCTGACAACAAGCAAAGGCTCAACCACCACGACAAAGAAAAATGGCTTGTGGAGGACATGCAAAACGCGAAAGACGTGGGCATCCAAGGCTAGTTGATGGTGACGAGGATACCATTGAACCTCAAATAGCGGTGGCCCACCTTCCCATAATTGCAAATATGGGACCTCCACCTCGCCGTGTAAGTCGGACCAACCCTAGAGGTTTTGATTAAGAAAAGAGAAATTCACTCACTCACTCTCCTAGTCTATTCTCCAACTAATTCAACCTCTCTTGCTCTCCCACACCCATATCTCTCTCTCAATCATTCAAGGTCTTTCTCCGTTTCTTCCATTTTCCACTACTAGGATAAAGAAAATAACTATAACTTGATTATTAATAAAGCCTAGTGGAAACTTAGAGGTTGGAGGTTTTATCTCGAAAAGGATTCTCAATATATTCTAAATTAAGAGAGGATTTCCACTCGCAAGCGGTGTGAATTACTTCCTGACAACAAGCAAAGGCTCAACCACCACGACAAAGAAAAATGGCTTGTGGAGGACATGCAAAACGCGAAAGACGTGGGCATCCAAGGCTAGTTGATGGTGACGAGGATACCATTGAACCTCAAATAGCGGTGGCCCACCTTCCCATAATTGCAAATATGGGACCTCCACCTCGCCGTGTAAGTCGGACCAACCCTAGAGGTTTTGATTAAGAAAAGAGAAATTCACTCACTCACTCTCCTAGTCTATTCTCCAACTAATTCAACCTCTCTTGCTCTCCCACACCCATATCTCTCTCTCAATCATTCAAGGTCTTTCTCCGTTTCTTCCATTTTCCACTACTAGGATAAAGAAAATAACTATAACTTGATTATTAATAAAGCCTAGTGGAAACTTAGAGGTTGGAGGTTTTATCTCGAAAAGAATTCTCAATATATTCTAAATTAAGAGAGGATTTCCACTCGCAAGCGGTGTGAATTACTTCCTGACAACAAGCAAAGGCTCAACCACCACGACAAAGAAAAATGGCTTGTGGAGGACATGCAAAACGCGAAAGACGTGGGCATCCAAGGCTAGTTGATGGTGACGAGGATACCATTGAACCTCAAATAGCGGTGGCCCACCTTCCCATAATTGCAAATATGGGACCTCCACCTCGCCGTGTAAGTCGGACCAACCCTAGAGGTTTTGATTAAGAAAAGAGAAATTCACTCACTCACTCTCCTAGTCTATTCTCCAACTAATTCAACCTCTCTTGCTCTCCCACACCCATATCTCTCTCTCAATCATTCAAGGTCTTTCTCCGTTTCTTCCATTTTCCACTACTAGGATAAAGAAAATAACTATAACTTGATTATTAATAAAGCCTAGTGGAAACTTAGAGGTTGGAGGTTTTATCTCGAAAAGGATTCTCAATATATTCTAAATTAAGAGAGGATTTCCACTCGCAAGCGGTGTGAATTACTTCCTGACAACAAGCAAAGGCTCAACCACCACGACAAAGAAAAATGGCTTGTGGAGGACATGCAAAACGCGAAAGACGTGGGCATCCAAGGCTAGTTGATGGTGACGAGGATACCATTGAACCTCAAATAGCGGTGGCCCACCTTCCCATAATTGCAAATATGGGACCTCCACCTCGTCGTGTAAGTCGGACCAACCCTAGAGGTTTTGATTAAGAAAAGAGAAATTGTCTGATGCATGTAACTAAGAAAATTTTTCTTTAAGAAAATAGAGAAAGGATATCTCTCTCATGTGAGTATGTTTGTTGCATGATTGCTACGTGAAATATGGATGCAAGATTTCGACAAGGCTGGTAACATATTTTAAAGTTGTTGTAAAATTAAATCAAGGGACATGTTCTCTTGTGAATAACCATTCCGAAGTGATCGGTTTGGGGCAACTTGGTATTCCCCCACCTAGGGCAACCAACTCTTGAGTATTACGGATTTGGGGCAATTGCTTATGATGGTTAATCCACCACAAAGCAGGGTGAGGGTTCCTTCCAGGATTGTAGAAGCGAGCTTGATAGGTTTCATGTTAGTGTAGGTGAGTGAGGGGACATTTCACCTTACTAGTATGTGGTAACTTATCACCACGATGGTTACAAAGCCTAGATTATATGTAACTCGGTGCGTCGAGGGATGTTTTCTTTTAGATTGTGTTATAATTCAAGTTTATGATTATATATGTAATCTTTTTAAAATGATTTGTTGGCATTAAGGGATAAAAGAACCCATAAAGGGAATTAAATTAAGGAACTCTGTTATGTGACGCATTTGTACCAGTAAATGTGCTTAGTAATTAGAAAAACCTCATAGTTGACTGTATCCCAAATCTGGAAAGTGGGTGGTAGGGTGGATCCAATTAGTTGGGTACTTTTTAAAGAAGAAAAATATAGTTAAATATTAAGTAAGACTCCCAAGACCATGAATGTATTCGTATATCTGATATTCAAGAATTATCTCCCGATTAGGCAATCTTCGTAAAGACTCTTGGGGTGTTACTTACTAGTGAGAGCCCTTCCTACCATGAAGGATGCAAGGGTATGGGAGGTATCTTATAGGTGGTATCATAGCGATGCTAGGAGTAGAAAAAAATAAAAATAAAAATATTTAATTGAGACTTAATCAAATAATAGAAATACTCAAATTGATTTTTGACCACTTAGCAGTTAAAAAATGGACGAATGGAGAGCTTGGGCAAGTCACTTTTTAGATTTCTATCGACCGAAAGCATCGAGGATGAAGTTTCTACAGTTTTCCTCTACCCGCCCCCGTGAATGTATATTTGCTAGTAGATTCGAAGCTATGGATGCCAAGCTGTGCATCCTTTGAATTTTAGAGAAGCTTAGATAGTAAAATACTTTGTATTCTATGGGAATCTTTTCCCTTATCAAAGTGTCGTTGTCTTTTTCCTATGCGATGAAGTGGGCATAAGCACAAAAGGATACTAGGCTCTCCATCAATTACTGCAAGATACACTTCGCAAACAAGGCATCACACGAAATATTTTTCGTGCTCCAAGAAGATTAAGATTAGCAAAGAGGACATGCAATGAAGATGTGCAACGTAAGATTGGAGAGTACCACTGCGTCAATGATGTGCTGACCATTAGAGCTTGGGAAAAAGAGTGAGGCAACAATGGTAATATTGTGGTTCCTTATACAACGAGTTCTACAATATATTTGTTGATCTATGTCTTCAGAAAGTTATGATCTTATTCTATGGATTACCTAATAATTGTAAGTAACTTTTATCTCTTGCAAAGTAGTTGAAAAAGTCTATGAAAAATCAAAACTTATTTAATTTTGTTTGTCATGCAAGGTGACAAAGTTAACTTTGTGTTAAAAATGGATGAGTGTCAGATTGTGAAAGGAAAGAGGATAGAGCGAATTAGTATCACACTCATGATTGAGGCTATGTCAGTTGCAAAAAGTTCAGAATTATCGTCTTTTCTCAGTGAAGACACATTTGAGGGGAATACTAAGATCAACCAAAATCCTGATAGGGAGAGGATTTGCAAGCTAGACTTTCCCTCATATAGTGTCCAATCTGAGAAAGAGATATGGTGGCTTAGGGCATTTGAAGTACCAAAAGAGACACATGAAGTTCTCGCTTGGATGTTTGATAGGATACCCTAGATTACCACTGTCATCAAAGCACAGATTCAGGGAGAAAAACTTGAAGCAGAGGGCAAGGGCACTTATACGGTAGATTGGCATTTGGGGGGTGACCTGAAGATAATAAAGTGCTTGCTTGGGTGTCCAACACCCCAAATCCTTTTCCGTGGTGCATGAGAATGGTGATGGAAAACAAACAAAAGTCGGGAAAGAAGAGGATGCTTGAGAATCAAGATATTGAGCACGACCCCATGGACGATGTTGCTGGCAACTAGGTTGGAGGTGTCTTGTCTGCCAACATGCTAGATGTGCCGAACAGGCATTTGAGAGATTGAGAATGGAATCCTATAATTCTATTTGAACTGAAGAATGTCCACTTCTGTACACAACATGCATTCATGCGTGTGTTTGACCATTTGCTCAAGTGTCACATAGATTATGCATTTACCATGCAAGGCAAAGAAAGACAAAAAGAAGCTCTTCATAAAGTAGAGCAACTACTCAACTCAATTGGGTGCCATGGTGGCAATGTGTAGAATACTGTTAACAAAAAGACCTCTAGCATGAATCATGAGGTTGCACAACAAGTGTCCATGAGTGAAAATAAAGCAAGACGTTTTCTAGAGAAGCGAGAAAATGCCAAGGACTCAACCAAGTTTGGAACTTGTGGAAGGATTTATGCAAATGTACAACATTTGATTGCACCAGTGCAAGCCTTGTAATTCTACGTGAGAAGGTTTGGTCAGACTTCAATAAGATGGTGAAACTTTTGACCCAAAGCAGAGGACAACCACAAAGGAGTGACAAAAATTTCAAGACGAGCTTTCTAATTTTACGAAGTCCATGGTTGATACATTGGGTGAAACCAACATTACGAACACATTTGCTCCTTCCTAATGGATATTAAGAAACGAGTATGATTAACTACTGACTCTCTTAATTTTTGTGCAACACATTCTTTATGCTCATGGTGTATACTTCATGAATGAGTATGGTTCTCTGGACATGTGGAGCACACAAGGAATGGAGAAATCTCACTATCAAGCTAGAGGAGTATATTTTAAAAACACCCGACATGGAGGAGGGAAGACTCGTACAAATTACCTCAAGGAGATGTTTAACTGGTTTTACAGATATAGTTTTGGGTGAAAATTATCCATGGAAAGGGCACGTATGAGTAATTTAGCAAGGGCAGCACGAAATAATTCCAAATAGAGAAGATCACTAAAGTGGAAAGCTGGCACAGGACTAGCACGTCATGGAGCATGGAGATCTTCAATGAAGACGCATAGGAAGAATTTGGAAGTAGAAACATCACTTTGAAATTGAAAGTATTTGAAATAAAGTTGTAAACATTTTTGACTTAGGAAGTAGACAACATTTAGAAGAAAGTTGTAAAGCTTTTTGACTTGAAAATAAAAAATAATTGCACCATTCCATTATATTGAAGATTTACAGTGAAAATATTTACAACGAAAAGAGCTAATTGCTGTTGAGTCTCTTCTCTTCTTGCTCCCCCTCTTTGGTAGGCATTTTTCCTCTATAACGCAAAAACCTCTTCAACTATAGCCCTTGAGTGACTTTACATCCTCCACTCCCTGCACCTAGGACATAGCTTGAATAACATAGGAAAAAACCTGCTCGAGAAGGCCAAAAACCAGGGCCGTATCCAAAGATACGGATGGCAGCACACTTCTCTATAAGCACGACTTTATGTATATTATAAGGTATAAATGCATACCCTGTATACCTAGATAGGGCTTTCAATGTAAGGAGTGGAATCTTTGCATCCCTGGAGTACTTGCTCTATGATATATAATAAATATATTTTTGTCGATAGAAGAGATGTAGTGTGCAAGAGCGGCATCTTGCCCAACTCTTGCACGACCAACACCACCTCGTCCAAGAAATCCATCGTCGTTGTCAAGCTCTATCTGCATTGACAAAGAACCAGGAGGGAACAAACTAAAGTAAGAAATAATTCAAACAGACTGAAGCAATAAGAATTAAACCAGAAAAACTAAAGAAATAATTAATTTATGCAACAGACTTAAGCAATAATTTACCTTTTGGTTCTCATCCTCCTCCAACTTGGCTACATCCCAAAGGTTGATGGAGCCCTCTTCATTTTCTTGGTCAAGTTCGGGAACAGGTTCCTTACGGAACTCAGAAATGCCCATATTCTGCGCTGAAGGGCTTGAAATTCTTCCTCTGAGAAGGAAGAGAAGCTTCATTCTCCTTGGCTTTTTTAAAGCACAAGGACATTGCTTATGGGGCCTCTAATAAGATTTCTGTCACTTCTATGTCCAATGCGAGAAATTCATCCTTATGCTCATTCTCTACAGCGAGAACACCGGACGCAGCTTCACAACCGTCCTGCTATTATAGCAAGACAGTAATCCTCCCTAAAATTGTAGAGTTTTTGAATGTGGGAGAGGAGGAGGGTAATATTTCCCATTAATTAGGAAGGACGGTAGCCTAGGGATGACAAAATTGGATGTCAATCGCTCCCCATGGATGGATGAAATATGGGACCTCCACCTCGCCGTGTAAGTGGGACCAACCCTAGAGGTTTTGATTAAGAAAAGAGAAATTGTCTGATGCATGTAACTAAGAAAATTTTCCTTTAAGAAAATAGAGAAAGGATATCTCTCTCATGTGTGTATGTTTGTTGCATGATCGCTACGTGAAATATGGATGCAAGATTTCGACAAGGCTGGTAACATATTTTAAAGTTGTTGTAAAATTAAATCAAGGGACATGTTCTCTTGTGAATAACCATTCCGAAGTGATCGGTTTGGGGCAACTGGGTATTCCCCCACCTAGGGCAACCAACTCTTGCGTATTACGGATTGGTAGGGGGCAACTGCTTATGATGGTTAATCCACCACAAAAGTAGGGTGAGGGTTCCTTCCAGGATTGTAGAACCGAGCTTGATAGGTTTCATGTTAGTGTAGGTGAGTGAGGGGACATTTCACCTTACTAGTATGTGGTAACTTATCACCACGATGGTTACAAAGCCTAGATTATATGTAACTCGGTGCGCCGAGGGATGTTTTCTTTCAGATTGTGTTATAATTCAAGTTTAAACACCATATTGGGGAATATGGGAATTTTCCATAAGTTTGGGACATGTGGTCAAAACTTTGGATTTGCCATAACTTGAACACCATTACTCCAAATTGTGCGCTTTAAAGCTTAATAGATCCCTCTTTTCAAGCGCTTTCCAATGATAGGTCACATGATAGGGTTTTGAGAAACTTATAGACATGTTAATCGGGTCCCACCTTTTTAGTATTATAAAAATGGGACTTGGGAGATTCCCAAACTCACGAATATGGTGTTTTTATGATTATATATGTAATCTTTTTAAAATGATTTGTTGGAATTAAGGGATAAAGGAACCCGTAAAGGGAATTAAATTAAGGAACTGTGTTATGTGACGCATTTGTACCAGCAAATGTGCTTAGTAATTAGAAAAACCTCATAGTTGACCATATCCCAAATCTGGAAAGTGGGTGGTAGGGTGGACCCAATTAGTTGGGTACTTTTCAAAGAAGAAAAATATAGTTAAATATTAAGTAAGACTCCCAAGACCATGAGTGTATTCGTATATCTGATATTCAAGAATTATCTCCCGATTAGGCAATCTTCGTAAAAACTCTTGGGGTGTTACTTACTAGTGAGAGCCCTTCCTACCATGAAGGATGCAAGGGTATGGGAGGTATCTTATAGGTGGTATCATAGCGATGCTAGGAGTAGAAAAAACAAAAAACAAAAATATTTATTTGAGATAATTGAATTATAGGTATGACCCCATATGAGAATTAATCGAATAATAGAAATACTCAAATTGATTTTTGACCACTTAGCAGTTAAAACAATGGATGAATGGAGAGCTTGGGCAAGTCACTTTTTAGATTTCTATCGACCGAAAGCATCGAGGATGAAGTTTCTACAGTTTTCCTCTACCCGCCCCCGTGAATGTATATTTGCTAGTAGATTCGAACCTATGGATGCCAAGCTGTGCATCCTTTGAATTTTAGAGAAGCTTAGAGTACTAAAATACTTTGTATTCTATGGGAATCTTTTCCCTAATCAAATTGTCGTTGTAGATGGGGAGCCTGCTTACGCATCCCAAGATATCTACGATCTGATCATTAAATTCATCCCTAAGAGTAGAGTTTATTGCTATGGTAGATTTCACCCTAGATTCTTAGGGATCATTGACTCCACTAAAATCTATGCATTAGATCTTAATAAAAAACCTCCCAAGTTTTTCCTAGGGATAAACAATCTTCAAGAAAGTATTGTAAATCAACATGTTATCTTATTCACAAAATGTAATAAAAAGTGAATATTATCTTTTTCACCTCTTTGGGCTTCCTTAAATTGGCATTAAAGTGTGTTCTATCTTTTCACGCCAACAGGATGACGAAGTTTAAAGGAAATTCCTCAAGATATTGGTCCTCAAGATATTGGAGATATGTTACGTAGCTGCGTGAGAAAACATGACATTCTTTCCATAGTTCGAGATCCACGCTACAAGAAGGTAAGGTAGATACTTGCAAATGAGATAATGAAAGATACAACTAACATTTTAAGCATTGAGGAAGTTCAGAATACATGCGATGAAGGCATAAGCACAAAAGGATACCAGGCTCTCCATCAATTACTACAAGATACACTTCGAAAACAAGGCATCACATGAAATATTTTTCCTGCCCCAAGAAGATTAAGATTAGCAAAGAGGACATGCAATGAAGATGTGCAACGTAAGATTGGAGAGTACCACTGAGTCAATGATGTGCTGACCATTAGAGCTTGGGGAAAAGAGTGAGGCAACAATGGTAATATTGTGGTTCCTTATATGAGTTCTACAATATATTTGTTGATCTACAATGTCTTTAGAAAAATGTCTTCAGAAAGTTATGATCTTATTCTATGGATTACCTAATAATTGTAAGTAACTTTTATCTCTTGCAAAGTAGTTGAAAAAGTCTATGAAAAATCAAAACTTATTTAATTTTGTTTGTCATGCAAGGTGACAAAGTTAACTTTGTGTTGAAAATGGATGAGTGTCAGATTGTGAAAGGAAAGAGGAGAGAGCGAATCAGTATCACACTCATGAATGACGCTATGTCAGTTGCAAAAAGTTCAAAGTTATCGTCTTTTCTCAGTGAAGACACATTTGAGGGGAATACTGAGATCAACCAAACTCCTGATAGGGAGAGGATTTGCAAGCTAGACTTTCCCTCATATAGTTTCCAATCTGAGAAAGAGATATGGTGGCTTGGGGCATTTGAAGTACCAAAAGAGACACATGAAGTTCTCGCTTGGATGTTTGATAGGATACCCTAGATTACCACTATCATCAAAGCACAGATTCAGGGAGAAAAACTTGAAGCAGAGAGGGCAAGGGCACTTATACAGTAGATTGGAATTTGGGGGGTGACCTGAAGATAATAAAGTGCTTGCTTGGGTGTCCAGAAGGTTCCAACACCCCAAATCCTTGTCCGTGGTGCATGAGAATGGTGATGGAAAACAAACAAAAGTCGGGAAAGAAGAGGATGCTTGAGAATCAAGATATTGAGCACGACCCCATGGATGATGTTGCTGGCAACTAGGTTGGAGGTGTCTTGTCTGCCAACATGCTAGATGTGCCAAACAGGCATTTGAGAGACTGAGAATGGAATCCTATAATTCTATTTGAACTGAAGAATGTCCACTTCTGTACACTGCATGCATTCATGCGTGTGTTTGACCGTTTGCTCAAGTGTCACATAGATTATGCATTTACCATGCAAGGCAAAGAACGACAAGAAGAAGCTCTTCATAAAGTAGAGCAACTACTCAACTCAATTGGGTTCCATGGTGGCAATGTGCAGATTATTGTTAACAAAAAGACCTCTAGCAGAAATCATGAGGTTGCACAACAAGTGTCCATGAGTGGAAATAAAGCAAGACATTTTCTAGAGAAGCCAGAAATGCCAAGGACTCAACCAAGTCTTGGAACTTGTGGAAGGATTTATGCAAATGTACAACATTTGACTGCACCAATTCAAGCCTTGTAATTCTACATGAGAAGGTTTGGTCACTTCAATAAGATGGTGAAACTTTTGACCCAAAGCAGGACAACCACAAAGGAGTGACAAAAATTTCAAGACGAGCTTTCTAATTTTACGAAGTCCATGGTTGATACATTGGGTGAAACCAACATTACGCACTACATGGTAAACACATTTGCTCCTTCCTAATGGATATTAAGAAATGAGTATGAATAACTATCGACTCTCTTAATTTTTGTGCAACACATTCTTTTTGCTCATGGTGCGTACTTCATGAATGAGTATGGTCCTCTAGACATGTGGAGCACACAAGGAATGGAGAAATCTCACTATCAAGCTAGAGGAGTATATTTTAAAAACACCCGACACACATGGAGGAGCGAAGACTCGTACAAATTACCTCAAGGAGATGTTTAACTGGTTTTACAGATACACTTTTGGGTGAAAATTATCCATGGAAAGGGCACGCATGAATAATCTAGCAAGGGCAGCACGAAATAATTCCAAATAGAGAAGATCACTAAAGTGGAAAGCTGGCACAGGACTAGCATGCCATGGAGCATGGAGATCTTCAACGAAGATGCATAGGAAGAATTTGGAAGTAGAAACAGCACTTTGAAATTGAAAGTATTTGAAATAAAGTTGTAAACATTTTTGACTTAGGAAGCAGACAACATTTAGAAGAAAGTTGTAAAGCTTTTTGACTTGAAAATAAAAAATAATTGCACCATTCCATTATATTGAAGATTTACAGTGAATATATTTACAACGAAAAGAGCTAATTGCTGTTGAGTCTCTTCTCTTCCATTAGGAACTCAATGGAGTCTTCTTGGGCCCTTTTATTTGGCAGTTTAAGGGAGTCAAACCTTTTCTCTTAAGAAGAAACGTTTTCTAATTTGAAGCTTCAAAACGGCTACTTTATTCGAATTTGAATTTGGGGGGAAAAATGGAATTTAAAATCTAGCGGATAAAACCATATCATGTAACATATCTATGGAAAGCTCTTGATGCGTAGATCACGGATCTGTAATCTCCGCTCAGATCGGAGCTTGTATGTAGAAGTTATGGAGGTCCGAAAATTGTAAAATTGCCCCCCCCCCCCTTTTTGGGGAAAAAAGTGCACCCTTTGACCACTCTTACACCTCTCTTACAAACCAATGGTTTTTGCTTACATGGCGGGCTCCTATTTGTCAAAAAGTTAAACGTTTCCATAACCTCATGGCAAATTAAAGGGCCCAAGAAGACTCCATTGAGTTCCTAATGCTTGCTCCCCCTCTTTGGTAGGCATTTTCCCTCTATAACGCAAAAACCTCTTCGACTATAGCCCTTGAGTGACTTTACATCCTCCACTCCCCTAGGACATAGCTTGAATAACATAGGAAATAACCTGCTCGAGAAGGCCAAAAACTAGGGCCGTATCCAAATATACGGATGGCAGCACACTTCTCTATAAGCATGACTTTATGTATATTATAAGGTATAAATGCATACCTTGTATACCTAGATAGGGCTTTCAATGTAAGGAGTGGAATCTCTGCATCCGTGGAGTACTTGCTCTATGATATATAATAAATATATTTTTGTCGATAGAAGAGATGTAGTGTGCAAGAGCGGCATCTTGCCCAACTCTTGCACGACCAACACCACCTCGTCCAAGAAATCCATCGGCGTTGTCAAGCTCTATCTGCATTGACAACAAAGAACCTGGAGGGAACAAACTAAAGTAAGAAATAATTCAAACAGACTGAAGCAATAAGAATTAAACCAGACAAACTAAAGAAATAATTAATTCATGCAACAGACTTAAGCAATAATTTACCTTTTGGTTCTCATCCTCCTCCAACTTGGCTACATCCCAAAGGTTGATGGAGCCCTCTTCATTTTCTTGGTCAAGTTCGGGAACAGGTTCCTTGCCAAACTCAGAAATGCCCATATCCTGCGCTGAAGGGCTTGAAATTCTTCCTCTGAGAAGGAAGAGAAGCTTCATTCTCCTTGGCTTTTTTAAAGCACAAGGACATTGCTTATGGGGCCTCTACAATTAACCTCTCAGTCATGGCATTTTCTGTCAATCTCTTACTGGTGATAATTCTCAAACTAGGAACAATATATTACATGGGCATTGATGCATCAACCCCGTAGGGCACATAACTTTCATTAGATGGGGAGCCCTTAAATAGCTGAGGCACATCAGCATAAGCCCATGTCGTCTTAGATTAATCATCACCTAAATATGCCCTAAATCATCTATATTAATTCTAGGTCAAACTCCCTTCTACTCTAAAATTTCATATCCCTTAATTCTATGTCCAACTCCCTTATTGGATCTAAGGCACAATTTTGATTGTAGACTTTTATTCTCTCCTCTTGCCCACTTGAATCACTTGAAGTAAGCACCTTCTTCCTTGGAATCTACCATGCCTAGGTAACATGTTTTGAGGTTTATAATTCTTCCTAACATTTACCACTGTGATTTCTTAAAACCTTAGCAAAATTTCTTCTTTAAGGTGTATACTCCCCTCATTTTTAAGTACCCTTTCTAACACTTGTCCTCCTTAAATGATGAACCTGTATCATCATATACATGTTGTTGCGACAGTAATCGCACACCGCACCGCATTCTTGTAATCGCATTGGGTAAATCATAATGCGCAATAGTCAGTTAGGGATTCCAGGGGATGTCATAGGTAGATGTATCTATTCGGATCACAGGATACTATTCCTATATATGGATGTAGCTGTATGCATGAATCAATCAATCAAAATCTACTGTCATGTTCTGTGCAAATTTTCCATACTTGTCTTAAATGTGTCATGCTGTAATCTTAATCTTTTTATCATTTTTTGTAAGATAAGTATGCTGTGTAAGAAGGTAACCAGTCCTGTAATCGCTTATTGTTTGTGTAAGAAGTAAAATGTGATTACACTTGGCGACCAAGATGTACACGAATGCGCACGCATTCTCAGGGGCCTCCTCAGTTGGTGGTCCTAGATCAACTGGGCGGCGGAGCCACCGCCTATTTGACGAAGCTCATCATGGCTCGACAAGTAGCCCACTTCTTTCCTCGGTCGGTGGGCCGGAGCCCGGGTTGCGGAGACAGAGCCATTCCTATCCTCCTATCTGCACTCCAAAGGTGGGTGGGCGCCTTTTGACACCCCAAACCTCTCCTCGGGCGCCAGCTGTTTCCTTCACCACCGGTGGTTACACACCCGCCACCTGTAGTGATGGCCGCACCAGCCAACAACATCAAGTATTCTAAGTTTCGGGGGAAACAAGGAGAAGATTCAGATGCACATGTGCGGAAGTTTGACAACTCTTATGGCCTGAATGTGCCTCCACCCCTTGATCCTCTGCATAAGAAATCAGTTTTCAAGTCTACCCTCAGCGGCAAAGCATCCAGATGGTTGGTAGAGTACCCTGTCGGGCATTTTCAAGATTATGATGCAGTACGTCTGTCGTTTCTGCGCAGGTTTCATGTGGAGAAGACAATAGCCCAAACTCCGGCTACGGGTCCTCAAGCAAGGCACAGCGGAGGATTATGCTGCGAAATTCCAAGTACTGTTGCAGAGGGTTCCGCTGGCGCAACGGCCAGCCCAGGAGGTCTTGAATGACTATTTCTTGAAAGGATTAGCAAAGGACTTGCGCACGGCCCTGGCCACTGTGGACAAAGTGAATTCGCCACTGGCGGATGTTATTGCTCAGTCTATTCTCGCAAGGGAGTCATTGGAGGATAATGATTCCACCACCATGAAGCGATCTAAGAAGAAATCTAGCAGCAGCACATCACGGGGATGCCGTCGACACAGTTCGGAGTAGGAGGATTCGGACACACGGAGCTCGAACAGTAAATCGGAGGACAGTAGCAGTACAAATTCTGATGAGGCACCAGTGCGGGAGACCAGGAAATCTCACAAAAGTGGGAAGGTCAGCATAGTTCCCACAGGGGAGTCTTCGGCTACTAAGTCCACGAAGGAAGTCTGGTGTTCTCGTTGCCGTAATCCTGGCCATCCAGCAACGGAATGTGCGATGAATGACAAGTGGTGTGCTATCTGTATCAGCAATTCCCATAACAGGTCAGAGTGTTACTACAAGAGGGGGCACAAGGCTCACCGCGGCAACCAGGTCACTAACATTGGGAAAGACAAGGAAACACCAGAACTCTCCGCCACATGGGTGCAGGTTGGGAGCACTTTTGAGCAACCCTATAGCAACAATAGTGGCGGTAGGGGTGGCGGTCGTGGTCGTGGTCGTGGTCATGGAGGCTAGGCCATAGATCGACCAAAAATTTATCTTTTCTACACAGAGGAAGGACATTGGCGCCAAGATTGCCCAGAAGAACAAGAGTATGATTGGAAGAAAGCTAAGAAACATGCAAAAGTTGCAGGAAAATAACCGACGGTGGCTATGGTTCAAATTAAGTCGATGGAGGAGACTGTGGATCCGGAGGTGTGCGTAATCACGCGTTCTGGTCACAAATTGAAGCCCCCCAGCAGGAGCACAGCACAACCACTTCTGGACTCGCCAGCACAGGAAGCTGTTCGCCCAGCATGTTACCTCCTGGTGGGTGGACAAGCAAACCTCGGAATGCATTCCAGCGCCCGGCCCAAGTAAAGTGTAGTTTCAAGATGCTATGACCCTCATGGATGACATACATCTGTCGGGATAGCCTGTGCCATAAGCCCAGAAGGATCTTCTGGAACAACTGTCCCAAAACAGTCGAGTTTGGATGAGAGTGAAGGATGGGATGGATTGCTCGACGCTCCTCTACTACAAATCAAATTGGGTCAGCTTCTTAAATTGGTTCCAAATTTTCATAAAGCACTACTTCTGTTAGAGAAGATGTACAAGGTGATCACACCGACTGTGGCGTTATCCGTGCAAGCAGGACATTTGGAGCACGTGGCAACAGTTCCCATGGCAAATATAAGAATTCCTGAAATTTTTGTAGGCTTTCGAGACCTCACGATTGATCAAGTACTGATCGATGGTGGAGCTGGTGTCAATATTGCAACACGGAGTCCACCTGTAAGCGCATGGGTTGGCAAGCATGGGATCCTACACCATTTTTGGTACGCATGGTTGATCAGAGGAGACCCTTAGGCGTCTTGAAGGGCGTGGTGATTGAGGTGGCCGGCATATCCTTCGTCATGTCCTTTGTAGTGCTAAGCATGGAGGATTCTGCTGCTGCTGGGTCGTCTCCTTAGTTGCGTCAGGCAAAGGTCCGGCATAATTGGGAGCATAATATGATGACCATCCATAGGGGTCACAAGAAGGTTAAATTCGCTTAAAGGGAACGCTGTCAACTGAGCAATTCAGTTTGACCTGTCATTGCGAAAACAGTGAATATGGCAGATGGCTTGGATGAAGATGAAGAGAAAAAATTCTTGGAGGAAAATGAGGATTTGATTCCATTCTGCTCAGTGGATGTGGCATGTATTGCTACGGAATACCTCAGGCCTGCACCTACGGTGTGTCCAGTCACCTTGGACAAGGGGAAACTCTTTGGGAAAAAGTTGCTGAGTACTGATGAGTCTGCACCTGCGCAGATAACATGAAAGATATTCTCGAAAAGGAGCGCGTTTTTGAGGTGCAAATGAGCCGCATTACCCGTGTCAAAGAAGATGTCTTGGAGACCATTTTCTTAGGAGAGGACAAGGAGACTAAGTCGATGAAAATTAGTACCTTGCTGGAACCTGCATTCAAAACTGATCTGGTGGAACTTCTGCGGGAATTCGGGGATGTGTTTGCCTAGGATTATGCTGACATGAAAGGTCTGGACCCAAAGTTTTACCAACACCGCATTTACCTGAAGCCAGATGCGATACCCTCTAGGCAGCAGCATTATTGCATAAACCCGCATGTAGCCAAGCAGGTCAAGGAAGAGCTGGACCGCTTGCTGAGGGTGGGATTCATAGCACCTATTGAAAACTCGGACTAGATTTCTCCTATGGTCATTGTCCCGAAGAAAAACATAAAATTGCGCATCTGTGTGGATTATATGCAGCCACAATCCCAGACCCTTTTCCCTTGCCCTACATGGATTGTGGATTACAAAAAGCTTAATGCAGCCACAATCCCGGACCCTTTTCCCTTGCCCTACATGGATTCCATTTTGGATGATGTCGCAGGACATGAAATGTACTCGTTTCTTGATACAATCAAATTTGGATGGCACCAGAGGATCAAGCCAAAACCGCATTCATCACTGGATGGGGGGTGTTTGTGTGCACAGTAATGTGGTTCGGATTGCGCAATGCACCTTTCACCTTCCAGCGCGACATGCATGAAATCTTTGGGCCCTTTCTCACTGATTTCATGCGCATTTTGTTGGATGATTTGAATGTCTTTGGTACTTTCCCGTTGCATTTGGGGCTTTTGCGGCTCTGTTTTCAGTGCTCCTGGGAGGTGTCCTTCAGTCTTAATTCGCTCAAGTGTGTTTTTGCAGTGTAAAGTGGCAAACTGCTGGGTCACATCATTTCCGAGGATGGTATTGCGGTAGATCCAGACAAAGTGGCGGCTATTATGCAAGCACTTGCACCTATGGATCCTAAAGGCTGTATGCGATTTCTGAGCCGAATTCGGTGGCATGGTCATCATTTGCGGTTTTTGGCGCATTTGGTAGTTCCTTTAAATGTAGCCGCTCATTGTGACCGTAAGGATTTCCGATGGTCTGAAGACTGTGATTTGGCTTACCACGTCGGCTCAAGATTCAACTTTCTCAAGCACCAGTGATGATTCCTTTAAATGCATCTGCTCATTCCTTTAAATGCAGCCGCTCATTCCTTTAAATGCAGCCGCTCATTGTGACCGCAAGGATTTCCAATGGTTTGAAGACTGTGATTTGGCTTACCACCGCCGGCTCAAGATTCAACTTTCTCAAGCACCAGTGATGATTCCTCCCAATTGGGGGTGGATTTTCATGTATTTGTGGATGCTTTTGGATGTGGCAATTGGTAGTGTTTTGATGTAGGAGCAGACTGCGGGATGGTTTCGCCCAATTTATTATGCCAGTCGCCAATTGTCTTCTGTTGAAAAGAATTATTCCGTTACAAAGTGGGAAGGCCTTGGAATGGTGTACTCTGTGCGAAAGTTTCGGTACTAGCTTCTGGGCCGACGATTTTTCTTTCATGTGGATCATTTTGGTGCAGCAACAAAATTTAACAGGCAGATTGGCTCGATGGGTTCTCTTGTTATAGGAATTTGATTTTGAAGTCATCCATCGCCGTGGTGCTCAGCATGTGGTGGCAGATTATCTTTCTCGATTAGATTCGGGAGAGCCAGCAGCAGTCGGCGTAGATGATGAATTTCTGGATGCTTCATTGTTTACAGTCCAACCAAATGCGGGGGGGGGGGTACAGTCTGAAGAGGAAGAAGCAACTCTCCCGAGCATCCCACAGACCTGGTATATGAAGAAATGTTTTCTTTTATCTCTAGTGGTGAGATGCCTGCTCATTTAACTAGGGACTAGCGGCGGCGCCTTACTTTGCGGAGCCGCTCATTTGAAGTCTGTGTGGGGGGACTTTATTATCGCAATGTTGCAAACGCACTGTTGCGGTGTATCCTGCCCCATCATGAGCAGGAGACAGTATTGTGGGAAGCCCATTGCAGAGTTACTGGTGGGCATTTTTTAGGAAAAATCACAGCGAGGAAGGTGATACAAAGTGGATTATGGTGGCCGTCTGTTCATGCGGATGCACAGCAGTTTGTGAGGCAATGTGATGTTTGTCTCAGTGCATGGGACAACCGTCCCAGTGGAATCGAATGCCTCTCCATCAGATTCTTCCTTTGGAACCATTTCAAAAATGGGGTTTGGATTTTATAGGCCCAATCAAACCCGGAGTAGCTCTAACAACCAGGAACAGGTATATTCTTACTGCCACGGATTACTGTACGAAGTGGGTAGAAGCATGGGCTTTGCAGGATAATACTGCTTTCTATGTGGCAAAGTGTCTCTTTAAGGATGTTTTTACCTGGTTTGGCTGTCCAGTGGAGTTGGTCAGTGATCTGGGTGGTCATTTTATTAACACTAGTTCTGTAATTGGACACTAAAGTGTCCTCAGGACACTTTAGTGTCCTGTTTCTCACCAAAACTTTGGAATTTTTTGGGGAACCTAGAAACAACATTTCTACACCTGGTTTCAACCATAGGTCTGTTAAAAGTCAAAAAATAAAGGAAATTTTTCATGATGTCAAAACACAAGCTATATTAGAAATTTGACAAAAAACTCTAACTTGAAATTTTCATTGAAATTTGAAGCTGTTTTGTCAAAAATCCCATAAAATGCCTATAACTTCTTGAATAAATCATGTTTTTCATGTTTGTAAAAGTCAATTGGTAGAACTTGGGGTTTCAAAACAGCACAATCTCCTTTAGGTCCTAGTTCCTAAGCTACTTGTGAACTATAACAAAAATCTCATAATTACCAAGATGCTGAAAAAGAGAAAAATTTTGGCCTTTCAAAGGTACTTCCATAAAACTAGGGTTACGTTAGTGCAAATTGGCAATCGAAAATGATTATATAGTTCAAAACCAAGTTAATACATATTTTTTGGGGTCCCAAGCTCAAGTAAATCTTGCTACTTGAGCGCTATCTTAGTTTTTCAATCGTGTTACATTTTTCAAAATTTCTAAATTCTCTCTCAACAACCATGAAACAAAGGTTTTAGGTGCCCAAATTATGTTTGTACAATGTACCTTAGCAGAATTATTCTATACAGACAAAATGTTACAAGTTTACTAAGGAATGTAATGCGTATGACTCAAGAATCTAAATCCAGAATTTTTGTTGTGTGCAGTTTTGACATTTTGAAACAATTAATATTTGTAGCTTACTAAGGGGCTTTTACATATAACTTTAAGATCTCAATGGATAGAGTAAGCATTGTATCACCTTAAAAAACTTGCAAACACATTAAAACCATGTATTGGTTTGGATACAAATGGATGCTAAAAAGTGGTGTATGAAACACACACTTCCTACTATTTTAGACACTCTCAATTGAATTTTATTTCATGTTAAACTTGGCAAAATCTTTGACACAAATATGAAATAATTACTTGGAATTTTTCACGGGGCTTAGTGATTTTTTTCTCTAAGCTTATAAGGCGGTTTTCTCAAACCTGAGTTGCAGTCTCATGCAAGTCCTATTTATGGGTGTAATTCCTTATCCTGCTAGCATCCAAATTGCAAGGTTACATTTTTTAAAGACACACTATGCCACATATTCAAACTCCTCAAGAGGGATTTTGAATATGTCTTTCCTAGCGCAAGTAGAATTTTATTTGCATCGTCCGAAGAAGGACACTTAAGTGTCCTTTTTTGGTACCAAACTAGTGTTAATAAAGTCATCAAATGAATGACAGGGTTTTACTTTGTACTGCATCACAAATCGTCCCCATATTACTCTCAGGCCAATGGGTAGGCTGAATCTTCCAATAAGCAGATAATCCGCATTCTGACTAAAGTGGTCAGTCTTCATCCGACAGATTGGGATGTGAAGCTTTCGACCGCACTCTGGGCTTACCGCACAGCGTTTAAAGTCGCAACTGGGTTGACACCATTCAAACTTGCTTTTAGCATGGAGGCCATCACACAGCTCGAATTTTTGGTTCCTATTTTGCGCCTTGCAGTTGCGGACAGATTGTTGCCAGAAGATTCATTGGCATGCAGACTGGATGTCATCAAGGAATTAGATGAAGAAAGGATGAAAAGATTTTATTGGGCGCAGGAAATTCAAAGTCGTAGAAAGTGGCAAATGGATTGGCATTTGAAGAAGAAACTTTTCCAAAGAGGGCAATTGGTGCTGGTGTTTTCTTCGTGCATGTTCAAGGTGGTTGCAAGATGAGGTTATCTAGTTTCATGTCGTGGGCGCCCTTGGCTTTAGCTGAAAAACAGGCATTTTTTCAAGAAGAATAGCCAATCTCTCATAGTAAGCCAAGGAGTTTCACTTCAAGGTCTTCTAATGAAACATCATATGCAAAGTTGGGCACCTAAAACTATAATCTGATCGAATATCCAATAATTGCAAATCCCCTTTTCTTTGGGAACCAAGTTTGTATACAGGCCCTGTCCTAGGTTTAGACAGGTATAGTGAATGTGAGTAAATTGCCTATAACTTTTACATTATTACTCATATGATGTTCCCACTTTGCATATCACAAATACAAATAACATAGAGCTTAACTTGATTTATCGAGTAATTTTTGATGTGTTCTACTATTTTCTATATTATTTAAAAGATATTAGAATTGTTAAAAAACATACTATTTTATCCTCCCACCACATCTACCATTTAAAATGCTCAAATTGTATGGATCTAGTGATGATTAGATTGGGAAAGATTAGTATAATGTGGGTATAAGGCAAAATTACAAATCTAACGGTTTGATTTTTGTAGATTTACTTTGGAAAATTTATTATGACTGTCAGAGGCCCATTAAATCAATAGTAATTTAATTCTAGAAAATTAAATATTGAATATTTCAATCTAAAAACTCAAGGGATCAATACTCTTGTTGCCATGAATTTATTAAAAAAAATTTGGCTTGATTTGAGTATGGGAAGGTCCATTTTCAATCCTCCCAAGTGAAAATTCCCATATTGTGTCCACTCTCCCCTTTTCAAGTCTAAAACCAATCCTAGTTAGGTTTGGAAATCTAGGCTTGGTAAACTTCACAGCTTAGGTTTCATTCCATGTGTGAGGCTTGGGTAGGCCCAAACCTTATATATGCATGCCACTTTATGTTCACGTGAGCATCGAGAGGATCCACATAAGCAGCTTGCCACCTCAGCTTGCCACCTCCACCCTCCATGTCAACATGGTCAACCTAGTTGACTCTCCACCTCATCATCCTAGTCATCATTAATGCCACATCATCTTGCCACCTTTGCATGCCACCTCGCACATGGTGACATGGCATGCCACATCATGGAATTGCCACATCAACCATAATAGTGCCACATGTCAAGAGAATGCCACGTGTCATGCACGCTTGTGACACGTGGCATCTCCTTCCCACCTCCCCTCTTTTTTCAAAAACATATTTTTGGAAAAGTTAATTTAGTAATTTAGAGAAATAGAATATAGAAATTTAAATAATAAAATATATGTAACTTATTAAATAAAAGAATTTAAAATCACTAATTTTAAAGGATTATATTTTGGGATTAGATCAATAAAAATATTATTAAAGATCATATTATTAATTTTAAAAAAAATAATTTTTTTAATTTTATATTTATTGAATTTTTTTTATGTAGAATAAACCTTTGAATAAAATTTAAAAAAAAAATACTTTATTTAAAAAAAGCAGTTATATAATTATAAAATAAAAGATATCTTTAAAGATATATTTATATATCTAGTAATGATAAATATTTAGACTTGTTAATAAATATTATAAATAATATTAATTTTTAAGTGGATAATAGTTTATCTTTAATTATCTTTATGTTTATCTTAGTTATCCAATCAATCTTAGATAGGAAATCCAGTGAGATTTGAAGTGAATAACCTATTTTTCCTATATAATCACACATCTCTAGTACTATCCCACACTTATCTCTAGTACTATCCCATCATTGAGCCTTTATAATATTTTCTCTCTTAGCTTCCTTGAGAATGGGTTCTCAAAGTCGTAGGAGTCGGAAACGTGATAGGACTAGACTCCCCCCCATCCACCAAGTTCAAGAGGAGGAGAGGAGAAGGATAGCTCGTGAGAGAAAGAGAGAGTGGAGAGCACGTCAACGAGCAACACCTTCCGTTGGCGATGATCCAAGCCTTGCTCCTCCTCTTCCACTTCCTCTCCCTTCACCCTCTTCCCCCCCACTACCCCTTAGTTTAGATAATCCACATGAACCCGCCCTTCTTGAGTCCTCTCTTCTACAAGAACCCACCCCCCCTCCTTTGGGCGCCCTTCGTGTGGATAGGAAAGAACTATCAAAGTCAGGGGCACATCGTCGTGCCCATGCAATCTTCCATTCCTATTTCAAAGACCTCACGTCTTCATCACAGGCATGTGTGCTTGATGCTTTGATTGATCTGCCCAACATGGCCAACTGCAGGGCGCTTTCCGACATTGGAGGTCGAAGAGAGAGGAGAGCTGGCATGGCGGTGCTACAAAGTGTTCGTCATTCCTATATAGTTAACAAGAAGAGGAACTGCGGACGCTTTGGCTGCTCGACGGGCTATTGTGGCAGCCATAAGTAGCTCCCAAATGAAGGGTAAGGTTAGTGCCACATCTCGCATCCTTTCCATAGCACCACACGCACTTAGAGTTGGGTCTATTAGGCGACAAAGTTTAGATGCCAATGAGGTTGGTGCTATGTGGGTGAGTAGTGGTCGTGTAGCTAGGCATGATCGCCTACTAGATGAAACCACTAGAACCTTGATAGAAAGTTTTTGGGAGGAGAATTGTCGTGCATCGCCAGTTTTCAAGAAAGCTTTGCGTAAGAGAGTGACAAGAGGAGTGTTCATTGAGCACGGTGCTTGCTTTCTTGAAATGTCCCAAACTGAGTTGTATTCTCAGTTTGTGGCTTCGTATCCAGAGCTTAAAATTGGGCAAAGGTCATTTGAGGGATGTAAGCCTTGGTTTGTGAGGTACTCACATCAGCGTGACACATGTTGTTGTCGCTACCATGTTGAGTTCAAACTTTTTTATGATGTGTTCCGTTCTCTTAGTGGGCATAGAGAGTTGCCTCGTAGTCCACGTGATTTCATCCACTCTCTTTTGTGTGCACGCACGGAGGATGCCCAGTTCCATAGGATGCCTTGTGTGGAGAGCAATTGCACATCATGTGGTTCACTTGCACATCTACAGATGGTAGATCTTGATGCAAGTGACCAAGAGATAGTGGCATGGCAACGTTATGAGTATGTGACACACCAACTCCAGAGTGGTGGACAGTCCAGGAAGTTGCAGCTCGTGGACAAACATACACCACGTTGTCACTTCACAGCCACATTTAGGGAGCAGATCTACCCCTACATACGGCACAGTCATTGTGCCAACAAGTGGCAGGATCGTCAGTTCCGAGCATGCCTAGTAGAGTTTCCTATTGGTGTGGTCGTCTCTGTGATTGATTTTGCAGAGAACTACACTTTCACACCTTTTCAGGAGATACAATCTGAGTATTACTTCTCAGAGCAGGTAATGGTTATATTTTGTAATATTTGTTTTATGTTTGAGCTACATTACTTAATTGATTTTTTGTGTCCTAAACGTATGTATTGCTTACCTCACCAGGTTGCTATTTTGGTCCACATTAGCTATCGACATGCAGAGGCTCATGTAGATGGGATAGCGAGTACCCCCGAGACCCGTGTCATTATTCGAGAGTATCATTTCTATATCAGTGATGATCGTTCACATGATGCACATTTTGTGCAACACTGTTTTCGTCTCCCTGACGATTTTTTAGGAGATTGTGGGATCAGACATGTCCAGCGATGGGTTTGGTCGGATGGTTGTGGCGCACAGTTCAAGTCAGCACGTCAATTCTATTGGCTCTACAGGTAGTACTTATGGCTTTCTTACATTTACAATTAAACTAAATTCACTAGAACATCTTAAAGAAAACAATAACTAAGACTATTTTTTATGGATTTATAGGTGGCATGTGCAGTCTAGTATCCCAGTGATTTGGTCATTCTTTGAGACTGGTCACGGGAAGGGTGAGCATGATGGTGCAGGCGCGTGTGTGAAACGTGCCTTGAGGCGTCATCAGCGGCGACAGGATGCTCAGCGTTTCAGAGATGCGGGCCACGTAGTCGAGTGGTGCTCCCAACATTTGTGTGGGAGTGCAGCATCATCGTACCCCAAACGTGATGCTCGGATTGTCAGGAGATTTTTTTGGCATGTGGATGGTGGCATGATTGACCGTAGAGCCTCCCATGATTGTGACACAGTACCTGGCACCTTGGGCTTACATTCCATCAGGAGCACGTGCATGGCGGCCCCCACGATTTACACACGACGGTTTGCATGCTTCTGTGGAGCATGTATGGATGGCGATTGGTCACATTGTGCCTCGAGAGGATGGGCAGATGCATGGATACAGACATTCCTCTCCCCCGAGCATCCTTCACATCCAATGGTGTCTGATGAGCACACAGGTCCTGCGTTCATGGTCAGTTATGATGACCTGACAGATTTGCTACAGGAGGGTGATGTATTTGCTGTTATTGCCAGTGAGGGAAATAGCGAGGGAGTAGACTACTATCTGATGAGTTGCACTAGGCCAAAGTGCATGCTTGACCAGGATATAGTGGATGATCATGGGTTTTCTTATGACGCCCATAGCATGATTGTGGCAGGCCGGTTCTACCAGCAGATTCGACTTCATCGGGGGAGTCTTGAGTTCCAGCAGTGGAAGTGGGAGTTAGAGGCATTTCAGTTCTCTCATCTAGTGGTTGCTACCAGGCTCACTCTTGTTCGAGTACAGAGCCGAAAACACAGTTCTCACCCTCGTTTTCGGCTTCGAGTGGATGACCATGAGAGCATTCTAGAGCAGTTGAGAGCTAGAGAGGGTGCTGCTGACTAGATCTCTATCTTGATAGTGACTAAACTCAGACTAGCTGGGTTAGCTCACTTACATTGTACTTAGATTTTTGGGCAGTGACTAACCTCAGACTAGCTGGGGTAGCTCATTTTCATTCTGATGTACTTATTTGATGTTTATATCATTATGAGTTTTCTCATTATTGAGTATCATTACATTTTAGTTGATGTTCATGATTTTATTATATTTTTTAACACTTTGGCTATCATATTGTTTGTTGAAAATCTCCATGCCATCGTACCCAAACATGATCTGATGGGGACCAAACTTTGCAAGCATGGGGAGGGGACCCACCCCCACATGCTTGCAAAGTTTGGTCACAATCAGAACATGTTTGGATTGGTAATTAGCGCCCAGTGCGGGTTTTTGAAGTCTCTTGGTGCTTAAAAGGCCATGGAAAATCCGGGCCTTCCCCATACCATCGTACCCAAACATGCTCCGATGGGGACCAAACTTTGCAAGCATGTGCGGGTGGGTCCCCCCCACATGCTTGCAAAGTTTGGTCACAATCAGAGCATGTTTGGATTGGCAATTGGCGCCCAATGCGGGTTTTTCAAGTCTCTTGGTGCTTAAGAGGCCATGGAAAATCCGGGCCTTCCCCATACCATCGTACCCAAACATGCTCCGATGGGGACCAAACTTTGCAAGCATGTGGGGGTGGGTCCCCCCCACATGCTTGCAAAGTTTGGTCATAATCAGAGCATGTTTGGATTGGTAATTGGTGCCCAGTGCGGGTTTTTCAAGTCTCTTGGTGCTTAAGAGACCATGGAAAATCCGGGCCTTCCCCATACCATCGTACCCAAACATGCTCCGATTGTGACCAAACTTTGCAAGCATGTGGGGGGGACCCACCCCCCACATGCTTGCAAAGTTTGGTCACAATCGGAGCATGTTTGGGTACGATGGTATGGGGAAGGCCCGGATTTTCCATGGCCTCTTAAGCACCAAAAAACTTGAAAAACCCGCACTGGGCACCAATTGCCAATCCAAACATGCTCTTATTGTGACCAAACTTTGCAAGCATGTGGGGGGGACCCACCCCCACATGCTTGCAAAGTTTGGTCCCCATCGGCGGAGCATGTTTGGGTACGATGGTATGGGGAAGGCCCGTATTTTCCATGGCCTCTTAAGCACCAAGAGACTTGAAAAACCCGCACTGGGCGCCAAATACCAATCCAAACATGCTCTGATTGTGACAAAAATTTGCAAGCATGTGGGGGGGGACACACCCTCACATGCTTGCAAAGTTTGGTCCCCATCGGAGCATGTTTGGGTACGATGGTATGGGGAAGGCCCGGATTTTCCATGGCCTCTTAAGCACCAAGAGACTTGAAAAACCTGCACTGGGCGCCAATTGCCAATCCAAACACGCTCTGATTATGACCAAACTTTGCAAGCATGTGGGGGGGACCCACCCCCACATACTTGCAAATTTTGGTCCCCATCGGAGCATGTTTGGGTACGATGGTATGGGGAAGGCCCAGATTTTCCATGGCCTCTTAAGCACCAAGAGACTTGAAAAACCCGCACTGGGAGCCAATTACCAATCTAAACATGCTCTAATTGTGACCAAACTTTGCAAGCATGTGGGAGGGACCCACCCCCACATGCTTGCAAAGTTTGGTCCCCATCGGAGCATGTTTGGGTACGATGGTATGGTGAAGGCCCGGATTTTCCCTGGCCTCTTAAGCACCAAGAGACTTGAAAAACCCGCACTGGGTGCTAATTGCCAATCCAAACATGCTCTGATTGTGACCAAACTTTGCAAGCATGTGGGAGGGACCCACCCCCACATGCTTGCAAAGTTTGGTCCCCATCGGAGCATGTTTGGGTACGATGGTATGGGGAAGGCCCGGATTTTCCATGGCCTCTTAAGCACCAAGAGACTTGAAAAACCCGCACTGGGCGCCAATTACCAATCCAAACATACTCTGATTGTGACCAGACTTTGCAAGCATGTGGGGGGGACCCACCCCCACATGCTTGCAAAGTTTGGTCCCCATCGGAGCATGTTTGGGTGCGATGGTATGGGGAAGGCCCGGATTTTCCATGGCCTCTTAAGCACCAAGAGACTTGAAAAACCCGCACTAGGTGCCAATTGCCAATCCAAACATGCTCTGATTGTGACCAAACTTTGCAAGCATGTGGGGGGGACCCACCCCCACATGCTTGCAAAGTTTGGTCCCCATCGGAGCATGTTTGGGTACGATGGTATGGGGAAGGCCCGGATTTTCCATGGCCTCTTAAGCACCAAGAGACTTGAAAAACCCGCACTGGGCACCAATTACCAATTTAAACATGCTCTGATTGTGACCAAACTTTGCAAGAATGTGGGGGGGACCCACCGCCACATGCTTGCAAAGTTTGGTCCCCATCGGAGCATGTTTGGGTACGATGGTATGGGGAAGGCCCGGATTTTCCATGGCCTCTTAAGCACCAAGAGACTTGAAAAACCCGCACTGGGCGCTAATTGCCAATCCAAACATGCTCTGATTGTGACCAAACTTTGCAAGCATGTGGGGGGGACCCACCCCCACATGCTTGCAAAGTTTGGTCCCCATCGGAGCATGTTTGGGTACGATGGTATGGGGAAGGCCCGGATTTTCCATGGCCTCTTAAGCACCAAGAGACTTGAAAAACCCGCACTGGGCGCCAATTACCAATCCAAACATGCTCTGATTGTGACCAAACTTTGCAAGCATGTGGGAGGGACCCGCCCCCACATGCTTGCAAAGTTTGGTCCCCATCGGAGCATGTTTGGGTACGATGGTATGGGGAAGGCCCGGATTTTCCATGGCCTCTTAAGCACCAAGAGACTTGAAAAACCCGCACTGGGCGCTAATTGCCAATCCAAACATGCTCTGATTGTGACCAAACTTTGCAAGCATGTGGGGGGGACCCACCCCCACATGCTTGCAAAGTTTGGTCCCCATCGGAGCATGTTTGGGTACGATGGTATGGGGAAGGCCCGGATTTTCCATGGCCTCTTAAGCACCAAGAGACTTGAAAAACCCGCACTGGGCGCCAATTACCAATCCAAACATGCTCTGATTGTGACCAAACTTTGCAAGAATGTGGGGGGGACCCACCCCCACATGCTTGCAAAGTTTGGTCTCCATCGGAGCATGTTTGGGTACGATGGTATGGGGAAGGCCCGGATTTTCCATGGCCTCTTAAGCACCAAGAGACTTGAAAAACCCGCACTGGGCGCTAATTGCCAATCCAAACATGCTCTGATTGTGACCAAACTTTGCAAGCATGTGGAGGGGACCCACCCCCACATGCTTGCAAAGTTTGGTCCCCATCGGAGCATGTTTGGGTACGATGGTATGGGGAAGGCCCGGATTTTCCATGGCCTCTTAAGCACCAAGAGACTTCAAAAACCCGCACTGGGTGCTAATTACCAATCCAAACATGCTCTGATTGTGACCAAACTTTGCAAGCATGTGGGGGGGACCCACCCCCACATGCTTGCAAAGTTTGGTCCCCATCGGAGCATGTTTGGGTACGATGGTATGGGGAAGGCCCGGATTTTCCATGGCCTCTTAAGCACCAAGAGACTTCAAAAACCCACACTGGGCGCTAATTACCAATCCAAACATCCTCTGATTGTGACCAAACTTTGCAAGCATGTGGGGGGGACCCACCCGCACATGCTTGCAAAGTTTGGTCCCCATCGGAGCATGTTTGGGTACAATGGTATGGGGAAGGCCCGGATTTTCCATGGCCTCTTAAGCACCAAGAGACTTGAAAAACCCGCACTGGGCGCCAATTACCAATCCAAATATGCTCTGATTGTGACCAAACTTTGCAAGCATGTGGGGGTGGGTCCCCTCCCCATGCTTGCAAAGTTTGGTCCCCATCAGAGCATGTTTGGGTACGATGGCATGGAGATTTTCAACAAACAATATGATAGCCAAAGTGTTAAAAAATATAATAAAATCAAGAACATCAACTAAAATGTAATGATACTCAATAATGAGAAAACTCATAATGATATAAACATCAAATAAGTACATCAGAATGAAAATGAGCTACCCCAGCTAGTCTGAGGTTAGTCACTGCCCAAAAATCTAAGTACAATGTAAGTGAGCTAACCCAGCTAGTCTGAGTTTAGTCACTATCAACAGCAACCCAATCAAAATCGTCATCTCTAACTGCCGGTCGACGTGCACGTCGAGGCTGCTGTGCACGTCGAGGAGGCTATGCCGGCTGCGGGGGTCGTCGAATGTCTACAGGGAGGTCTGCCTCAAAGGCAGGATCGTGAGCTGGTGCCGGTGTACTCGGGAGCTCACGAGTCCCAAAAGCTGCTATGGCCCTCTCTCTCTCTCTACGTCGTGCTAATGCAAGACGCCTCTGTCTGTAAACCCAAAATCTATAATCTGCAATGGTGCGTGTCTGCCACTCTGCTCGTGTAAGCTCCTCTGCTGTAAGGACACGCTGCTCATGAGAAGCAGCACTGCTGCTAGCACCATCACCCGATGTGCCTAGGGCCAGCACCACCCACGCGCTCCTCTGCTGTAAGGACACGCTGCTCATGAGAAGCAGCACTGCTGCTAGCACCATCACCCGATGTGCCTAGGGCCAGCACCACCCACGCGCTCATATGCTGTGACCTGGCTCTCATGTAGGACTCTCTGGTAAGCGTCAAACTCATGTGAGCTCCACTCTATCTCAGGAGGCACCTCAGGCTCCTGGGCTCTATCGTCGAAGGCGTCGAGTCCCAAGTCCATAGCTGATGTAAAGTCGACAGGCCTGCCAGTCCTGGCATCTACTCGAACAAGGCCTGGGTGAAGATCATCGATGCCCAATACCCTGTACGTCGCTAGGTCGACGCGTGCACGGCAGGAGGGACATGCTGAGAACCGGACTAGCTCCTGGGTGATGCAAGACAAGTGGAAAATATGTCCACATCCCAGGGCATATCCTCCTGTACTATCAATGTCCTCGATACATAAAGAGCAGCACGCATCACGTAGGAAGGGTGGTGCATCCTGCGGGAGAGGTCGTCGAAAAACCTCTGTGACAGGCCGTGGATATAAAGGTAGGTAAGGCACTGTCACATCCGAGGATCTACGATACTCTCGAACATGCAGCATCAGCTGCTCTGCCCTGTGCTAGGCAATCTGCTCCATAATCTGATGATGCTGTGCCTCAGCTCTGGAGCTCTCTACCTCGGTCCGAGCCTACGCAAAAAAGTAAAGCATTAAAATAATTGATTAGTCTCTCATTAGGTATTACTTAAAGAAATTTATAACTTAGGACCTTAATTATAACTCTTTTACGTGCAAGAGAAACCTACCTGCTGGATGTCAGACTCTCTCAGATGCTGTGCCTCTGCAGTAGCTGCCTCTGCCATCTGTAATGCAGCTCTGAGGCGGTCAATCTCCGCTCTCGCCTCTACCAACTCATGAGTGAGCCTCTCAGTGGTAGGTGTGGGAACCTACGTGACACAATCAACCATGATGCTCATGTAAAAATATAGAAAAGTATATATAAACATGAAGATAAATGACCAAAAAAACTTAAGACGTAATATATATGTAAATACCTCCACATCTGTCGTCGGTATAGATCGTGAGAATAGGCGCACCACGTGCTGGATGCTCTCCGTGGTACTCCATACGTCAATGCCGACCTGCGTGCCAAGAGCCTCTACTGTCGACAATGGCACAAATGAAGGATCTGTGGTAGGTGCTACACGAAGGGCTGGTGGAGGCCGCCTACCCTGGTCCTGGAGACGGCCTCGGCCAGCACCACCACCCGGACGATGGCTGGTGTAATCCACCTCCTCCCCTAAGACAAACTCCACAAATAACTGCTTTGCGAAGTATATGGGAATCTGGCAGTTGTTCGGCATCCTCCCATATGCGGCAACATATCGACTATAGATATGTACCGCCATACGAGGATACGAACACCGCGAAATAGTGAGGGGCTTGCCCGCCCCAGGCCTCATCCCATGACTATCGAGGAAAAGATCTAGGTAAGCTCCATCCCTAATAGGAGCAAGATCACAGACCTGACGATATGTCAGGCCATGTGACACAGGAGCAGCGCGATGGTGGGCTATCCACTCATCTACATAAACAATATCGTGAAGGCTACGAAGGGACGCAAGCATCGCCTCCAAGTCTGCCACAATATGTAATGTAGACGGAGTGTCTCTAGCACTCCTACGGATAGCCGCTAACTCACGGTCTATCTCCGCGATGAGGTCCGCAATAGATGAGCGGCCCTCCTCGTGGCCCTCCTCGTGGCCCTCCATGCTAAAACCTAAGCCAAATGTGAAGGGTCCAATGTGAAGGGTCTAATGTGAAGGGTCTAATGCTTAGTGCTAAGTAGCACTAATGAAGCTAAAAAACAAAGCTAATGGGTTCACTAATGCTAATCCAAATCAAGAGAGCAAGGAGAGTGAAAACGACTTGTGACAATGAGGCAAAAAAAAAAGTTTTCCGGTTTTATAACCTCGATCGAGGTTCGGTAACATCATGCGATTTAGGGTTTGCAAGATTAACGCTCTGGATATTAGGGTTAGTGCAACATACGGCCAAGATACACACCTAATTTTAGGGTTGGGGAAGGATCGACGGCTGAGATTTGATATTACTATCTCGTTCGAGGTACATGGACGGCCACGATTTAAAGGCATTACCACGACAAGGTATCTCGACGGTCAAGATTCATTATATACCTCGATCGAGATATTTAAACGGCCGAGATCGCATCTTCCAACGTACGTGAATGGACGGTATAGATTGCGTTTACGTATCTCGATCGAGATAATTGGACGGTGGATATTGCATCTACGTATCTCGATCGAGATATTTGGACGGTGCAGATTGTATCTCTGTATCTCGATCGAGATATTTGGACGGCTGAGATTTGATCTCAGTATCTCGATCGAGATATGGGGACGGTGGAGATTATATCCCATTACCTCGAACAATGAATGGTCGCGATTTGATGTAAATTTCTCGTTCGAGATACGTGGACGATGGAGATGTGCTAGTCAAATATGCCTACGGGGATACAGCGTGGCCCTGATGTGGATCCGAGTGGCATAGATATCTCGATCGAGATAATGTGGTGGCGGTGACATGTATTGGTGACATGGATGACGCCTGGAAACCCGGACCTGCTAGCGTGGCATTAGTTGGCATCTCGATCGAGATATGTCGATTTAGGCTCGGGAGGCACGTGTCGTCTTTTAATTCGCGGCACTATCACGATCGAGGTACTCCGCCCGAGATGCATGGATGTCCCAATTTTAGAGAGAGTGAACGAAAGTGAGTACCCTCATCTTGCAACCACCCTTGAACAAGAAACCCGCAAAACTGAAAGTGCGGTGGACCGGGCCGTTTTGGATATATGCTTCTTGCGGTCCCACCTCTTATTTCCTTGCAAATCTTCATGGGGAAGTCCTTTCTTCTCCGGTCAATGGGTTTCGGATGCGGCATTATTTTTCCTTCAATGCTCTTTTTCGGTTTCTGAAAAGAATACACTTTCTCTCATGATGATTTCAGTTATTCCAAATCAAGGGCGGCTTTCGTCATTTTATTTTTCTTTGTTTTTTCCAGGTGTCATATAGTCATGCATCAAAAAGCAGTCATTGTTTTGCATGCAACAACTCCCTCTTTTTTTGTGGGACAGCATTCTATCTTCTCTCTCATTTTTCTGTCTGCCTTCTGTTTTCCTTTCTTGCACTCTTTTCTTCTGAAGCAGCCATGATAGCTTCTCTTGCTCAATTCTTGCCGGTAACGCCGATTTTTCACCTCGAGCGGCCTGCTCTATTGATGCATGGCTCACAGATAAGCGCATCCGTGTTTACTCCAATTTCCATGGGAGCGTGTGCAGGTACACCCACAGTCCTTGTCCTTGTTACGGTAATTAGCTGTTGGAGATGTGGTGAACATATGGGATGCAGCGGTGGTGCTCACCATGGAATACATTCAGGCAGAAGTTGCACTTGCCCCACAGACGGAGCCAAGATGGAGGCAGAATTTGGTCCCAAAATCAGTGGTGGGTGGGGAGTATAAACTTTCTGGATGCACTGATTTGGCAGAAAAGGAATGCTACAGATGGTTTTTAGAATCCATTTGGCTCCAGGCAAAGACTTACACAATGTCAGTGAAGGTGAAACAATTGATCAAAACCTCTGAGTTCGGACCTGTTTCTTGGGTTCACATTTTAAAAAGACCGAATTAGATTTGAGGCTCAGAGGGTGTGTTCTCAGGAGCAGAAAGGGCAGGTAGTCCACTCTAAGGTGGGGCAGATACTGCAGATTCTGTTCCCTATGCCCACCAATTTTATGGTTTCTCTTTGGCCTGCCTGCCATTTTTTGGCACCATTCTCTACAAGTGCTTCAGTAATTGTCATTGTTTCTGATGGCGTGCCTATTGCAAGTAGCAGTTCTAGAGGCCAAAAGCGCTCCCATGAAGAAGTGGCCAGTGATCCTGAACGAGTTGATGGCACTTTTTCTGTAAGTGTCACTGCGGCTGTGCCAGTGGGTACTCCTGTGCACCCTACGGTCGCAATGTCACCACAGGGGGTTTCTGCTCTGCACAGGTGGTGCCAACAGATTCAAGAGCGGTCACACTAGTAAGCACGGCACCATTAGTTGCGCCGAATACTACCCTTCCAGTAGTGATACCTGCAGGGATTGAGCAGCTCACAGTGCCGGTGGTTTTAGTTTTCGGGGTGGGGACCGCAGGGACCGCAGTCTTAACTGATGTGGTAGTTACCACGGTTCTCCCTTTCCCTTGGGAAACCCCGCAGTATGAGGTTTAGCCAGCACACCTGGATAGTGTTGTGGTTACTTCAGCAGTGTACCGCAGATTTCTACCGCAATGTTCCTAAAGCTAATGCCCAAGCTACTCGCATAACTACTCTTGAAGCACAGGTGGCATGGCTTCAATCTCAAAATGATAATTTGTTGTATGAAGCTAATAGAATTCCAGGTCTTCAGAATAGAATTTCTACTCTGGAGCAGAGGTTGCAGGTAGCTGAAAGGAGTGAGGAGGCAACAAGAGACAATCATGAAGTATTTTGCAGAGCTGTTAATGAAGAACTGGCCAAACACCGCACTAATAAGTCCTTAGCTAATTATTTGCAGCAGCATCCAGGGGATGTCCTGATTAATATGGAGGATTTAGAGTCCTTAGATTTAACGCTCAGTTTTGAACGCTCAGTTTTGAAGTTGCTCATCAGTGGTGGTGGGAAGAGAAAATTGCCTTGTGGAAGGCCAGTATTTCACAACAATAGCCATCAATGGGAGCATCACAATTTTCAAACATCAGTACTGTTTTTGTGCCTATTGCACAAAATGATCGGGGTAAGGATCCTATGGAAGAAGGTTCTGCTTCGCAGCCTGTTCTTCTAGCTGCTACTTTGTCAGATGCAGATATTGCCGGGCTTGTCTGGGAACGTTCTTTGGCAGAGCAAATTGCTAAAAGATGTAGAGCTTCTTCATTGGTGAATAGGCAGAAGGAACAAATTCAACGCCTCTGTTTCTGGCTAGAAGAGATGGGACATTCCTTTGCCCTAGCACTACCCCCTCAACCACTGTATTGGATTGAAGCTAATTCATATCTTAGCTGGCATTATGAGTGCCATGTGCCTTTTGCTCAGCTTCAAGCTCCTCTTGTTGCTGAAAGGGTAATTCTCAGGGAACCTACACCTGAAGAATGAAGGGCCGCCGGAATGATTATGTGCAATAATGGATTCCTCGCACGTAGTGGCCTGCAACACGGCCAATAGTAGTGACAGAAAGATACATGGATCTGGTTTAAAAAATTGATGAATTGCTTAGAGTCAGAGTTCCACAATCTACGGGAGAGCATACTACGGTTGCTCCGGAGGATGCAGCTGTTTTCGGTTTTGCAGGAGAACAAGTTGAAACTTTGGACTCGGATGATGAAACTTAAAGAGGGATGCAGATGCGGTTGGATGGATAAGGCACTTGACTTCTATCAAGGGCAACTTTTTTACCATTTTTTTGGGTTCGCGCAAGTCCACCGTGCATGCCAAGTGTTGCGGCATTAACCCCACACCGCAACCGGCATTCTTGTAACCGCATTGGGTAAATCTTAATGCGCAATAGTTAGTTAGAGATTCCAGGGGATGTCATAGGTAGATGTATTCAGATCACAGGATACTATTCCTATATATGGATGTAATTGTATGCACGAATCAATCAATCAAAATCTGCTGTCATGTTCTGTGCAAATTTTCCATACTTGTCTTAAATCTGCCATGCTGGTATCTTAACCTTTTTATCATTTTTTGTAAGATAAGTATGCTGTGTAAGAAGGTAACCAGTCCCCTCTTGAAGTGGTCTATCTTAGCTCGCCTCTTGGGCTATAATATTGCCTCTACACTCAGTCATTTCGTAAAGTGGTCCACCTCAGCCTTCCTCTAGGTCTACAATGTGACTTTGACAATGTGACTTTGACTTAAGACATTACACTATAGGTGGCTCTAGGGTTACAAAAGTAGAGGTGAGAGTCAGGCCCTCATTGCATATTAGCCTTTATCTAGGTCTACAATGTGACTTTGACTTGAGAGTATAGGTGGCTCTAGGGTTACAAAAGTAGAAGTGAGAGTCATGAACTCATTGCATTATTTTAAAAGAGAGTATTTGAGCCTTGAATTCCTTCCTGTCTTCTCCCTCTTGTTCTCTTAAGTCATCATGTTTGGTTTGGATCAAAGTTGACACCAGTAGAAGTCCTTTGCTATATACCCCATCTTACCACAATGGTGACACCTCATCTCTTGCTCTTGCTTCTCGATCCTTTGTGTGGAAGAATGTTTGTTATCTTGTTATAGGTGTAATTTTGTCTTTGATCCTTTAGTCTTCCTCTCTATGAGTGCCTCTGTGTGAGTGCCTCCATGTGAGTGAATAGCTTCTATGCCTTCAAGATTTGGGTTGGGAAGATTCTTCAAGACCAAACTATTCACTTGGCATGCTCAATGGTAAAAATAATAATTTTAAGGTTGATTCTCCTTCAATGCGATGTGGTGTATGAATACATCACTCAATTGTAATGTAATGATGAATACAGACTTTTCATCTCTACTCTTTCATCTTTTCATCTTAGCTCCCTATTCCAAATACTACTCTCCCCCATTTATAAATCCCCAAAATCTCTCTCTCATGAGATGAGTAGATACTTGATTTTTACTTGCCATGTGCCATGGAAGTCTTCATCCCTAGTCATGATTATACAAATGAAGGGGGTTTTAGTAGTTGAATGTCAAGGACTCTATCTACCCTTGCACAAACATCATAGGTAAAAATATCACCAATAGAAGCCCAAATTTCACTAATTATGTATTATCTCATTTGGAGCAAAAATGCAAAAAAACATGTTTTGGATTAGTTGTACAATATAATAAATTGGGAGCACAATAGCCATTTGTAGCAGCGCTTCAGTAGCGTTTCAGCAGCGCTTCAGTAGCGTTTTTGGAAAGGGAAATGTCAGGGATTTTAACGCTGCTGAGAGCAACAAAAAAACACTGCTCAACATTATTTTTTTGCTACTAGAAATGCTACTCACCAACAATGTTTCTAGTAGTGAAAAAACATTGCTACACTGTAAAAAAAATCAAACATTACTCAGCAGCATGCCTTAGGAAAAGTATTCCCGCTTCTTTTTCCACCGCGTTGATTTTATCATTTGAATGTCCTAACCTTAATACCTTGGGTTTTTTTGCAGGTTTATGTCAAATCTATCTCTTCTACCTCTCCTATTCTATCCTCCTACCCCTCCTCCTCAAGCTCAAGCATAAGCCTAATGCATGAGCCATATGCATAAGCCTCATGTATGTGGCTTATATTATATAGAAGGTTTATGTATGAGGGTTATGCATAAGGTTTATGCATGACGCCTATACATAAAGCTTACGCATGAGGGCTTATGCATAAAGATTATGCATGAGGCTTTTGCATTAGCCATATGCATAAGCCTCATGTATGAAGCTTATGCATATGGCTAATGCAAAAGCTCGGTGCATGAGGCTTTATGCATAAGCATCATGCATGATTCTTATGCATAAGCCACATACATGAGGCTTATGTATTAGGCTATGCAAATGGCTAATACATAAGCCTCATGTATGTGGCGGCTTACGCATAAGGTTTATGCATGAGGTTTATGCATAGTCTTATGCAGGCTATGAATGCATAACTTCATGCAGACTATGAATGCTATGCATAAGCCTTATGCATAGTATGCATGAGGCCTAGGCATGCAGGTAGCTACCGGGAGCTCCCGTTACATGCCAAGTGTTACCTAAGCATGTCGGTAGCTACCACCATGCCTAGGTAGCTATTGGTATGCACCGGGAGCTCTCATTATGTGCCGGGTGTTACCAAATTAATGTCGATAGCTACCTAGGTATGTCGGTAGTTACCAACATATGCACCGAGAACTCCCAATGCATGTCAGCTCCCACGACCTAAGCATATCAGTAGCTACCGGCATGCACCGAGAGCTCCCATTAAATGTTGGGTGCTCCTTAATGCATGTCGATAGGCATGCTCATACCTACATACATGCATCGAGAGCTCCCCATGTATATGGGTGCTACCTAAGCATGCCGGGTGTACCGGTATGCATCAAGAGCTCCAAATGTATGCCGGGTGCTACCTAGGCATGTCGGTAGCTACTAACATGCACTGGGAGGTGCCACTGCATGCCGATAACTACTGGCATGCACTAGGAGCTACCTAGGCATGTTGGTAGCTTCCAATGTATGATGGGTGCTACCTAGTTATGCCAGTAGCTCTCGGCATACACCGGGATCTCCCAATGCATACCAGGTGCCTAGAGATATCGAGTGCTACCTAGGTGTGCCGACACTATAAGAGGATGATAGTATATCCATGCAACGTAGTGAGAGAAAGAAACGAGAGAGTCATGAGGACGACTGCATGCAAAAGGGATTTTTTTCCCCAGTATGCAGTTTTGGCTGCATACTATTACAAAAATAAGTCTCCCACATGTGTGCATCCTTTTTTTACCCATCTTTTCTCTGAAAACCTATGCTAAAGTTGTTTCCTCTCCACCCCCTTCATCTCCCATGCCTCAAGCACCTCAAGCATGAAACTCATGCTCTCTTTATGCGCTTTTATCTCCAAAAGCATAAGTTTTATGGTGAAGGTAAGGTTTTTTCTCTCACATTTGTTTCAACTTCTATGTGCATACTTAGGTCTTGATTCTTGTTGTCCTCATCTTTCTCTTCTTCTTCTCAGTTATCTTCACACTTTTCTATTTGTTTTGCTAATTAACTTTATTGTGTGTGCTTGTTTTATAGGATTAGGTTTTTTACAACAAGAAGGTAAACCCTCTTTTTCTATTAATCTTTTATGCATGCTTGATGCTTTTTCATTCAGCTTTGTTTGCAACAAGAAGGTAAACTCTCTTTTTCTCTTATTTTATGCAAGCTCTATGTATACTTCTTTCTCTTATGCTTCTTCTTAGTGTTTAATTCTTATTTCTCTCTCTAATATAACTATGTATGCTCTATGCATATATGCATATTGAAACATACATAGACTATGCATAGCTCTAATTTGCATGCATAGAGGCTCTATGCATGCAAATTAGAGCATGTATAACAACCATATGCATGTATAGAGCCTATGTATTCTCTATACATGCTCTATGTATGCTCTAATATGCGTGTATAGAGGCTCTATACATGCATAACTCTAATATGTATGTATAGAGCATATATATGTTCTATGCATGCTCTATGTATGCTCTAATATGCATGCATAGAGGCTTCTATACATGCAAATTAGAGCATGCATAGCTCTAATATGTATGCATAGAGCCATATGCATAAAGCTCTAACATGCATGCATAGAGTCATATGCATTAAGCTTTTACATTAATCTTTTGTTTATACTTTTGCATTAAGCTTAATGCATATGGTGTATGCACAAAACTTTTGGTTTAATAAAGCTTATGCATAAATATTTTCTAACATACATATTTTCTTCAACTTGTAAATTGATGCTTGACACGTAAGCTCAACTTCACAACACAAACTCTACTTCTCCTGAGTACTTGTCTTTTATAATCCCTTTCTTTACTTGTTTATTGTGCATTAATACATAAGCTTATGTATTAAGCTTTATGCATGAGGCTTAATGCATAAAGCTTAATGTGCAATGGATTATGCATAAGCTTAATGTATAAGGCTTTTGCATAAAGCTTAATGCATAAGCCATATGTATAAAGCTTATGCATATGGCTTAATGCATAAATCTTAATGCATAATGCTTATGCTTAAAGCTTAATGCATAAGCCATATGCATTAAGCTTAGGCATAAAGCTTAATGCATATGTCTTTTGCAAAAATATATATGTAATTTATTAACATATATATTTGCTTAAACTTGTAGATTATCCTTGCATAAAGAGCTCAACTTCCCAATGCAAACTTATCTTCCACTCAAGGTAAGAGTACCTATCTTTCATAATTCATTTCTTTTTTTACTTATTTATGGTCCACTCCCGAGTGCTTACGAGTATTTTATTTTATTTTATTTCATTATACATAAAGCATAAGGCTCAAGCATTATGTCTTGTACATTAAGCTTTATGCATAGCCTATGAATTATAGCTTATGCATTATGGTTCATGCATTAAGCCTTATGCATTAAACTTTATGCATAGCCTATGATTTAAACTTAATGTAGAAGGATTTTGCATAAAGCTTAATACATAAAGGAAAAATGCATGTCTTATGCGTTAAGCTTTATGCAAATCTTATGATTATGCATTAAACTTAATTCATAAGGCATAATGAGTAATATGGCTTTTGCATAAATATACATATAATAAAGCCATATGGATTAAGACATGTATAAATCTTATGCTTAAGCCTTAATGTATATGACTTTTGCATAAAGATTAATGTATAAGCCAAACGCATAAAGCTGAATGCATATATTGGCTTTTGCATAAATATATGTGTAATAAAGCCATATGCATAAGCCATATGGCTTCTGTAGTATAAAGATTAATGCATATGGCTTAAGCTTATACCTGCATTGAGAGCTCTATGTTCTCTTCATACATTATGCATAGACTCTACATAATTCATAAAGCTTTATGATTATGCATATGGATTAATGTATAAAGCTTTGTGCTTTTGCATATGGCTCAATGCATTAATTTGTTTACATGATGTTACAAGCATTCAAAATCTCATCACCATCATAAGGATGATAAAGACAGGCAGAACGAAGTGGAAAGAATTTAGTGATGATGATGAGAAACCAATTGATTATACATCATGTAGACATAATGTTTATGAGTATATGCAAAAAAGAACTAGTCTATGCCACTTATGCGGCATATGCAGTTCACAAAGCTTAACTTAATGCATATGCTTAAAGAACAGCCTAATCAATGTAATTAATTTGTATAGGTTTTTGTTCAATGGCTAGACCCAAAACATTAATGAAGAAAGTAAATAACTCATTAGGGGAAGGTTGAGGTCTATAGGGGTCCTTTAAGATGCCATGTGATTAAAAGTTTATTAAGGAAAAGGGCCAATCATGTGATGCCATGTATACAAAAATGTTGGGTGATTAAAGGTGGTCAAAAGATTCTCTAGAAGATGCCTTTTTGTACTTTTCATTCCCAAAAAGTGGAGGGGAAAGTTTTTAAAATTTCAGACATTAATAACTTCTACGTATGAGCTCAAAATCATGAATCTCTATGCATGAAGCTACAAAATAAGTAATTTTAAAAAATTCCTAAGCACCCGGGGTGCACCATAAGAATGAGAAACATCAAGAGAGATGTAAGTGTTGGCTCTTACTTCAAGAGGCTTGTTTGTTTTAACTTAAAGATATAGAAGAAGAGCTTATAAAATAAAACCAAAGTAAATCAATTATTAATCAACATTTATTAGTTATCTACGTAAAAAAAGTTGTAAGTAAACTACATTTTATTACTTGAGAGAGGAAGAAGAGAAGAGGAGAAGAAGAAGAGCAAGGTGAGTCACTCTAACCCTATCCCTAACTCTAACAATAGAGCCTTAATAATAGAAAGTGCATGGCTCATGCAACCCTTACCCTAGTTACTACACTACAAAAAACGAAGAGCACAACCGCGTAAAGAGCCATGAAAATTTAAAAGAATCTACATGTGGAAAGAAACATTCACACGGCTATCAACGTGGCTATGCACACACGGCTACGAGCACGTGGCCACAATCGCTCGATTAATCACGTATTATACAACAACGTATATAACTGCGCCTTTGTCTACATATATAGCCACATATATGGCTACGCATGGCTATAGCCCCGCAGACTGTCTGCAAAAAAAAAGGGACAGAATGGGTGAGATTTGTGGGGACATGTGTTCCCACATCTCTTCCCTATTCTGTCCCGTTTTTTTTTAATAATCACATTATTTAAAATACATAGTCCATTACACCTAAATCCTAAACTACATTTTACTGAGCTCATTGCACTAAATTGGCAGGCTCATACAAGTTGTTATTTCTTGTGTGGAAGAGATAAGACGATTTTCCTTCCACTCTGTGATGATTGCTTCAAAAAGATTCTCTTAGACTTTATTGATGTCATCTTGAGTACACCCGCCACGCTCTTATATGCTACGAACAAGATTTGTGACATACTGCTTTCTACAAAGAGTAGTGTTGTATGCATCTTGATCATTTTGGTATGTGAGCAACAATAAGTCATTAGAGGAAAGTTGAGGTCTATAGGGGCCTTTAAGCTACCATATTATGATTTTAATGACTTTTTGTTAAAATGTTAAGTTTCTTTGACTTTAGATACCTTCTTATTCTTCAAATGGCTAGAAGTTTGAATTTTAAAGTTTCCTGCCAAAACTGAAATATTTAAAATTGAGTGGGCAAAACCATATCATGTGACATATCTATGGAAAGAGCTCAGCGAGTAGATTCTGGATCTCTAATCTTCGAACTCTATGTATAGAGGCTCTATGCCTTATGCTCTATCCATTATGGCTTCATGCCTGAAGCCTTTATGCATAAAGCTCACGAAGCTCTATGCATGAAGCTCCATGCATAATGGCTCTATGCATGAAGCCTTTATGCATTATGGCTCTGTGCAAGAAGCTTTCATGCATAAGGGCTTTATGCCTAAACCTCTATGCATGAAGCCTTTATGCATAAAACCTCTATGCATAAAGCTTATGAAGCTCTATGTATAAGGTTTAAGCATAATGTTTAAGCCTTATGCATAGAGGCTTTATGCCTAAGCCTCTATGCATAATGTATAGAGGCTTAAGCATAAAGACTCTATGCATAAGGCTTAAGCACAATGTTTAAGCCTTATACATAAAGGCTTAAGCATAAGTGTTTTAGTATGCATAAGGCCTAAGCCTTATGCATAAGGGATTAATGCATGAAGCATGAAGCCTTATGCAACATACATGAGCATACATTAAGACTTCATGCATGAAGCCTTTATGCATAAAGCCTCTATGCATAAAGCCTATAAACTTTGAGGCTTAAGCATAAATCCTCTATACATAAGGCTTAAGAATAATGTTTAAGCCTTATGCATACATGCTTAAGCATAACTCTTAAGCCTTATACATAAGGGCTTTATGTTTCAGACTCTAGATGCATAATGTCTGAACATAAGGGCTTTATGTTTAAGACTCTATGCATAATGTATGAACATAACGCCTCTATGCATAAGGCTTAAGCATAATGCTTAAACCTTATGCATAGAGACTTAAGCGCAAGGGCTTTATGCATAAGGTTTAAGCCTTAGGCATAAGAGCTTTATGCTTCCGTCTCTATGCATAAGGTTTAAGCATGAATGCAACATGTATTATGGCCTATATGCATTACTCTAATTTGGTCTTCTATTTTACTCTTCTCTTAAATATAATTTGATCTTCTATTTTATTATTTCTTTAAAGGACGAATATGATTATGGGTAAGTAGCCCCTTGAAAACAATTGTGGGCATGGATGCGCGTGTAAGTTCTCCCTCCTTGAATGAGTCCATTTTGGGAACTACAACTAACGAGATAAGTAATATATAAGCATTTTTCTTGTGTATATGTTCTCTTTTACTATTTAGAGTGAGTGAAGATAATTTGGATTATGCACATGAAGAAGACCATGAAGATAAAGAAAGTGATTTTGAAGATGAGGATCCCTTTAGCTTTATTTTGTATATGACTAAAGCCTTTATGTAATCATTTGAACTTAGTAAATATAAATTTTTGTCCACTTCTTTCTACCATCTCTTTACTTCAAAAAAAATTGGGACACATAGTTTTTTTTAAAAAGCTGGGTAGATTGGGGAGTTTTGTGATAACTTCCCAGTCTTTCCCAGCTTTTTTTTTGTAGGTTTATTTTCACTGCTGGAGCACTATTCATAACAGCGAAATAACGTTATCTAGCAGTGTTATTTTGCTGCTAATAGCGCTGCTCAACAGCACTCCCACTGCAACAAATTTAGCAGCGTCGATAGGTAGCAAAATGACCCCAACATTTGCCAAGGCTTGTAGTTATAGAAACACTGTTATACTATCATTCTGTTATAGTGGAATATCCCTCTTACCCTATCTATACTTTGTTAATTTAAAATTTACCAAACTATGTAATTGTATAGAGAGAGAGAAAATGAGAAATTGCATTTGTCATTATTCTAACACATGAAGTGAAAAATCTGTTGATACATGTGAACTCCAATAGTGACATAAGTAGTGTATACCTTTCCAATCTGAGAATCATGGTCATGGTGTTAGGAGATATTTGATGGACTATGATGATGCAGTGATCTGCAATGTTATTTTCTTATGCATTTGGATAAGGTTTTAGATGTTAAGTAAATTATTAAGTTTTATGAAAAGAAATGTTTGTCGTGGTGGAGTCCGTGCGTGAGCCCTTTTTTTCCTTATTTTTTGCCAAGGAGTGTGTGTAATGCAAATGTGTGAAATCACGCCAGCTCCATAGGCCTCGTGGTTGGTGGGTGCTAGGCTAGGCCCATTGGGATTGGATGGGGTCTAGATTGAGTCTATGGATCTGTTAAGAGCAAATAAAGGATAAACCACTGGAAATCGGGTGGCAGGGTAGACCCGAGCATGCGGGTGCTTTCCCAAAAAATGTTTGAGAAACTTAGAAATACAGAGTGAATAGAGAATTAGATTTGGAATGATAGAATGTGTCGAGCTTGTCATCTTTATAATTGAAGAGTAAAACATTGGTTGAGCCCAAGGGCGTTGCCCATCACCTCGAGAATTATGAGGGAGACATGTATCTGGAGGAGTCATACACATTCCTAGTGTAAGGATTTTCTAGTGCAACTGTGTAAAGCATGTTACTAGATAGCCGAACGATGTCCAAATCTTTAGAATACCTCCAGTCACATGAGTCGAGCTGATTTGAGTGAACGGGTAGAAGAGGAAATAACTAGATTAGCAAGTTGATTAAGATTTAATGACATTTACTAGTTAGGCATCCTAGACTACATAGAGAATTGATTAAGATTACCAAATTGATTAAAATTCAATGACATTTACTAGTTAGGGAATAACTAGATTACATAAGATTTGATGACATTTACTCCTACATAGAGATGGTGGTAGGCTTTGATACCAACTTGGGAAGGTGGTACAACTTGACGCTTACAAGTTGGGAGAGTGATGAGGGTAGATAATAATGGATGAGAACAAATAATTTGCACTAATGATAAGATAATAACAATGTTGATTCTAACACACACAATTAGCAAAGGGTGGTCTTTGGCTGGAGCCTGGGGGCATTGAATTAGGGAGACCAGACGAGATGTTTGACCTTTTGTGTATGATCTTGGATGTATCAGCGGTTGGAGGCACGAGATGACAATGCCATTATAGCTGCATACAGTACTCGTACCTAACCCCCTTTTCCGAACACAGCACACAGTACTTCGTTTTCCGTTTCGTACCGATACTTAAAAGGCTGATCTGTGACTCCAAGACGGCCTGTCATGGGAGAGCATCTACACAGCTCACTGGATCACATTACTGTTCGGGTCACATACGAGGGGATTGCCATCACATCTGTGGAAGGACGATATCGTAGCTGAGAGCTTAGTGGACCACATACTTTGGTTCAGATATGAAAGGGCTCACCATCACCATCACGACTGTAAGGGGATGGATGATATATATATCCTACAGTGGAAGGGTAGTAGCGCTTGCATCATGACAGAGGATGAGTGTACACAGTGGCGCAGCCACCGAGCTAGATTGAAATGGAGCCTCTCTCTCGCTGCTCTCTATCTCTCTCTCTCTCTCTCTCGCGTGCGCATGCACGTATTTTACCATAAAAGCACTGGAGCATTGCAAGCACTTCTCAACTAGAAACTCGAATAACCATTACACATTTCTTCTCCACCTCTGTAAACATAAAATAACATGAAGTTGCTAGCCATAGCAGGCTTCCTATATTCCCAGTAATAGGATCACATTCCCAGCACAAAACCAGCCAAAATGGGATCAGAATCCCTTGAACAATATTTGTTACAGAAGATGTAGCCTTAGCATTTGCTACACCACCACACACAGTACTGTAAGCCTTTCTTTGCCTTCTGGTCTAGACGTACCCGCACGCTCGGTGACTCTCATGATGGTTCTGAGCCTTATGGGTCATCAAAAGCCTTAGTTTCTCACGCGCGATATCCTCTGTAAACATAAAATAACATGCAGGCTTCCTATATTCCCAGTAATAGGATCACATTCCCAGCACAAAACCAGCCAAAATGGGATCATCAACCAGAGCCAAGAATCCCTTGAACAATATTTGTTACAGAAGATGTAGCCTTAGCATTTGCTACACGCACCACCACACACAGTACTGTAAGCCTTTCTTTGCCTTCTGGTCTAGACATACCCGCACGCTCGGTGACTCTCATGATGGTTCTGAACCTTATGGGTCATCAAAATCCTTAGTTTCTCACGCGCGATATCCTCTACCACCTTCTGCTTCTCATCTTGTTGATGCACCTTGTAAACGAGAGAACCTGCAGGCAGAGTTCTCTCTATCCGTTGTCCCGCCTCTGACAACAGCAACTCTCTTTCAAGGTGTGTGCAGTAGCCTTCGAACGTGCTGAGCGTCACGCGCAACCGGAAATCCAACTGGAACAGAAAATTGATCTCTAAACTGTTGAGCTCAGAGACACTGATACCACCCACTTTTGCATAGAAAGCATTGTTGTAATGCCTGGAGGCCAAAACAAGCCAAAAAAAAAAAAATTCAAATGCTAAAACAATCCAAAATAGGGCACATTGTAAACCTATGAATTTGTAACATAGATCATGTACTGAATAATAAGGATCACAACGCCATGCCGCTTCATCAAATCTTCCTCTACGTAGGCGCCAAACCTTAGAATTCATCAAAATTAGGTGTAATTCTCAAGAAATGAGCATAAAAGAGCAGATGTGAACATGAAAATTTAGGTACTCACAAGTCATCAAGAAATTTAGTAGCCACCATGATGCTAGTTACCAGCAGCCTGTGGATATTAAGAAATATCAGTGGAAAATCCGGCTGTTTGTGGACTAGCTGGTCAATGTATATGAAGCCCACCACAAAGCAAGATGGGCTACAGCAGGTGTATCTGTGGATTCGTCGTATGTACTTTGCAATGCTTATGTTGGGCACGCGCGTGCCATGGTACACAGTCTTTGATCTTCTGCACGCTGAATAATCATCAAAGCAGTTCTCATTCCTTAATACTAGCCGCTCTATGGTGGTTGAGAGGGCAGACAAAACCTTTGGAAGCTTTTTGTCTGATGATGATGATGATTTTGATCCTGCCAAGCTCATGGTGTCCATGTTAATATCGAGGTCATCATGTAATCTACCCATTCACTGGATGTTTTGGGCCCTGGATTTGATTTGGGGTATTGAAAGCTGAAAGGTATGGCTATGATATCGATCAACCCAAAAAACAAGATGGGCATAGGATGATGGCAAGGGGTTTAACCCCTGTATGGGGAGAATCAAATCCAAACCAGAAGACTATATGGATGTTTTACGCCTAAACTGGGTATAATAAGTCCAACCCAAATGAGCAAATGGGCATATAAAAGGCTCTCATGGGCCCTTAGTGCATTCCAGAGGGTGCAAACCTGGTAGGCTTTCCTTCTCTTCTGTCTTAAAAATGTGAATGAAGGAAGAGGTGTTATACTGTGTCGTAGCGCTTGGCCGGAGCTGGCAAAGGGGACCCACATGTGTGCGCGCACAGTGGTACACTCAGAGCAATTACCCTTTGCTGTGGTTTGTGGAGTAAGAGCTTCACGACAGAAAATGTCCTAACCCACCCAATACAGGAAATTGCTTTTAATTGCGAGTTGGCGCAAATCTACTACTGACTGTGGATAAGGTGGACCATTTGTTCGTCGGTGGTGCCCAAAACACCCCCAAGGCAAAATTACTGGTTTGTCGAGGGCGGACATGTGTGTTTGTGCTTGATAGGTGTGTGTGCACATGTGCATGCATGCATTTTGCATTCCCAAGTTAGTACATATGCATGTGCGTGTTGGTGGGTGTATGCACATGCAATTTTTTGGGGCGTTTCTTTTCTTTTCTAGTGGCAAGGCCAAGGAATAAGGAGAGCAAGGGGTGCCACGCCACTGACAAAAAGGGTCGCCCTTGTCTAATACAAAGAGGATTTGTGTAAATCTACCCTTATTTGGGGCCATATCAAAGACAAGAACTCTTTAGCCCACAATGATTAAGTAGCTTCAAAGTGCTACTCTCTATTGTGATCATTTATTGACCAATGAGATCTACCAATATACGTTTTATCAAAGACAAGTGGGTGCTTCTTGTTTTATCAAAGACAAGTGGGTGGTTCTTCTGAATTGATCTCTCCATGATTTGAACATTGTCCAAGGTGTGAGTAGTTTACTCAATGCCCGATGCACATTCAAAGTATGCTTCCCCTCTAATGAAGACAAATGGCATTGGCATGTATCGTGAAGAGCTCACATAACACAAATTGTTCCCTTTATCAAATCTTTCAAGTTTTTTTTTTTGGGTGGATGGGCTTGAGATCTATCAAGTTTTTACAAAAAAAAACTAATAATTTATAACGTCCCTTAGGGCTACGTCTATAATACACATCAACTAAATCTGTCAAATATCCTCCATCGAGGTATTTTGATATTACAATGCCATTCACTTCCTTCTCTATCACCTACCATAGTTTCCGTCACATTGCCATGGGCAAATTAAATGGCCTCCATACATATAATTGGGGGATGACAACTTTGGAGATGTTAGGTTTTCACACAAAAACCTAATCATTTATAACCTCCCTTATGGCCTCCATACATATAATTAGGGGATGAGGACTTTGGAAATATTAGTTTTGGCTTTACCTAGAGACTTCATTTTGCACAAACTGTATTCCTACGGGAAGATTGGTGAATTAAGAGGATTTGATCATTGCCTTAAGATGAAGGAAAAGGCATGTGCGTTTCTTATATCTCTTGCTTAGGCTTCTGGGAGGTGCATTTATGCATGGTTCAAGCTATAGGTTTACTTGAGCACTAATAGGGGCTTTCCCATATAATGGGAAATGGGATTGACAATCTATCTTAATTCGAACATGAAAGGAATATGACTTTTCCTATGGTAAAAAACAATTATAGAAATGCAAGTACATGCATGATTTTTTATTGATTCAAGTCATCTCAATCACATAAAACTACATGGAGGTAAAAGCAAATCCCACATGGATGATTTTTCATGATTCAAAACATCTTGATGAAATGTATAGATAGATAAAGTATATGGTGATGCATGAAACAAAAGAAAATTCCACATAGGATATAGTAATGCATGAGATGAAAGGAAAACTTACATGGAGATGTTTGGGTGAATGACAAAAAACAAAAGTGAAATCTATGTAGATGTACGTTACGAACTTTTTGAACAAGCCATAGGCACTTGTATATTGGATCATGAATTTATAATTAGTGTAAATCATTGGATTTTTAATCACTAAGTCATAATTCTAGAGGTTGTATTTTCACACAACCATTTGGATATTGAATCATGTATTTATTATTATTAGCGTGATAGGTACCCTCAATCATTAGACTTTTAGTCACTAAGTAATAATCCTAGTGGTGGTATTTTAACACAACTCTTTATGTATGTGGTAAATGGTATGAGTGTATTAATAAGTGTATTATTACATCCTAATAATTATCCTTTAATGTCTTTCTACTCAATAGAAGATATTAGTTTTGGATTTGGAGCATTCATTTATAGGTTTCTAGTATCCCAATGTGACACAATCAATATTTCATCTCCAACCTCCAACAGAAGATATCTACTCAATAGAAGATATTAGTTTTGGATTTGGAGCATTCATTTATAGGTTTCTAGTATCCCAATGTGACACAATCAATATTTCATCTCCAACCTCCAACATTGTCAAGCTTTACTGCATTAGGGCTTTGCAGCTGTCACAACAAATAAAAAAAAGTTGGTATTCTTGTCTAGACATTTTGATTTGATATATGAATTTTTACACCCACATGTATGCGCCATGGTATTGTTATCTATGTACTATGATTGGAAATGAGCTTTTATCATGTCCACATATGTGTTCTCAAGATTTTTTGTCCACCAACCTCGATGTGATGTTGGCTTGTGTAGCACACATAAACTCTCTCATGCACCCTTTGCATCTATGTAAGTTACATTATTCACCTTTTAAACCCTTATGATAGTAATTAAATCATAGCTTGCATCTATGCAAGTTAACTTCTTCACCTTTTGAACCCTTATGATGGTAATTATATCATAGCTCCTCCATTATGAAATTTACACTCCACATGAATGCTCTTGTGTAGCTTTTTGGTACTACTTCTTTTCCAACTAGTACCTAGATTCCTTTAGTGTTAAAAGCCCTTATGTTTAGGGTAAAAAATATAAGCACTTATTAGCATGGTAAAAAAGAGAGCTTATTATCATGCTTAAAAAAACATTATGTTCACAAAAAAATAAGAGCTTATTGTCATAGTATACATTTAGATGGATAAGCAAATATATTTTTTCCATGTATATGCGTGGGAGTATAGAAATCTAGGGTGGATATTTTTAAATTCTTTCTTATTTACTTACATGTTCATAACCCCTTTCTATACATCATAACTTAGCACTATCTTGCAAGCTAGTGCACATGAACATGTATATTTATAGGTACCATTGAACTCATTGTATATCTTTTTGAGGACTCACCTATGCTCACCATGTGGCACTTGCACATATGCAATGGAATTATATTTCACTATTTATAGAGACCATGGGTAAGGGAGATCTCAATTCTCCTCTGACCCAAGTTGTGGATTCCATCCTTGTATTCCTTCTTAAGATTAGTGAGTTGAGTGAGTTTATTTCCTCGTTCTCATAGGAGTTGACCTTAGAATGTCGTGTGTTTGGGCATGGATTGCTCACTCTTGAGAATCCTCATGTGTGAGAGGCTTGTGGTTAAAATCCTATGTGTAGAATGCCATTTTCTCATTGCCATGTGATTTGTTTGAGCTTAGGATTGTGAGGGAGAGGTGAATGTAGAGTGAGAGTGAGTAGTGATGGTATGAGTGCATCTCAAGTGCATTGAGTTCCTTTCCTTTTCCTTTTCCTTTAGTTAGGTTTATTCCTTTTGTTACTCTTCTTCTCATTTCCCTTAGATTAGGTTATTCATTATCCACCCATCTAGACTACAAATAGAGAGTAGCACTATTCTTTCTTTCATTATTCTTTGCTTTAGGGCTTGGGTGAGAGAGAAGCTCTTGAGTGCCTCCCATGAGTGTTCCATTAACTTACAAATGCCTGGATTAGAAAGCACCTCGCCGATGGCTTAACAATGGTTCTGTTGCTAGGACTAGCTTGCAAGGAGGCATCTTCATCAAATGTGTGATAGTCAAAAAAATGCCTTAGCCACCCCAACATTGAAAAAGATTGTTTATGGCCAAGATTTTTTTGTAAGTGGTGTTTCATTGCACTAAAATATTTTGAAAGGATGCAAGGAAGCAACGAAGAAGAAGCTTTTTTAGAGGCATTGTAGTCATAAAAAGAAAGAAGTTAGAAGCGCAACCTCGGGATGTGTACTTTTAAAAAAGACCTACATATAACGTGCGTTCAAGGGTATTAAAAAATACTATTTTGTGAATTTTGACTTGATAAAATGATTTCTTTTTCTTTATAAACTTATGGTTTTTTAAATACTATTTAAAACCCTCTTATATACTAAATCTTTGTAATACCTCCTAATAATTATTCACGTCTACTAGATTTACATATTTTTTAGTGAACCTAGGAGTAATATGGCACGCAAAAGTTACCCATAGTCGCCGGCAATGCCTAGGAAAGGCGACAGCCTTGTCAAAGAAAGCAAGCATGGCCGCCGACGCTCTCCCAACTCTGCAATAATAAACCCCAAGAAGACCGGTAAAGTGAAGAGGTTTAACGCCTAGCTTTTTTTCATGTCTCCCAACGAAGGTGGCATGGCTCAACTGACCAGAAAGGAGAAGGCGACCGTCATGGTAGTGCTGCAGAAAGGAGGAGGTTATGCAACAAAAAAGATGTAGCACTGTTGGGCACATAGAAGAAGATGCAGCAGAGATGGGCGCTTAGTTCTGATGTGGCCTTCGTAGGCATGGTAGCGTGTAGAAGCTCACCACGTAGACGGATCATCGTCACAAGCAAGAGAAAGAGGAGGAGTCTATCAGCAGGCACGGCAGCAAGCACCAACTGACTGGAGCAGGTGACATTGCAGCCCAGTTGTGAGAGAAGGCATAACGAAGAAGGCGGAGCATAGCTAGCTAGCTGCTCAGCTCAGGTGGCGCAACAAAGCAAGGCTGTGTGAGGGTGCTACAGGCAAAGGATAGCAGGCAAGGCGACTCTGGGGGCGGAAGATTTAAGTCGCCTCACTTTGTCTTATTCACACACATATAGGGGTGAGATAACTTCAAAAAATACCCCTTAGAGGTGGCTTGGCCTTGCCCCTACATGTGTGAATAATCATTAGGAAAAATATGAACTCACAAAAGGGCTCTCCAAGAAAATATTAAAAAAAGAATGGGCTAGTCAATGAGAGAGCTAGGATTCCAGATCTATGTAATATTAATCTTATCTTCTATCACCAAATCTTACAAGATCAAGTTAGTGGAATATAATATTGGGACCAAATATTGAAAAGCTAAAGAAATATCAGATGTGCCTTGTGCTCCTCACAATAAAATATTATTGTGTCAGAGTAGTGAGCCTGCTTAATCATGATTTCTTTCCCTCTTGCACTTTTCATGCTTTGATTTTCCTCCCTTTTCATTTTCCCTCCTTTCCTTCTCTGTGGAATTCGATTTTATCATATTTAAGGCTTCGTTGCTTTGTTTCTTATAAAAATTTAGTGTAAGCATCTTCTCTAATATGTCTATCTTATGGTAAACTTTTATCTCATTTGGACATAATCTGTTTGTCAAGATATTGTTGATTTCTCATTGCGTTCTTGAGGTAGTCTTTCTTCTCTATTCTTTAAGGAAAAAAAAATTCAGATAGGTTCCTCTTTAGTATGTTCATGTTTTGGTAAAATGTTGTCTCCTTTGAATAGAAGCTCAATGAGATAATGCTAACTTATCATGGTTTTCATTTAAGTTAGTCCTTCTTCTTTTGTGTTTTTGGGCAAAATTTACAGATTGCATCCTCTCTCATATGTTGTTCTTGTACCATGGAGACTAATTCAAAATTTTTGGTGTGCAATTTTTGAAGCTTTGGTGTTGGTCTGCAGTTTTTTAAGTCTTGGAAAGGAAAAGGTAATAAGCAATTTTCTTTCTCTTTTCATTCAAATTTTGCTAATCTTTAAATGGTAAGTTTTTGATTTTCTATTTTATTGGTAATCTTGATAATGTAATATATTAAATTTTTCTCTTTTCCCTTTGCAAGTTTTGAACCTCTGAGTTTTGTTGGTTTGGAGACTACTTGGAACTCTGGCAATAAGGTAATAAACATATTTCACACTTCCTTGCTTTGTCTCTCATAAAATTTATTGTAAGCATCCTCTCTAATATGCTGGGCAGCCTTGATCTCCTTCCTTGCTTTCAAAAATGACTAAAGCAAAAGACCTTGGTAGATCCCGATTGGGATGTTGATGGTATATCGCTCAGTTAATGGGGATTTTGAATTTTGTGAATTTTGAAGCTACTTCAAGTATGTTAATTTTGTAAAGTCTCAAAAAAGTGTACTGAGCAATGAATTTTTGTCTTGTAATAGCTATGAATTTAGATTTTTATATTAAAGTTATAATATAGCTCAACAAATTTACTCTAAAGCCATCTTGTATGTGCACAATAATGGTCAGCTCAGTGGAGGTACTAGGGTTCCTATTCCAAAATGGTTTAGTGGCACACAAATTTACAGCACATGGTTTTTTTATATCGATGGTTTCGGAGTCCATCCAAAATAGTATATATGTGGTTCGTGAGATCATGGGTGATATGCGTCCAGTGGGATGACACGCTGTGTGACAGCCATTCTGGAGACTCGCATAGTTATAGTGCCAGCTCATTTAATTGGGTTCACACTATAGAGAACCCTAGTATGTATTTGGTTGAATACCTTTTCATATTGTGTGTACTCTTATCTTTGTATATGGTGTGTTGAATGTTGTGTGAAGAAGTAGAAGATTTTCAGCTTCTCACCTTGTGTGTTCTCTTTTAGGGTTTTGTGAGTGTGTGTGTGTGCTTGCAAGAGCTCAAGCTCTCTTCTCCCCTGCATCTTTTCATGGTATTAGAGCCTGGTTCATGCTAAGGGCTGAGCTGCAAGCAAGAGAAGAACAGGAAGCAGTACAAGGGTAAGAGCTTCATCTACTCTTTCCTATTTGTGTTGGCGACTACACCCTTGTCGGGAGCTCTACGGGAGGCACCGGGGTAAACGATCTCTGATTGAGGAGCTTTCTTCGTGGGAGTAAAGCTATAGGGAAACTACATTGTCCTATTGTTATGCAGTATGTCGTTAATGCCATGTCTAAAAATGTTGAAGCCGCACATAAAGATGATGTATGGTACGTTGATTCAGGTGCTTCAAACCACATGACAAGTCATGGAGAGTGGTTCAAGGAGATGAAAAACCTTGAAAGACCAGGTTTTGTGGAAACAAGGGATGACACTGCTCATCCAATTGCCCATGTTGGAGATGTGCCATTGTCTATGCAAGATGGCAAAGTAAGTACCTTGCATATGTACTTCATGTTCCGAACATAACAAAGAATAGCCAGATGATTGAGTAGGGTTTGCAGGTTCCGTTTATCCCTGAAGTGAGTGCTACTGCGATGTTTGCAAATGGTTTAGGAATTGTTGCAGACACAGAAATTTGGCATAAAACAATTGGACATGTGAATGTGCAGAGAATGAAGTCTTTGCAGACTAAAGGAATTGTGACAGGGCTGCCAAAGTTTAAAGTTGAAGGTATGCAAAAAATATATAAAGCATGCCAAATTAGAAAGCAAACAAAGGATGTATTTCCACGTGACAAAAATGTGAGCAGAAATGCACTAGATGTTGTGCATTCAGATGTATGGGATCCTACGAAGACCGTCTATGGGAGGCTGCGGGTATTATGTGACATTTACTGATAACCACACAAGGAAAGTGTGGGTATACTTCATGAAGGAGAAGGGTGAGGTGTTCACTCATTTTTAGAATTTCAAAGTTATGGTTGAAAAGCAAACAGGGAAACATGTAAAGTGCCTAAGGTCAGATGGAGGGGGAGAGTGCTTCTCCAATGAGTTCTCTGAATTTTTGAAGAAGAATGGTATTCAGAGATGGAGTTGCTGAGCGGAAAAATAGGCACATTGCTGAAATTGCGCGAGCATTGATGGGAGAGAAGAATATGCTGCATAGCTATTGGGCTGAAGCTGTTTCTATAGCAGTTTACATCATGAACAGGACTCCAACTGTAGCCATACATGATGTAACTCTAGAGGAGAGGTTTACTGGCAGAAAACCTGATTTGTCTCATTTGAAATTCTTCGGATGCATTGCATATGTGCATGTGCCAGATGAGCTAAGAACTAAGCTGGATCCAAAAGCTGAAAAATGTGTGTTTATTGGGTATTCCCTTGAGCAAAAGGGATACAGGTGTTATAACCCTGCTACACGTGAGTTGAGGGTAAGCAAGGATGTTGTTTTTGTTAAAATTACAGCAATGTGATGAGCTATGGTGGATCAAATGCCAGAATCAACATCATTAACAAAGAGACTAGATGATAATTAAGATGTGATTAGTGAGCAATTAACTGATAACTTAATGTAGGCATGGATAATCAAAAATAGCAAATTATCATTAGGCCAATGCCTCAATTTATAGAGTTTACATCCAAGCATCTAATCCCACTGATTTCTCCTTGATTCACTCTACCTCTTTTGCTTGATTCTCTCCACCTCTCCCAGAATATCTCCATACCTCCTCAATCTCCTCATGCTACCTTTTATTCTCTCCCAATAGATTCTTCTCACCTTTTTACAGGTTCTCTCACATTTACAGATTCTCTTTTATAGCCTCTTTCTAAGGGCTTGTTTTCGCACACACCCTGTTCACTTATATATTTCAACACCTCCCCTCAAGTGAATACTCCTAGCACACCTGGACCCTTTACCAAGTTTCCCTCTTACTTGATAGTCCACGACCAGTGCCTCAAGTCCCTAAACTCATAGTCCTTGACACTCTCTCTTGTGGTTGCATAGAATGCAAGTCAGCAATCATAGTCTTTGATGGACTAGGAGAGTCCTCATCTAGTGGTTCAGTTGATAGACCATGGAGTGGCAGGCTGCGTCATAATACCAGTCCTACAAATGTGATTAGTACATCACATAAAGGCAAAGAGAAAGTGATTGAGCCCCTTGGTATGCCTGACATTTGTGCAAGGCATTCTCATGTTGATGGAGAGTCTAGTGGCTCAGAGATGAGCCTTGATGAGGATCTTGGGATACCATCTATGAGAACACCTGGTGTAAAGAAGGCTATGGAAGCCATGAATGCAAAGCTGCGAAGATCTGGGAGAGTGAAGAATCCTGTGCAGAGGTTTACCTATGATGGTTATGTGGCACATCACTATGCATACATGGCAAAAATTGTGTAGGTTGTAGAGCCCACATGCATTGATGAGGCTATTGGAAATGTGTGTTGGGAGAAAGCTATGGATGAGGAGATGGATGCACTATATGGAAATGAGACTTGGGATTTAGTGCAATTGCCTGAAGGCAAGAAAGCCATTGGATGCAAGTGGGTGTACAAAGTAAAACATAACAGTGATGGAAGCATAAGCAGGTACAAGGCTAGATTGGTAGCCAAATGATATGCGCAAACATATGGCATTGATTATGAGGAAACTTTCAGCCCAGTTGCCAAGATGGCAACAGTGAGAGTTGTGATAGCAGTGGCTGCGTCAAAGCAATGGTCTTTACATCAGATGGATGTAAAGAATGCATTCTTGCATGGGGATTTGCAAGAAGAGGTGTATATGTTGCAGCCACCTGGTTATAAGGATGTGAGTCACCCCGAGCATGTTTGTAGGTTGAAGAAAGCCTTGTATGGCTTAAAACAAGCACCAAGAGCATGGTCTTACAAGATTTTTGAATATCTGGTCACTATTGGCTTTCATGTAGCCAATGTAGATTTCTTGCTGTATGTGAGACACAGTGATAGAGGGGTTTGATAGAGAGGTTGTGCTTGTTGTCATCTATGTAGATCACCTGATCATTACGGGGGACCATGATGCAGAGATCTTTGATGTAAAGATCTTGCTTAGACAGAAGTTTGAGATGAAGGATCTGGGGGAGCTCAGATATTTCTTGGGCATTGAGGTGATTAGGTCACCACATGGTATTGGATTACTATAGAGACACTATGGCTTGGACATGTTGTCCAAGTATGGTATGATAGGCTGTAAGCCTATCTCAGTGCCATTGGATCAAAATGGCAAGTTGAGTGCAGATTCAAGAGAGATTTTGGAGGATCCTACTATGTATAGGCGCATAGTAGGAAGCTTGATCTACATGACGATCACCAGGCCAGATTTGAGCTATGCTGTTGGGTTGGTGAGTCAGTTTATGAAGGTTCCTCTCAGAAGCCGCATTTGGATGCATTGAGATGCATATTGAGGTATGTGAGGTCTACTTTGCATTGTGGACTATTTTATGAAACTAGGATAGAGATATATGTACATAGGTACATAGATGCTGATTGGGCTGGGAAGTATCTCAGATAGAAGATCTACAAGTGGCTTCATGTTTTCTTTGGGGAGTGCTGCTATAACTTGGAGCAGCAAGAAGCAGCCTCCTACGGTTGCTCTATCCAGTACTACAGAGGCCGAGTACAGAGGTGCTGCTATGGCAGCATGTGAGGTAGATTGGTTGAGAAAGCTACTTGCAGATTTGGGTCTATCAATGGATAGACAAGTTGTCATTTTCTATGATAACATTAGTAGTATACAGTCAGCTAGGAGCCCAGTTTTTCATGCTCGTACGAAGCATATAGAGGTCCACTACCATTTTGTCAGAGAGAAGGTTTTGGCAGGAGAAGTTGACCTTCTTTATGTCAGCACACAGGATCAGGTCAGCACACAGGATCAGGTCACTGACATCTTCACCAAAGCATTGGGTACAGAGAAGCTCCACAGATTCAGGGCTTCGCTTGGTATACATGAGATGGAGTTGAACTTGAGGGGGAGTGTTAAGATATCGAGCTCATCTAGTGAGGCGGTGGACACACTGATGACCCGCCTGGGGGATAGGCCCCACACTTACACCACTGGCATGGTTTATGAGATAATGGGTGATATGCGGCCAGTGGGATGACATGCTGTGTGACAGCCATTCTAGAGACTTTCATAGTTACATCGCCAGCTCATTTAGTTGGGTTCACACTATAGAGAACCCTAGTATGTATTTGGTTGAGTACCTTTTCATATTGTGTGCTCTTATCTTTGTATATGGTGTGTTGAATGTTGTGTGAAAAAGTAGAAGATTTTCAGTCTCTCACCTTGTGTGTTCTCTTTTAGGGTTTTGTGAGTGTGTGTGTGCTTGAAAGAGCTCAAGCTCTCTTCTCTCCTACATCTTTTTAATATAAAGACCAATCCATAAGGGAATTGAGAACATAATATCTTACAACTTATAAGCTCTATACAAAAGTCCCCCATGTCACCCATGGATGCAAATTCTTCTAATGAGATGACTGTTCCTAGCAAGGTTGCTAGGCCAGCTATTTTAGTTGTCTCTTCTAATGATGACTCCTATTCCTCTATTGGGGATACAGATGATCAACCTATCCAAATATTTGAAAGCTTCAAGAAAGACCTTGAAGATGTAGACAAACTGATAGATGAAGCCAAAGAGGTGCATCAAATAATTCTTTAGATGAACAACCTAGAGAAGAAGACAGAGGAAAAATATATCATGCAAAATTAGAAAGGTCTTATATCGAGGGACTTAGGCCTAATAGAAGTCATTGTAAGACTTGTATTGAACTGTTGCAATGACTAATGTGATGAAAAATTTCTACATGGACATGTGTCATGGACATGGACATGTGTCTACTCTACAAAGTACTCATAACGATTTTGAAGAAGCAAACGTCTTAAAAATTCAATTTTAACCAAAGATAAGTTATGAGAATAAAATTTTGAACAATCTATTTTATTATGGCAAAGCACAATACTCACAAAATGCAAAAATGAGTAGGACACAATAAAAATATAGAATGTTTATACAAAAATGAGCCGAGCTCAATAAAAATATAGAATCTTTACAACTTTGTCTCTGGACATATACAAAATGCCTCTAAGTGGTTTCGGGCTCTGTAGCCTCAGCCTTGGCCTCCTCCTTTGACTCAGCCTTCGACTCTAACTCCTTTGTTCTGGACACCTTGCCTGCCTTCTTGTCCTTGCCCTTGCCTGCAAATGGAAGCTTCCTCTTTGCCTTTCCCTTGCTTCCCTTCTCAGGGACTCCTTGTTTAAAGCTGAAATGCTTAATAGGGGAATGAAACAACATCTTTTTTCTCTTCTTTAATGCACTAGTGCCAGCAACTAGTGGAAGTGGTGAGTCAAGGTCATGAGGTGTAGCTGCATTGTTGAGGATAATGTTTATTGCCTTTGCCTGCACACTCCACATCCAAAACTCGTCTGAGCGAACAAACTGCAAAACAACATAAATGTCAATTAGAATAATGCGGGATCTCTCATGAAATGAACATAGAGAAATTATATTACAGTGACACAAGAAACTTACACAACTATCAAAATTAGTGTACTTGGAAAGGAGGAACTTCCAAAAATTTGTGACTACGTGCCAACCACAAGAGTGTGAATCCTTTTGCATAGGAATGGGTTGGTTGAGAAATTTCCACTCTATATCCTTTTTCAATTCGGGACATAGAGTTTCAATCAATGCAACCGCCCTCTTACATGCCCTATAGTCAACGATATAAAGAATGACTTACAATCAACAATTAGGAAGTAAGAAGTAAACGATATAAAGTATAATGACTTGCAATTTAGACTGTCCCCCACCATGCATTCCGAGAAGGCTATTCATAAAAATTGTATGGCATTTCACCACATTAATTAAACAAGCAGACCAGTGCCCTCTGAAATTGAGAAAGTAAACAAAAAATATAAGAAACCTAACATAGGCAACTAATAACTTAAATTCCATCAACAGCTTGAAATCCAAAGAAAATACATACTTCTCTATATATGGCAGCACAACAAAGTAGGTACCCGGACTAACTCCCTGGAAATAAGGAGCAAGGTCCTCTTCAGACCTCGATGGAGCTTTGCAGTCACCTCGTCTCATAATTCAAGCATGTCAAAGAGGTGGGACACTGAATCAGATGATCAACGTATCAAGATTTGTGTTGACATGTGCCCAGTGCATGGTAGGAAATGCAGGTTGCTAGAATATCATTTTGGGTTTGTTGCTGCCTATCTCTTTCTTCATGCTGATAAGGAGGATTACACAAAAGAGGAGCTCAAAGGAAGGACTGATAAATCACATTAGGAAAATTCTGGACTCAAAAGAGGGCTGTTTCAACAATAATATAATAATAGACACATAGATTGAGTGACATGTAATCTACGAACGAGATTCACCGGTGGTGGGACCTCTGTACAAACCCACCCAAAACGTGGAGAAACTCTTATCTTCATGAAATATTAAAAAAAACCATCACCTTGTCTTAAAATATTTAAAACCGTTTTTTTGTCAGAACCTAATACAATAAAAGAATGTTTTCCACATTCCTGTGTTAAACGTGGAGCACTAAAAAATTCTTTCCACCTTAGAACTAATGAAGCTTGAATGCTTGGAATAGATAGATACACATTCTCCTGGTTATTCCCTCAACTTGGTTCCACTTTTGAATCTCGAAACATCTTTGGCGCCCAAAAGAACACACCGTCCCTCATTTCTTCTTCCCTCCTTGATCCACAAAAGCGGTTAGCTCAGTCATCCACTTTCTGCTACTTCTTCTTTCTCATACGTCTGTTAATCTATCATGGCACCCGAAAGTGGACTGAAACGAGCAAGGAGCAGTATCTCATCTGTTGTGTTGTATAACATAAAAGACGAGAACGAAGAATGGATTCCCTAAGTATACAGGAAGTACTCTTGGGTCACTATGCAGCCAGGAAAACAAGGCCACTACCGAGTGAAGGGAAAGGCATCTGAAGACTTGGCCAAACATTGGAAAGGAAGGATCCTTGACTTTAAGATGGCACTAGGAGGGAAAACTGTCAAAGAAGTGTTGATCCAGCATGTATTCATGCAAAAAGAGATCAACGTGGGACCATTGGAAGGACTTCCAAGACACAGACCACATTGTAAGTGCTTGTGTTTTGTATTTCAATGTTGCAAATAAGGTGATTGATATACATTTTTCTGCCTTGCACAGATTTGTACCCATCCAATCTTCAGGAGTGAGAGCCTGCACAATGCTTGACGGGATTCTTGAATGTCGTACATGGTGAGGTGGGGGAACTTCAATATGAAGGTCGTGCACCAAGTGATCTCGCAAGAAGTAGAACATATTTCTATGACTCATTTTATACCTTGCCCACTCAATCGAGTCGACATGGAAAGTTGGAACGTATTCCGTTGCCCGCACTTGATAGTCCTGAGTGGCCATTGCTTGACACAGAAGTGATAGAGTCATATAGGACCAAAATGTTTACTGATTTTAAATGTGCTATGAAGCCTAGCATTGGTGCAAGAAATGTCCACTTAAGTTTGTTTGTTCCAATTGCATGCTTTGTTCATTTATTTTCTGATTGTAAACAATTGAGAAAAACTAGAACAACTTTTGTGTGCAAAGATATAGATGAAGCCTGGCTTGATCATTTGTTTGACAAAGGTTGGAGAGTGAAATCATCAAAGGAAGATGATTTGATCGAATGTCGATTGAACACCTCCCACATTGCATTTCGGTGAGTGTTATGACATTATAATGTATTTTTGTGAAACACTTACAACGCTTATTTGATTATACTCGAAAAATTATCCTAATGATATTTTGGAATCAGATACTATATTGCCAGGCAACATCTGTGCATGTCATTTACTTATAGAAGGTGGTGATGGATCAACAACAACTGGGAAAACATGGACCAGGATACAAGAGATGGCAGCCACTCTTGCTTGATAGATATAGTTATAATTCGACAGGGTCACCCATCTTTGACATTGGAAGTGGAAGAGAATTGGACTCTCGAATATGTTAGGAAGGAATTAGAAGTAGCTATTCAGAATCCTCCAGATCAATTTTGCTTCAAGCTCGATGGTCAGAAGCTAAGTAAAAGAAGAGAGCATCAGATCATTTGTAAAGATATTGCAGCCCCACATGAATTGGAGGCACTAGAAGATATATGATGTGACCATGTATACGGTGACAATGTATTTTCCATATGCAATAAACTTATCTATTCAGAACATTGCTTTTGTAATGCGTTATTGTTTAAAACAATGTAATGAAGGCAAAAATTTCCCAATTGAATTTTTATGTACACAAAAAAGGCTTAAAGTAAGAAAACAAGCAGTGAAGGAACACAGTAGCAAATTTGATCCTCTGATTTTTAAATTAAAAGTGCAGTTACAATTGATGTTCTCTCTCCAATAACACTAGATATGTGCAAAAAAATATAAATATACATGTATAGCTGCATATTTACAAACGTACATTTGTTGGAAGAAGGAAAAAACTATTTATTACTGGAACCCATAGGTATCGGCTTCAGGATGGAGCCATGGCTCTTCTCCCAAGTATGGAGCCCATGTAAGAGGCTCAGGGGGGCCGATCCCCCCTCGTGGATTGGGCGGGATGAAGTCCACTGGGCCGTCTGGAGGCATAACTTCAGCGACCTTGATCAATTTCGCAATCGTTTCCTCCCTAAACGTTTGGACGTCTAGGTCCACGTAGCGAGACATTGATGGAAACTGCCATCACAATTCATCAAGGCATAAATAAGATCAACATGACAATATACAAGAAGATAAACAAGAGTACGCATGCGTATGGGAGCTGAAAAATGCTTACATCCTCTGAAGGGAGCTGAAAAATGCTTCGTAGCAGCAACATTGCATTAAGTGCAACCCTCCACCCACAGCTGTAGCCATCTTCTTGTTTGGGGACACTAACCCTTCGGATGGTCGATCGATCCAGGGTGTCGATGTCCATGCTAAGGCTCTCGTAAGCTGCCATTAGTTTCCTGACACCACTGTAAACAAAGACCAATCATTATCTTGATCAATCCGGACTTCTAACTCAAACAATAATATGTATCTTAATGATTTTTACTTACAGCAAAACATTTCCATGGACACCAGATGTCGAATTTGCAAGTTAAATGACATTTTCTTGCACGTCGACTAGTAGAAGACTCCAATGGGAACTGTATCACATCCAAATAGATTTCTATTAGTTTCAATCCAAAGGAAGCACTATATAACTCGTGTACGATGATTCCTATAAACATCATGCAAGAGAGATAGAGAGACAAACTCACTTTTCATGATATGCCAAAAAAAATACTCGAGCATCGTCCAGCTGGACCTCTCGAAACTAATTCAGCACATCGAGGTACGGAACTGACTCTACTAGCAACAGTGTTGAGACCAGTGAATCAATCTGGAACACTCGTTTTGCTGTACATCCTCGGGCAATTGAGAAATAACAAAACTTCACAAGGAAACATATCAAGAGTGAGGCATAAACTTTAAGAGCCAAGAATGAAAAATTGTGGGAGGACAGAGAAAAGAGTATACCTTAAAACACATCTGAGCACTTTGTCGTTGACTTCAGTTTTAGGATCAAACAAAATGTTGATTTCTTCAGCATGAATCGAGAAATAACATCTATGCCCTCTAATATTAAAGGGTACATAGAACTCCGGCAACAAAAATTGCAGCGCCTCCCGATTCATGGCGTGGAGTGTGCGAACATTTTCCCTTTTTGTTTGCAATGCAAGCATTGCAGCTTGATGTTCCCTTTGAGTGCTTGTCATTAAATTTGCCCGAGTCTGATGTTCATGATCTGGACCTCCCTCGGTCACCTCTTCAATTCTCACTTTTTGTACAGGACGGACATCCAAAATTTGTAACATTCGTTCATCAATAAACATAACTGGTCTAAGTAACTTATCGTATCTGAAACGAAGGGCTACTAGGCTGAAAAAATCTTTGTTCATTACTGTCACCCTGTGTGCATGGGCAGCAAGAACGTAACTATCCAAAAAAAATTTGATCATCCAATCTTCTGTGGCCTCCTGCAAGCAAAACAGGGCCGATGCCTTCCACCTAAACAAAATTCCATTTTGCTCACAAATTCTCCTGGCAAGCCTTTGGAAAGGCAATCTGGGAATAGCAGCTGTCGGGTGCTTCATAAACTTTGTGATTTCTCGCAGAGCTGACGAATGCTCTGCGAAACGCCTTAGTCTAGGCTGCGTTTTGGACAATCGGGAAGGACTGCTTGATTTCCTGGATCTTGAGGCTTTCAGAATGCCCATCTTGTTCCCAGTAGATGAGGGAGCTGCATTGTCAATGGGTCTAGCTCTATGCCTTACACGAGCCATCTGAAAACGCAAGAAAGAGCAGAAAACTTAGCTATTCAGTAGTACACGATTAACAATTCACCATAAAGCGAGAGAGGGTGGCCAAGAAAGCAATATGCACTTCCTTGCGTTATGGTGAATCCATTCACCATAACGCGAGATGAAGGCCCACAGAAACACAATAATCCTCCTCGCATTATGGTGAATTAATTGACACCAATAAGAGGCGGATTATCGTGCATCCTTTGAGCTTTGATCTTGCGTTATAGTGATTTGATTCACCATAATACGAGACTAAGAGCCAGTCAAAGCAAAACAATCCTCCTCGCGTTATAGTGAATCGATTTACTACAATGGGAGGAGGATTCTCGCGAATCTCTTACCATTCCATCTTGCATTTTGGTGATTCGATTCACCATAACACATAGAGCAGTATTGAGATTCTAATGACTCGTCGTATGCTTTACGGTGAATCGAATCACCATGACAGAGGGCAAACAGTCGAAGAGAAAACAATGGCAGAGGGCAAATAGTCGAAGGAAAAACAAAACAATCAAGGATTATACAAGAAACTCACAAAACAATCAAGTAATACACTTTCATCACATTCTATGAGTGGGAATGGATGGAGACTGTCGTGTAGGAGGTGAATTAATTGACACCAATAAGAGGTGGATTATCGTGAATCCTTTGCCCTTTGGTCTTGCGTTATGGTGAATCGATTCACCATAACGCGAGACTAAGGGCCAGTCACAATCAAGTAATATACAAAAACTTACATTTCTTGCGTGAGAATGGATGGAGACTGTCGTGCAAGAGGTGGAATATTGGTTCAGTACTGTGGTGGTAGTCGGAAGTCAACTGGAGGCAAGCAGGAGGACGGACAAGGCAAAATCAATAAGAGGACGAAAAGGTGGCGTGATTAACGGCTTTGATTAGTCTTTAGAGCGAACACACGTGTTGGCGGACTGCCAGGGCGACTAGGCGGTGCTGACGTGTTGCATAGCATTAAAAAGGGCTTTGATTAAAGTTTATAGCTTGTACACGTGCTAGGTACACGACGGGCTACCACGTGAAAACGCGGCGCTGACGTGTCGCACAGCATTAAAAACGGATTTTCTAAGATACTCATCTCATTTACTGCCTCTCTTGGAGTTCGTATTCTCATTTATCTCCCCACCAAAACGGCCTTCATCTCCATCAACGAACTGACTATCTCCTCCAACCCTCCTTCATCAATCATCCTCCTTCATCCTCTTGTATCCAACGTCAAAGACAAACCTCCAACCTCCTTCATCTCCATCTCCTGCGACGTTTGTATACAATTTGTTTTCCTGGTATTTTTATCTCTTTTGTGCTTCCTTCTTCTTTTGTTATTTCGTTCTTTTGGTTTCATTCGTGGAAAACTCCTTGCTTTGTCTTTTCATTGCGTTAAGGTGAATCGAAAACCTATGACTCATCGCCTTATGGTGAATTGACTGCGAAGAAGAGTATTTTAATTCGTTTCACACCTCCTCTCTCAGTATGGGTACTTGAGAACTATCTTTATTTGTAATTCACCATAACGTAAGAGGCATTGCCAAAGGATGATAAAGTCATCATGTTGCAGTGAATCAATTCACCATAACGCGAGCAAAGGTCCCATAGGAAGCACAATATTCCTCCTCACATTATGGTGAATCGATTCACCATAACGCGAGAAGAGTTCCTTGACTAAGCTGCAATTTTATTTGCGTTAGGGAAAATAGATTCACTACAACGCGAAGAGGAATACCTGGATTCCTCTGGCATCTCCTCTCGTGTTATGTTGAATCCATTCACACCACACAAAGATTTGTTGTTTAAGATCGACTGTCTCTTGATTCATTGCTTGAACTAATATTTTCCATGTCTTATCTACACCCTTGAATTCAGCCATGGCGCAAGTTCAAGTCGAGTTCGATGTGGACGAAGAGATTAAAGAAACACCTGCAACTCTGTTGTATGACTTCCTCTACAAATATCGACATCATGATTCGCACCCTGCAATTTCGTTGATGTTCAATTGCAATTTTTCTCTGGAGGATACATTTTCTAGCCATCATGGATACTTTGAAGAGGCAAAGCAAGAGTTTGACGAGCTCACAAATGAAGAACCAATGATGATTGATGGGAAAAATCACATTCATTTTAATCTCAAGGTGTCGCCGGAGAAGAAGCAGAGGTTAAACATGGATTGGCACAAGGTACCATGTGATAAGAAGAGAGCTTTGCTATGCCCTTTTCACAAAAGAAAATGCTGCTTGATGGAACTCTTATGCCTTCTTATGCTTCTTGCACATGAACGTGCAATTAACAGATGAAGAATGTACAGAGCCGCATGCAACAAATGAAAGTGAAGACACGATTTCTCGTCAGGCTAGTCGCACCGTTGAGGATGTTGCTGAAGAGGAGGACACTCCTCATGTGATTGAGGAGTTCAATGTTGAAGAAGAGAGGAAGCTCAGTTCGGCGGTTGATATTGAGGCAGTTAGAGAACAAAACAATGATATAGGTCAGCTTGTGATTGAATCAGATGACTCCTCCCCCATTCCAACGCCATTACTCCCCTCCTACCAAGTAGGAGATTCAGAGTATATATTACTGACAGACATACAACATGTATTTAACTTAAGGGAGGACCATTGCATAGCCTTCATAGCCCAAAATCTGGAGGTTGATGACAATTTTGTAGATGATGATGGGATAGATAAGTACTTACTAGTGGATAGCCATGTGAAAGACACCGAGTTCCTATCTGCTGCAGCAACACTAAAGATGATCTATGCTGATGCCCTTAAATATGAAGGAAAAGATGCCACATAGGAAGAGCTACAAGAAGCAAGGGAAAGACTGAATATTACCAACATGGGAGGGTTTAGGGATGTGCCAAATAAGTCAGCAGAAACCGTTCCTAGTTCGAGCACTAATTTATGGCAAGACGCCTTGCTTGAAGCAGATGAGAACCAAGAGGTTAGTTTTTTTTTGTTGTGGATTTGGCTTTATCAACTTTGTCCTGAAATGTTTGGTGATGTTGTTTCTGGCTAATGCTCCTTTATTTTTTCAGTTGGAAATATATGAAGACACATTCCTCAAACGTACTTCAGGCAAGCGTATGGCAGGATTGGGACACGATTTGACACTAGAAACATATATACATCACCTAAAATTCCCTCAAATTGTGATATTTCACGCTAGCTTCTCCAAGGACAATGCAAGTTTTCCTTTGATGGCAATAAAGACTCTATCCAGGTATTTAGGTGGGCTATCACTTAAGGCTGAATGCAAACAAGGCAATACTTCTGGAGCGGCAAGCAGCTGTTCGAATTTTTGGAGAGGGACCTGGAGTATATTCGTTGAGATGTAAATATTATTTAACATATGCTGCTTAGGAGTTGGCATGTGGAATCACAGATCCTAATCTGTTGAGTGATTGCGGGAAGAAGCATCTTCTTAGAACAGCAAGGCCAAAGGTCCCTGTTGTGCCATTGATAGAGGATGAAGAAGATGATGCAAAAACTTCATCAAAAAAGGCTCGGCTGGGAGAAGTCTCTGCTCCAGATTAACAGATTTAGATTGTTCCAGTTGCTAAGAAGTTTCTTCATATTTCTCAATACTCTTCTTGCTTACCACATTAAAAACTATGAAATGTATATATATTGAAAACATTAAAAACTATGAAATGTATATATATTGAAAACATTTATATGGGACATAGATGAAAGCTCTTGTTCTTTTAAAATCTTTCACAGTTACATCATTGTTTTATAATATGTATTTCAATGATCAATTTTCTTCCACACTCTGCCCTGTCTTTGTCGTTGTCTTAGCCATTCAGCATGATTCTGCTTTCCCTGTGAGGAGACATATATTGAACGTCTCTGTTCAGCCTGAACCTTTCTTATTGCACATGACACAGCTGATTCAGACTGTTTGATCTTCACACGAGCCCTCACTTGAATCCGCCTATACCACCACTAACATAGTTGCTTCATGGGATTACTTTTCTTCATTCCTCCTCCATGTTGAGTGGCCCTTTTGATAGGCACAACGTGCTTGCCAATGAGATCTTTCCATGCCTTGGGTAGACCAAATCCCAATGCTTCCAAACTCTTTCGCAAAAAAGGTTCCATGTGCATGCAAAATGTGCTACAAATGCTCAACAGCAACAAGACATTTAGTATCGTACAATATTTTTTGAACAACAAAAAAAACTCAAAGCTGTAGGTTTTCAAGTAATAACCATGTATTGTGTCAAGTTTGTCGCACCCCATGCCTTTTCATAGCTAGTGTAGAACTTTGTCACAACTGCCTCAAATTTCTCAACATCCCCATCTTCAAACCTTGCTTTTTGCAACAAAGGTGCTAGGCGATCAAGTGCCAACCACGCTTTGGACTTTGCCACCCTTGCTTGTCCTGAAGAGCCTCGATCAGGTACAGCTGCATGAAGCTTCCTCCACACCTCAAAATCTGTACCCAGATGACCTCTCTGGGTATGATTAGATAAGAACTTTCTGGCTTTTGCACCTCCAAAACATGGTTTGCTAGGAACATTTTCGGTCTTCCCTGATCTTCTCAAGTCCTTCTCAATCTTCACTTGACCACAATGTAAACCTACATCTGAAAGCACTTGCTCTATTTTTTTAATAGTTCTTTCACTCTCTACTGCTGGTTTCATATTCCATGAAAATTCGATGTACATGTAGACTAGTTTCTCAATTATTCTAACCAGCGCATGCAAAACACAAATATAAACTCTGATCAAAGGGATAGGAAGAATTGGATCCCAATTAGGATCCACTCTTGGAGCATCACGATTTGGGGCTTCACGCCTATTACTGATTGCATTTAGGCATTTCCATTCTCTCTCTTTTCCTCCTTTGGAGACACCTCGTTCGGTCATGCAATACAGGCAAGGATACTTGGCCATTGCTCCTTGGGAAATACCAAACATGCATTTCAAGGTTTTAAGATCTGCAGCCAGGTGCCATTCAACTTCATATTCACCATATCCTTCTACATAAAGCTTTTTGCCATTCGACTGCTGCTGCTGGATAGTGGAAGGAAGCTCAGTCTGGTTGAAGTACCACTTTAGAATTTCATGGGTCTCTGTTGGAACCTGTTAACAACAGTTAGATTGTCTACAACATCATAACAAGAGGATAGCAACATAATATTCTTTTTTTAAAAATGGATAGCACGTCACCTCAAATGCAGCCAGCCACCAAATCTCATTTTCGGATTGTACCCTAAAGTGCTTCTCATCAGCATTACTGATACTTGCATCCAAAGCTCTATTCATTAAAGTAATGCTAACCCTTTCCAGCTTTTGTCCTTTGATCACCTCACTCTCATCAAGTTTTAAAACAAATTTCAGCCTTCCATTGCACTCATGTACACTGATGTCATAAAATTTCACCATAGCCATTTGTAATTTTCGAACATCCATGATGAAATTGTTGAACTCTGTAAGCTCTATGATTTTCTGTTCCCCGCTCTTTTTAGTCACTGTCAATGTACTAGACACGTGACAAGGCTCTCCAACAAGTTCGACCATTCCCAAGTTGAGAATATTTCGAGCTTTGTTTACGTGAAATGGTTTTGGAATGGGAATTACTGTTTTTTTTCCAAGCTTACAATTGAAACCCTCTTTAACTTTATTAAACAACATCCTGTAAGACTTTGTGCTTATACCAGCCATGTCACATATACCTTGTGCATCTAGGCGTGAATGCTTCACTCACCTCCTGCAAGGATTGCTTTGCTATGTCTGATCAAAGTCTTGCAAACTTAGGATGCTGTATTGCTGACTCCACGATGTCTTTTGTCAGAACTTTGCCAAATATATCAGAACCTTGCTCTTTTGGATCCACAACATCTGTGACCATCCTGAAGCAACAACGATAGCTATTTCAGTCCATCATTCATCTAACTATACCACCCCCACACCCAATCCCCCATCTCCAAAAAAGGAACTAAAGATGAAAATGAATAGTGAGTGCTCAAAGAAATTTAAGCTCAAAGAAATTATAGATCCCAATACCTGCAAGCTTTTACATGACGCTTCCATTGGCCACCTCCAACATTGAGTTCTTCCAATGGTTTGATCTGTCTCTTGCGTAATCGAGCACCCAATGGCGTGTCTTTCAAATATTGCAATTTTCTATTGAACTTTTCAAGTTGTTTTCGAAGGTGTGCATTCTCACTCTCCAATGTGAAATTGTTGATTTCTCGAACTGCCAAAATTTCATTCTTCTCCTTAATAGTGTCCTGCATCTTACAAATAGTCTGCTGCAAATCATCAAACTCTTTTTTTAACCCAGCACAAACTTTTGCTTTATCCTCGTTTAAAGCTTGCAAAGCTGTTGTGATCGATGCCAAGTAAAAATTCGCACCTTCAAGCATTTTTATTCTGGCATCTCTATCACTCAAATGTCTTTCAAAGATACTTTGACATTGGCCAAACAGTCTTTTGCAATATCCAAGCAATCCATTTTCACCCTCACACACAAACTTGAAGAAACTTGTCAACCCAAAGAATGATGGAGATTGAGAGGAGGTTGGATCTGATAGGTAAATACTACCATCCAACCATAGGTCCATATTTTTCTTTCCTTCATTTTGAAGCTCAGTAATGTGGGCTTCGCATGCTAGCCTAGACCAATTTCTCTTACAGCAGGGAGCATAATCGGGTTCTACTTAGAAGTGGATGTCCACCTTTTTCTTCTTTTGCTTCACAGGTTCCATTGCATTGTTCTGTGCTTTAACAACACCAAAAAGCATCATGAACTCACACTTTAACCAAAAAAAACCAAAGATATTACACTTATCTCCTGTGAAGAAGATTGCTTCATTAAAACCAAAAGACAACATCACTAAATAATACCTCCTTGTCCATCAAACAAACTTGTTGGTATCCTAGATAAACCAAAATGTACAGAGTACTTGTAAGCACAACCCTCACTTGAAAAAGGTAAGAAATGGGATTGTTATTCATGCACAAGCAGGTATGGCGCATGAAGAACAAATACTTTTCCATCCTTTTTCAAAACTTGCCGCCTTGAGAAGAAGAGAAAATCAAAAACCTCCCGCTCAAAACAATTCGGATTTGGAGTGGTTGTGGTTGTGGAGTCGGGAAGACAATGAGGGAGACAATGCAAGATGATGGGTTGCAGGGACGAAGTTCGGTTCAAGTTTGGTTAGCAAAGTTGGCCTCGTTACATTCAAAAGTGTAATGAAGAAAGAGAGTGGTGTCTTTTTTCAATAAAATAAGGCACCATAGTGGGAATAAAAAACAATACTTAAGAGGCATTGTTTTGAATTAAAAAACACCCTACATGTCAGTTAATGGAATAAAGAACTCAAAAATGACGCATGTACCCTCCAATATTATATGTGGGTTTATTGGCTTGCTTTGTCCACATCACCATCCCAAGGGATCTCTTACAAGGCCCCTTTTTGAGTCCAAATTTTCCCTAATGGAACAGTCCTTTATTTCAAGTGCTCAGTCTGCAGAAGAAGAGGTCCTAGACATTGTGTTCGAGAAGGAGGAGACATCCAATTTTGTCATCCCTAGGCTATTGTCCTTCCTAATTAATGGGAAGTATTACCTCCTCCTCTCCCACATTAAACTCTACAATTTTAGGGAGGATTACTGTCTTGCAATAATAGCAGATGGTTGTGAAGCTGCGTCTGGTGTTCTCGATGTAGAGAATGAGCATAAGGATGAATTTCTCGCATTGGACATAGAAGTGACACAAAACTTATCAGAGGCCCCAGAAGCAATGTCCTTGTGCTTTAAAAAAGCCAAGGAGAATGAAGCTTCTCTTCCTTCAGAGGAAGAATTTCAAGCCCTTCAGCAGGATATGGGCATTTCTAAGTTTGGCAAGGAACCTATTCCCAAACTTGACCAAGAAAATGAAGAGGGCTCCATCAACCATAGGATGTAGCCAAGTTGGAGGAGGATGAGAACCAGAAGGTAAATTATTGCTTAAGTCTCTTGCATGAACTAATTATTTCTTTAGTTTGTCTAGTTTAATTCTTATTGCTTCAGTCTATTTGAATTATTTCTTACTTTAGTTTGTTCCCTCCTAGTTCTTTGTCAATGCAGATAGAGCTTGACAACGCCGATGGATTTCTTGGACGAGGTGGCGTTGGTCGTGCAAAAGTTGGGCAAGATGCCGCTCTTGCACACTACATCTCTTCTATCGACAAAAATATATTTATTATATATCATAGAGCAAGTACTCCAGGTATGCAAAGATTCCACTCCTTACATAGAAAGCCCTATCTAGGTATACAGGGTATGCATGTATACCTTATAATATACATAAAGTCGTGCTTATAGAGAAGTGTGCTTCCATCCGTATCTTTGGATACGGCCCTGGTTTTTGGCCTTCTCGAGCAGGTTATTTCCTATGTTATTGAAGCTATGTCCTAGGTGTAGGAGTGGAGGATGTAAAGTCACTCAAGGGCTATAGTCGAAGAGGTTTTTGCGTTATAGAGGAAAAATGCCTACCAAAGAGGGGGAGCAAGAAGAGAAGAGACTCAACAGCAATTAGCTCTTTTCGTTGTAAATATTTTCACTGTAAATCTTCAATATAATGGAATGATGCAATTATTTTTTATTTTCAAGTCAAAAAGCTTTACAACTTTCTTCTAAATGTTGTCTACTTCCTAAGTCAAAAATGTTTACTTTATTTCAAATACTTTCAATTTCAAAGTGTTGTTTCTACTTCCAACTTCTTCCTATGCGTCTTCGTGAAGATCTCCATGCTGCATGACGTGCTAGTCCTGTGCGAGCTTTCCACTTTAGTGATCTTCTCTATTTGGCATTATTTCATGCTGCCCTTGCTAGATTACTCACCGTGCCCTTTCCATGGATAATTTTCACCCAAACACTACAAGAGTAGAAACCTGTAGCGACCCTTACGGGGGTCGCTACAGAAGTCGTTCCAAAGGTCGCTCTTGACCATCGTCTAAACGACCTCTATAGTGACGTTTTTGAGATGCATAAACGACGTTTTTGGGTGGCATAAACCACGTTTCGAGGGTGGCATATACATCGCGTTTGGGTGGCATAAACGACGTTTCGAGGGTGGCATAAACCACGTTGTCAGGTGGCATAAATGATGCTATTTGAGTGGCATAAACACCCAAGTTTGGGTGGCATAAGCGACCCTATTTGAGTGGCATAAACGACCCTACGAAGGTGGCATAAACGACCCTATTTGAGTGGCATAAACGACCCTACAAAGGTGGCATAAACGACCCTATTTGAGTGGCATAAACACCCAAGTTTGGGTGGCATAAGCGACCCAATTTGTATTATTTTTTTTAGCCGTTGAGGTCGCTTAAAAGACCTTTGTTCTGAATGTTTTTTTTTAGCCGATGCGCATTCTCTCTCTCTCTCTCTCTCTCTCATACACATTATCTCCACTTGTGTCTCTTGCACACACATTCTCTCTCTCTTTCTCCCTCTCTCTCTCTCTCACACACACACACTTCACATAAACATTAGTCTCTCTCTCTCTCTCTCTCTTTCTCCCTCTCTCTCTCTCTCACACATACACACACACTTCACGTAAACATTGCTCTCTCTCTCTCTCTCTCTCTCTCTCTCTCTCTCTCTCATACACAAACAATTTTTGTTTCTCTCAGGCCTATCAACAAAGGGTTACAAAGCATGTCCACCATGCGGTGATTGGCTACGCTCCAAATATAGTCGAAGTTTGAGTAAAAATATATACCTTCGACATCGACGATTTCTGCCTCCAGATCATGTGCTTCCAAAGCGAATGCGAGACATTTTAATGGCAAAGTGGAGAATGGACGTTGTCCAATGCGAATGACTCGAAGAGATTGGTATGTCAAGTGGACAAACGGACCTCTAATAGATCCGGAGGCAGAACTTGCAAGTGATAACGATGATGAATATGATTTGCGGCAGTCGTCGAGAGGCAAGAAATCAATGGCACAGAATTCCTTCATATGGTAAACGTTGGAGTATTGGAAAGATCTAAAAATAACTCATTTGCTTGATCCACATGTACATATTTAAAAATGTTGCACACTCGCTTTGGAATCATCTTGTGGGCTTCAAGGATACAGAGGCTGCAAGGGCAGACCTAAAGATTTGCAACTACAAATGATCACAATGGCCTATAATCAATGAGGAGACACGAAATATTACTTATTCACAGGCACCATGGGTACTCACAAAGCAAGAGATAGGTGCCATTACATTATCATTTGTTAACACTAGAGCTAATCTGTGTGTAGCACATCTTGCCACTTGTTATCGACGGTTGTTTGACTGAGGGTATTAGGGATGTTATATATCGATTGGGATCATTGACAAGGTATTGATAGTGGAACATCATATTATTCTTACTTCTTTGTCACAAAAATCTTATGCTAATCACATTGTTTCTCTTTATAGATGGATTACATCCAAAGAGATCGACTCACGTGATATCCCGCAACGAAAGCTAGAGTGTATTGAGCTCCTTTGTTTGATGGAGAAGGAGTTACCTACCTCCTTTTTTGACATTCAAGTCCATGTTATGATCCATCTCGTTTGAAGAGATAGAGATTGCTGGGACCGTGAGTACACGATGGATGTTTTGGGTTGAAAGGTACATGGTCGCCAACGAAGCAAGACACGAGGGATCCATGGCAGAGGGATGGTTGCTTTCATGAGTGCATGTATTATCTATCCGAGTACTTGCAACATCTGGATAACGAAGCTCCTCCTGGTTGGAGAGAAGAACAATCAGACAACGAAACCACAGAGATGTTATGTGGGCAAGGGGTCCCACTAAAGATAAGTGCTGAGGAGAGGGAAGCGCTTAGTACTTTTGTGGTGTATAACTCAAATTGCATGCAAAAATGGATTGACAAGCATGACAAAGAATGCAAAGAGAGAAACCGGAGAAGTAGGGCATCCAAAAAGGGTCGGAGTGCACCTCCAACGATGAGCCTAGAATGGTTGAATACACATATCAGAGAGACGCGAGGGTAGGGGTTTGAAATCTCACGAGAAGAGATTGAGCTTAGCCTAGGATGCGACACCATGGTAAGTTACTCCAATGTTATATTTTAATTTGAATAATACTACATGTTTTTCTGGATTCTAACCATACATGTTCATGTGGTTCCCATGTGGTTTTAGGTCCGAGCTCACAGCAACATGTGGGTGTGTGGTCCGCATCTCCGCGTCAAGAGGATTGATGATCTTCGTGTTACTCAGGACTCTTGCATCGTTGCGTCCTTTCATCAACTCTCTCATGCAAGTCCTTGTGACATAAATTTAATTGAGGATGAGCTCGGCTACGTAGGGGATCTGGAGGGCATATACAAAATTAACTATCGTGTTATGAAACAGGTACGCATGATTCGTTTCAAAATATTATGCAAATTGAAATATTCAGCATCTTTGAGTAACAAGTTTATATACATTATAATATTGCAGGTAATTTTGAAGGTGCATTGGTTTCGAGCGGAGTACAAAGGAAAAAGGGCCACCTTGAGGCACGAACAAAGCGGCTTTTGGTCCATTGACTCATCGAAGCTCCTACGAGCAACCAAAGAGCCCTATCTCTTCCCGATGCATGCGTAACAAGCTTTCTTTTACAAAAATCCAACTGGCAATCCATGGTGGCAAATTGTTCATGTGAACCCTAGAAGCCGAAGATTGTTTGATACCACCTTTTCTACTAAGCGTGAAAATACACCACACAACAGACCTCTACAGAGCCCGACAATACACCAGACACAACAATGACCTCTATATCACATGGGCAAGGAGATACAATTCTTCACATTAGAGAAGCAAATTTGATTTCACAAACAAATGTCACACCACCCTCAACAGATGATGAAGGGGATGATCTGGGTAAAGATTTATCGGATGATCTAGGAGAAAATCTACTAGAGGCTGACATTGAGCAAACCTCAGAATCCACCTCGAACAATGCTCCACTCCCTGATGGACTCAGCATATGCCTAATAGAGATGGAACTTCAAGAGGCTATGGCTGACAACAACGAGGTGTTCTTAGAAATTGATATCTTTGGCGAGGCGGCATAGTTTCCAATTGTTCATAAAACAGCTTGGCTCATCAATTCAAAAGAAAATGGTAATGTGTTTCTATCTCGATATCCTTTTTTTTCATCGCTTGTTTTGATTGTACATGATACTAACTATAGGGTGGGGTGGTAGGGGAAGCCTCTTGGTCTTAGAGTGGCCTTATGCTACTACTTAGGGGTTCGATTCCCCTTAGGCTCGTGCTCTATAGTCATGAGTCCATGTACTATGCGTGTGTGTGTTTTGTCTTACAGGCCAAAGTGTTGTGAAAAGAGCTGATCGTGAAGCTAATGCGCAATGAGCAGCTGACGTGGCTGATGATGTAACTGACGATGCTGATGTGGCATCAAGAGCTGAGGTGGCAAACTAGCAACATCTAGTTAGGGTGTGCAAGCATCTAGTTAGCAAGGCTGGACTTGAGAGGTTTCCGAGACAAGTAGGGGAGAGAGGGTATAAAACTGTTCATACCCTTTATACCTGCTTTATGCCAGAAAGAACTCGCTTCTGCCAAAACAAGCTGGCCTTTTTGACCAGTAAAGCTGCCCTTTTCCTCAGATGGCGAGGAAGAGCTATGCACAAAAAGAAGAATTGGTGGGCTGATTTGTGTGTGTGTAAGTGCGAGAGTATGTGAACTTTCTAGAGAACGTTTCAAGTGTTTGACGTTCCAAACTTTCTTTATTTAATTTAACAATAATTCAACCATATTACTCAAAGAAAGAAGTAGACTTGAATAACATAGCAAAGCAAATAATTGTACTGTGCATTGTTCCGTCGATGCTTTAGAAGCGTTTGCATCTCATGCAATACAGCGGTCTCGTCCCAACCAACGCCGAACTCCTGCGCGAGGATTGCCAACACATATTTCTTGTCATTATCATCTTGATCCCTACAATTTGAAAAAAAAGTCACTTTAGTTAGATTTATCATTTGATATCAATGTATACAGAGATTTTAAAAAATACATGAAAGAATTGGACTTACCGCCAGTGGATGTGTATCTTGGGCATGTATGTGTGCACGAGCTCTCTCAACCGGCGACGAAAAAGTGCCCCACCGTCTACATATTGCACTCGCCCACTCTGATCCACCTGAATGCTAATGGGCATCGTGCCCGATAGCATGTGAAGCTCCTAGGTGGCAGGTGGAGGTGCAGAAGGAGGCACACATGGTGAAGGGACTGGTGATGGTGATGGCTGACTACTACTACTGCACAAAAAACACATATAATTTTTAAGATTCATTTTGGATGGTTTCATGAAAATTACACCTAGACACGGAGTAGATTAATGCATACCTCGAACGGCGGTGCCTCTGTGCCAAGGGAGTGCCCTCGGCCTGTGTCAAAACACTGGGGCCCGGCGTCTGCACCAAAAGCGTATGCACGGGTTGGAGTGTGCCGCCACCTCCGGGAATAGGATCCCTCGAAGAGCCCTCCCCAAAGGCTACTGGCCGTACTAGTGTCGAGAGGTGAGTGATGATTAACTCAAGCTGGGGTACAGTCATGGCAGCATACTCAATCATATCCTCCTGGATGGACTCTCTGTCTACCGCCATTTGTCTCAAGATCCTCTTGATGCATCAAGAGGGGAGCCTTTTCTTGCTCAGCCATAGCTATTTCAAGGAAAAAAAATTGTAGTCAACTCATGAGAAAGATAGAGCCAATAGAGATCATGCGTAAAGGACAACATAGTTATGTGCTTGGGCAAGAACTAAGGAAGTGCTGAAAAAGCCGTCAACTTTTTTCTCGGAGGAAAAGTCATGAAACCAAGGTGCACAGAGGCCAGTCAAAAGCTACTCTGCCCCCAGGTTATGCTCAAGTGATGCGTGGACTGCCCCTTTTATGTTCCCCTGCTACTCTCGCTTTTATTTACAATATGCTCTAAAAATAACAAGCATGTATTCTAAAAAAAACGCAGCTCTTTAGATCCCCATGCCTCAGCTGCCCCATGGTTGAGCCTGATGCTCATCATGTACATGATGTACATAGACTTCATGTTTACCATGTCCAAGAAGTACATGGTCTTCTTCCTCTCGCGCTCCAGCACTATAGCTGCTCTAGGTTCCAATTGTGCAAGATGCACCATGTGTACATACTCTCTCTCAATTCCATGTGTGTTGGCCCTTCATCCTGTATAAAAGATGTCACCAACCTGTATTAATCAAATTTAATACATACATTAAGGACAATTACCAGAAGAACCATGGATGGACACCAGAAGCTCCTAAGCTATTTAGTGAGAGGTAGTCCTAAGCTATTTAGTGAGAGGTAGTCCTAAAGATATTGTAAGGCTCTGATATGAGCACAAGTACAGCGAGATGGTATGGCTACAAGTAGCTAGTGAAGGATAGATAAGTTCAATACCAGCCAGCTGTGGATTGCTATGGATTAACTCCTCGCAGCTTGCTGTGGATTAACTCTTCTACATTTTCCTAAGTATGGAAACCTAAAGGCGACTAGGGCAGCCCATGTCCCTAAGGCATATGATAGAGAGAGAGAGAGAGAGAGAGAGAGAGAGAGCATAAGGGCTGGGGGTGCGTGTTAGAGCTAGATCTAGCCTACAAAGGAAATCGCACACCAAAACTGGCTAAGGTCATTTATATCAACAGAAAGGCATATGCCAAAAGTGAATCGCAGCTCTAAAAGTGAGGAGAAAGGCTCCTTTTTCTCAGCGTAAAAGGAAGGAGGCCAGCCAAGCTGAGAATCGCCTTTAGACACCCCCCCGGCCAGCCCCCCGGAGCCGTGCCCTCACGCCCCCCCCGGCCGGCCCCCCGCGGAGCCGTGCCCGACCGGACCCCCGGAGCCATGCCCGAACACCCTCCCCGGCCGTTCCCCCGGAGCCGTGCCCGAACACCCCCCGGCTGGCCCCCCGGAGCCGTGCCCTCACGCCCCCCGGCCCCCGCGGTGCCATGACCGAACACCCTCCCCCAGCCCCCGCGGTGCCGTGCCCGAACACGCTCCCCGTCCCCCGCGATGTCGTGCCCGAACACCCCCCGGCCGGCCCCCACGGTGCCGTGCCCTGAACACCCTCCCCCGGCCCCCACGGAGCCGTGCCGTGCCGTCACCCCGGTGAGCCCGAACACCCTCCTCGGCCCCCGCGGTGCCGTGCCCGAACACCCCCGGTGCCGTGCCCTCACGCCCCCCCCTCGGTCGGCCCCCCCCCCGTGCCCTCACACCCCGGTGCCGTGCCCTCACGCCCCCCCGATCGGCCCCCCCAGAGCCGTGCCCTCACGTCCCTGGCCCCCACGGTGCTGTGCCCGAACACCCTCCCCGGCCCCCCGGAGCCGTGCCCTCACGCCCCCGGCCCCCGCGGTGCCGTGCCCAAACACCCTCCCCGGCCCCCGCAGAGCCGTGCTCGAACAACCCCCCGGCCGGCCCCCCGGAGTCGTGCCGTCACGCCCCCCACCCCCTAGCGGTGCTGTGCCGTCGCGCCCCCCCTCGTGCCGTGCGGTGCCGTCATGCCCCGTAGCCCCCCCTAGTGCCGTGCGGTGCCGTCATGCCCCGTAGCCCCCCCTAGTGCCGTGCGGTGCCGTCATGCCCTGCAGCCCCCCCGGGTGCCGTGCTGTCACGCCCCGCAGCCCCCCTCCTCGTGCCGCGCGGTGCCGTCACGCCCCAGAGCCCCCCCGGGCCATGCCGTCGCGCCCCCGCAGCCCCCCCCCCCCCCCCCGCGGTGCCGTGCCATCATGCCCCGTAGCCCGCAGCCTCCCCCGGCGGTGCCGTGCGGTCGCGCCCCCGCAGCCCCCCCGGGGGCCGTGCCATCACGCCCCATCAACCCCCCCTCGTGCCGCACAATGCCGTCATGCCCCGCAGCCCGCAGCCCCCCCCGGCAGTGCCGTGCCATCGCGCCCCCGCCGCAGCCCCCCCGGGGCCATGCCGTCACGCCCCCGCATCCCCCTCCTCGTGCCGCGCAATGCCGTCATGCCCACCCCGCAACCCGCAGTAATCATGAGAACTGGGTTTAACTGTGCGGAAGCAATTAACATGATGTCTGACTGAATGACTGATGGAATGAACATGATCTAAGGCTGGTTACCATGTAACGCTCTGATACCAATGTGACATGTGAGGCTTCGACCGTAGTAATCACAACCTTAGTCTAACTAAACTGCACTTAATGATGTTTAAGAGATAGACAAATATGTGTCAATGCAATGCAGCTATATTAGATGATGAATGCGGTTACAATGAGATCCAAAGGGATCTATGCTGTCCTAGATGATGTCTACCCCTGGAAGAGAGGGAAACATGCTGAATAATGATGAAGGATGGCTGAAAGATGGCTAACCTGACTCCAATGCTGAGTTCCACCACTTGTATGCTGGTATCCCTCTATGTAGGAGTTAGGAAGATGGCTGAATATGCTGATGCGTGGATGCGCTGTTGTTCCCAGCCCTCTTGGTGTAGAAACGCTGAAGGAACACACTGTTGGATTCTGAACTGTATCCCCCTTTGCTCCTAGGAAGGAAAACGCTGAAGAGATCTAGATGTCTATGCTGAAATGATGCGTTTCTTTATATATGGGGAATTGGTGCTGGTCGGCCAGCTTGGCTGCAATCGGCCAGCTCTGAATATGCTCACGACTGCCATTTAAATGCCATAAATGCTTTAAAGGCTGGTCGGCTGACTTGAATGCTGTCGGCTGCCTCCACAAGCCCCAATGCTTTTGTCTAGATGGTTAATATGATGCTACAATGCTGAATCCAACCCATACCATGTGGTACATGCTGAAAACATTCATTTAAATGTCCATAAAATGCCTGATAAATCTTGATTAAATGCCTGATGATGCCATGCCATAAAATAATGCCATGTCACTGTACACCTAAATGGTGTGCACGTGACATTCCCCGCTGCTAAACTATTGCTGGGTGGTATACCTGGCAACCTTCAACTCCTCTGTGATCCTTCTCCTCCGAACCGCTGCCCCCTTCTGTCTTCTGCTGCTGGGACTAAGGTCGTCTGCAGGAGTGAAATCCTTTGAGCCAAGACTCTATATACTACGGGAACTGAACGGCAAATGCTGCTAAAACTGCTTGGAAATACCTGAGTCACCCCTGACCTACCTGTGGAAACCTTTCACCTACCATCTCCGTCGTTCCTGAAGCTCTGAACCTCCTGAGGCGATGTTGGAGCAAACTTCCGTCTTCTGTGGAAGAGAAACCCCCTGCTGCCAGTTGAAGCCCAAAACTTATGTCCTCCTTTGATGATGGATGTCATTCTTTCCCAGAGAGTTCATGGGAAAACATGTATGCCTTGCAGATGCAAGATGGACTGCTAAGATGACTGCTAAGATATCTGCTATGCAAACCATGTGCAACCCTATATGCTCTGCAAGAATGCAGATGGATGGGTTACTAATGCATACCTAAGGGAAAATCCCTAAGGGTGGCCTGCAAGATTTTGAGAACTGGGTTTAACTATGCGGAAGCGATTAACATGATGTCTGACTGAATGACTGATGGAATGAACATGATCTAAGGCTGGTTACCATGTAACGCTCTGATACCAATGTGACATGTGAGGCTTCGACCGTAGTAATCACAACCTTAGTCTAACTAAATTGCACTTAATGATGTTTAAGAGATAGACAAATATGTGTCAATGCAATGCAGCTATATTAGATGATGAATGCGGTTACAATGAGATCCAAAGGGATCTATGCTGTCCTAGATGATGTCTACCCCTGGAAGAGAGGGAAACATGCTGAATAATGATGAAGGATGGCTGAAAGATGGCTGTCCTGACTTCAATGCTGAGTTCCACCACTTGTATGCTGGTATCCCTCTATGTAGGAGTTGGGAAGATGGCTGAATATGCTGATGCGTGGATGCGCTGCTGTTCCCAGCCCTCTTGGTGTAGAAACGCTGAAGGAACACACTGTTGGATGCTGAACTGTATCCCCCTTTGCTCCTAGGAAGAAAAACGCTGAAGAGATCCAGATGTCTATGCTGAAATGATGCGTTTCTTTATATATGGGGAATTGGTGCTGGTCGGCCAGCTTGGCTGCAGGTCGGCCAGCTCTGAATATGCTCACAACTGCCATTTAAATGCCATAAATGCTTTAAAGGCTGGTCGGCTGACTTGAATGCTGTCGGCTGCCTCCACAAGCCCCAATGCTTTTGTCTAGATGGTTAATATGATGCTACAATGCTGAATCCAACCCATACCATGTGGTACATGCTGAAAACATTCATTTAAATGTCCATAAAATGCCTGATAAATCCTGATTAAATGCCTGATGATGCCATGCCATAAAATAATGCCATGTCACTGTACACCTGAATGGTGTGCACGTGACAGCAATGGCATGCCACATGGAAGCTCTAGAAGCAGAAGTTTGCGAGGCATAAACAGAGGCAAATTCCCAAATATCACCATTGACATCACATTGAATCACTTGCCATCTGCCATCACAATCATTGAAGGCAAGCTGGGGCTGCAGTTCATGTCTGACCACTATGCAAAGACCCGAGAAATGCTTAGTACCTGCATAGTGGATATCATAGCCCCCAAAATAGCCAGCCTGGCCAGCCATAGAATGTTGGTTATGTTCTTGCAAACAGAGAATGTCCGGCTGCCTGGTTAAAACATAATTCCACACTAGCCTCCACTTAGAAGGATTGTAGAGGCCCTGTACATTAAGAGTGACACAATGGAGTTTGTCAAGCATGAGGATATATACAAAAGAGGAGACCAAGATTATACAACCAAAGAGTGCTTAAGCATCAGCCATCATGGGCTGCAGCCCTTCCTTCCCTGGGTCAAAGGATAGCCCTTCCTCAGACTCACAAACAGGAATGTGTTTTTTGAGAATGGACCGTGGTTCTAGGGAGTCTACCAAAAAGCCAAAAGTGTTTCCCAAAAAAAGAGTTAGGGAAACGAAGGCGAAGTAACATGGAAATTTTGCGGATGAAGGCCTTAGTGCTGGAGCACGTCCAAAACAAATGAGGCACCGTTTCAGAAGGGACCATGCATCGAAGATAAGAAGCAGATGCAATCCTTCGTTTAGCAAGAGTGACAACCACAGATAAGGAACTTGTAAGACAATGCCATAGGAAAAGCTTTTGCTTGAGAGGCAATTTACTCCTCCATAAATTGCGAAGATTCTTTCGCCACCAAGCAAGTGATTTTGTCATATGCCAAAGAGAATTAGCATGTGAATGAATCCATGGTGATGGCTGGAGGAAAGAGTATGTCGTCCTAACCGTTAGGTCAGAAAGAATAACAGGATGAGAATTTGAGCCCACTGGGTGTAACTGCCAATCCTGTAATCTATCCCTGTTAGATAAAGGAGGGATGGGAAGAAAAGGCTACAGCAAGTCAACAATTTTCCTCCAAATGAACCTGTGATGCATGGCTAGTGGATAGGAAGCCATAGCCTGAGGGAAGGAAAGCATTTGACCAATAGCATCAACAACATCATTTATGCACCTAATCCCCAATTTGCTGAGATTGTATGCCCGAATCGGCTCTTGCAAGGCGAATGGAGAATCAAAAACAGCACTCCAGTAAATGCTTTCCTACCGAAGGGAATTGACATGAGACAAAAGGAAGGGTGCCCAATGAGCATGCGAAAGGACCTGTTTCCAATCGCAAATAAGTGAAGTGGCAAAAGGGCAGCCCGGGATAGAACCTACAAATCTACCCAAAATGACCTCCCAGTGATCAGTGATCCATGCACCATGTGCAGAAGTGCGTAAGGCCGTGCACATGGTTGCAAGCATATGAGTCCATGGCTGCGTCTGACGAAAAAAGGTGAGTAGGAGAGGAATTTTCCTTGCCAAGACATGATGCGCAATATTCAGCACATTCAATCCGCCATGCATCCTCGGGGAACAAACTTTTGCCATCCGCATAAGTCTTAAAGCTTTAGCACAGAAGACTTTGTTTTCCATAACAGCTCCATAGCCTGAGACATGAAAGCAGAAGTGTCCTGAGAGGTCCAATGTATCAAAGGAAAATAGTACTGAACATAGGCCATGATAATCGACTGGACAATCCGGAGCCTAACATGGAGTGGCCAGGTGGAGAGCTTCCAGTAGTGGAGCTTGGCATGAAGTTTGTCAAAAATCCACTTTAACTGTTGTTTCCTAGTGATGTACCAGCAGCCAATAGGGTAACCAAGATGGTGGACCACATCATAGGGTTGCATAATGTGTCCGAGCCATAAAAGAACATGCCAATCATATAAATGTAGAGGTATGAGGCTGGATTTGTCAAAATTGACATACAGGCCAGCAGCCATGCCATATGTAGAGAGAGTGTCCATAAGAGTCTTCAACTGCTGTGGAGAATTATGCTGCATAAAGAAGGAGTCATCTGCATATGCCTGAGCCATAAAGGGATGGGCTCCAGGAATCTGAAGACCAATGAGAAGGTCCTGCGCGGTAAGATGATCCAAGTATCTGAGAAGTGGGTGAGTGGCAATGGCATATAAGAGGGCACTGAGTGGACACCCTTGTCTGACCGAACGACCCAAGGACCAAGATTGAGAAAGGTGATTGCCAAGGATGCATTGGGCTGTAGAGTCAGCATACAAGCAGTAGATGACATTAGCCATTTTTGGCTCGAATCCCATCTGAGCCATTGTCTGTGAGATAAAATCCCAGTTGACCATGTCAAAAACTTTAGCAAAGTCCACTTGCATAATAAAAACATCCTGGTCAGAATATTTTGCATATTCAATAGCCATGAGAGCATTGCCAATATTATCATGGATCTGCCGCCTAGGAACAAAGCCATATTGCAAGGGATGTAGACCCTCATAAAGCACTTGCAACAGGCATCAATGTGATGGGCCTCCAATCCATGAGATGCTCACACAAATTCCGCTTGGGGGATGAGTTTAACTATGCCATGCTTCCATGATTGGGGGAGTACTCCTATATGCCAAGCCTCATTAACCATTTGCAGGATAACACCTTTAAGGTCTTCCCAAAAGTGTAAGAAAAATTCCACCGTGAGGCCATCATACCCTGGTGCCTTACCAGTGCTGAGATGGGACAAGGCATCATCAAGCTCCACATCAGTGAAAGGCATATCAAGTTTGAGAGCTTCCTGTGGGTTGAGAATGGGAAGAACATGCTGTAAAAGAGTATCCCGAGCTTGTAATTCGTGCAAAGAAGTGGCAGCAGGGGGTGCAAACAATTTCTGAAAATAAGAAAAGCATTCATGTTGGAGCTCTGAGAAAGACCGAGTCCATTCACCATCCAGTTTACCGACTCTGAGAGGCAAGAGGTCTTCCTCCTGGAAGCATGTAACCCTTGAAAGACCGAGTCCATTCACCATCCAGTTTACCGACTCTGAGAGGCAAGAGGTCTTCCTCCTGGAAGCATGTAACCCTTGAAAGAAAGATTTTGAAGAGCAGCCTTTATCCATGAATTGAGTCATCCTTGCCTGAACCTGCCACTTGGCCAATTTCCGTCGGTCATTAGCTTGCAAGAGAGCTGTTGACTAAGAGAGAGTGTCCATTTGTTGAGAGGAGAGGGGCTGCAATTGGGAATGTGCAGTCAAGGACTGAACTACTGCTTTGGCATGCTGAGCTTTAGCTCTCCAGTCAGGCATGAAATTACTCCCATATTCATGAATAGCATGCTGAAGCCTCTCAACGAGGCGTTGCCATGCAAAATTACAGTCATAATGGACATGGGCTGTAAGAGGAATTATGCTGCAGGTATCCTTTATTGATATGTTTCATCCGAATGGAATGTAAAGGCATGTCATCCCACGGCTGCCAAACTGAATATTCAGCCATAAAGGAGCATGGTTAGAGAGACCAAGAGAGTGATCAACCTCAATATGAAGACTGAAATCTGTATATTGTTGAGCATGCAGTAAATACCATCTATCCAAGCGAGCCCAGCAGTTAGTAAAGGCATTATGATGATAGGTGTAGCCCACTATTCCAGTGTGCATGGCTGTCCATAAATCTTGTGCATGTGTCGTGGTAAGTAACTCCTCCCATGATCGCTTTTCAGAAGGGATCATATGAGATCTATGAGTAGTGTTGTCTGATGGCATGGGAGAGTTATTAAAGTCTCCGCCAACAAGAAGAGCACAAGATCGCCATGGGTAAGAAGCAATGGCATGCCACATGGAAGCTTTGGAAGCAGAAGTTTGCGAGGCATAAACAGAGACAAATTCCCAAATATCACCATTGACATCACATTGAATCACCATCCATCTGCCATCACAATCATTGAAGCCAAGCTGGGGCTGCAGTTCATGTCTGACCAATATGCAAAGACCCGAGAAATGCTTAGTACCTGCATAGTGGATATCATAGCCCCCAAAATAGCCAGCCTGGCCAGCCATAGAATGTTGGTTATGTTCTTGCAAACAGAGAATGTCCGACTGCCTGGTTAAAACATAATTCCACACTAGCCTCCACTTAGAAGGATTGCAGAGGCCCTGTACATTAAGAGTGACACAATGGAGTTTGTCAAGCATGAGGATACATACAAAGGAGGAGACCAAGAATATACAACCAAAGAGTGCTTAAGCATCAGCCATCATGGGCTGCAGCCCTTCCTTCCCTGGGTCAAAGGATAGCCCTTCCTCAGACTCACAAACAGGAATGTGTTTTTTGAGAACTCCAACCCAATTGAGAAGAACCGGGGGAGTGGCTGAGGTAGAGGCTTGGCCTGGAGTAGGAGTAGATGCATCCTAGTGGCGAGATTGAAGGGGTCTTTGCCTCAACACCCTCTTGGGCTGTAAAAAATCATCATTATCAGGGGCCTTCTCTTTTTCTTTACCTTTGTCCTTGCCTTTAGCTATGGCTAGCATTTGCGAAGCCACTTTCCCAACTTTGGAGGCATTTTTATCCAAATTCTTGGACCCAATAGTCTCTTGCTTATGAGTGGGTTGAACCAGGGGAGAAGGTATAGCGGTGGCTGGAGGGGGATGCAAGACAGTAGGGCATTCAGAGGCCAAATGCCCGTACTTATGGCATGAAAAACAAGCACCTGCAAAAATTCCCCATTTCAATTCAAAGTACTTTTTGGCCCATTGGCAAACCTTCAACCTCGACTGCAATGGAGGGGAGGGTAGGGGTATCTGTGTCCCACAAAACAAAATCTATTACAATTCCCAGCAGGGCGAGGGGGGCAAATAACTTGGCCCAGTGCAGCGGCCAATCCTGGCAATTCTTCTCGCATATAGTCTGGGAAATTAACCACCTCCACCCAGACAGGACAATGATGTCGTATGAGACTTTGATAGTCCTTATTGGGGGACCATGGCATAGCATGTACCATTTGCCTGCCATAAAATAAAGGAGAAAATTCAAGCACACGCTGCTTCTGCAAGGCATCGGTGAGGTGAACTTCATAAAACCCACGGGAGGCAAAGTACACCCCCTCCACAAAAGAGCCACCAAGGATAGATTGAATCCATTGCGCAACATCATTGGCAGATGGTATCTTTCCCAGAAAGAAGATAATGACCGCAGTTTGTGCAAGCTTCTTAAGCGATTGTACCAGAGATGGTAGCTGCAATTTATAAGTAACGGCATCCACTTACATCTGAAATCAAATCAGCACATCGGTTTGACCTCCTGAGTGCGCTCCTTGCGCACATAAGAGGTTAATCTATGGGTTTAAGAGAGTTTTAGGTTGCGTGAAAGGGTGAAGATAATTCACATGTTTGAACTTCTCTTCACAGCTTAATCACTCTTAAGTAAGAAGCCTCTATTTGGTTGCCCGCTCATCAATTTATGGTTTCAACATGAACCCACACACTTGGTTTATAATAATCAAAGTATTGTCAATCTATGAAATAAATAGTTAAAACCAAAACTAATGCTCGACATGACTAATCAATTGTGGGTCCTATGGACGCCCCTCTCCCAAGGTCTAATTACCACAGAGGAACTCCCTTAAAACTAAGTTGCACCCCAGAATCCAAATCACACTAAAATCAACTATCTGGCCTCCATGCTAGCCTTGTTATGTCTAGACAATGGGACATAATATCAAGTAATGAATTCTTAAGGCAATCCAAAGAGTTTCAAAAAGGTGTTACAACCACTTGCTTAGTCAAATAAGTACAGTGTCGGAACTTGATGAGACAGAGATTGGTGTCAGGGTGACATGATTAAGACAGGAGAGAGAAGAGAGAGAGGAATGTATGTACATGACTGAGCCCTAGGTCGGCCCTAAAGAGGGTGACCCTTGGCCTTTCACATGACTTCTACTGATGGCTGGACTGATGAATGAATGAATTGACTTGCTTCTTGATGAAAATGACTTGTGCTATATATATGTGAGGAAGGGAGCTAGTCGGCCAGTCCAGAACGCTGTTGGCCTGCTGCCGGGACAAGATACCTTGGAAAAATTCCTTAAAAACTGCGCTCAACTACCATGCTGTCCACACAGTGTGCCTTTCCTTTTGGTGCCATCGATACCCCAACAACACACACCTTACCTGTGCTGGCCGCCGTGAGCTTGGGATTGAGAGACGAATCGAATGTTAGAAGCTGCTACAGTGCGCGCCGCCGTGAGCTTGGGATTGTGAGATAAATCAAACGTTTGAAGCTGCTACAGTGTGCGCGAAACGGCCGAAAAGAAAATGAATACACGTTTTAGTTTTTTTAAAGATTTGAGATGCATAAATGACCCAAAAAAAAGGTGGGTTATGCATCGCAATTTCGATGCATATACCACTCATTTCCAGTTTGCTAGGGTCACTACTACGGTGGCATATACAACTGCGTTTTAAAGGTCGCATAAGCATCCACGAAAGCGACCCCCGCTATTTTCTTCATATTTATATGAGGGTCGCTATGTATAGACCATTCTTGTAGTGAAAAGTGTATCTGTAAAACTAGTTAAACATCTCCTTGAGGTAATTTGTACGAGTCTTCTCTCCTCCCCGGGTGTTTTTAAAATATACTCCTCTAGCTTGATAGTGAGATTTCTCTATTCCTTGTGTGCTCCACATGTCTAGAGAACCATACTCATTCATGAAGTATGCACCATGAGCATAAAGATGGAAGAAACGGAGAAAGACCTTGAATGATTGAGAGAGAGAGATGGGTGTGGGAGAGCAAGAGAGGTTGAATTAGTTGGAGAATAGACTAGGAGAGTGAGTGAGTGAGAAAGATGAGGAATGAATGTCATCTACTGAGAGGAAAGGGGGTAATGAGAGGGTGAGAGATTGAATGGAATAACGACACGGTTATCATCACGAGGGTTTAAAGAAGGCGGATGAGGGAGTGGGTGGCAAGGAACCGAGATAGGATGGTAGGGGTGGTTGACAAGGAAATGAGTGCCGAGGATAGGGAGAATGAGTGAGAGATAAAGAGGTAAGTGATAGGCGAGCGAGGGTGGGAGATAGGGAGAGCAAGTAGACTGTACCCCTAGGGTCACCAAAGGGTAGAGATGGCTTACAAGTGTTGGAGAGGGATGATGGTACACCAAGGATGGTGAGGGAGTGACTGGGCACGCTACGAGTTGGTGATCAAGTGAGGGAGTATACTAGCAAAACAATTGGGCGAGGTGGTTGGGTGGCAAGGAGATGAGAGAACGGTAAGAGGCAGTCATCTTTTGCCTTGTTGTCGACAGAGGCAGAGTACCGGGCTGCTTGTGGTGCTGCTTGTGAGGTGGTGAGGCTGCAGAGGTTGCATGGCAGGATTGGGCTTCCACTGGAGGAACCCACGGTCATCTAGAGGCACTTTGTTCGTGAATAGATCGTTTGCTGATGACATCTTGCTAGAGTTCTGTTCGACGGAGGACAGTATGGTGGACCTCTTCACGAAGTCGCTATCTCAGGCTTTACTCAGGTGGCACCCCAGCTCCCTGTGGTTGGAGAGGTTACACAAGCTGAGATGTGAGGGGTGGTGAGGAGCTATAGAGGAGGGGATATGCTTAAGCGTAATATGACTAGAGGCTACTGCTCAAATGGAGAGGGGGGATTTGTAGGGCATGAGTGTTGAGCACGTAGGAGAAAACGTCAAGAGATGATGAAGGCGACAAGCTTATGCGAGTCGTCCAGCAACGAAAAGATAAACAATTAATATATTGAAGCCCACCATAGAAACAGTCCAACGAGGGAAAAGAGATAGACAAAGGGGGGTCTACGCTAAGAAGAAAATAACAGAGGGAGCTATGTCAAGAAGAAAAGAAAACGAGGGGGGGTCGTCGCGGCGCTAGCCACCACCTCCTTTATTTATAAAAAGAGCTTAAAAATAAAAAAACCTCGTAATTTTGTTTTGTGGAATTTTACATTAGAGGTTGAGAAAAGTTGGTCCTCCAGAGCTTTCAATGAAGCCTCCTGGTTATAGGATTGGACCTGGTTTAATGGGGTCAGACTAGATAGAATCACTACCAAGACACTATATAAAAAGATAAGTAAAAGTGAACTAATGTGAGATATTGCAACAAAATCTGGAAAGTCAGTTAGTGCTTGCACATCTAGAGGAAGAGGTGGAATTTGATTTGGGAATCATTGATCCCAGTGAAAGCTCAGACTTTCCTTTGGAGAGTATGTTTGTTGGCTCTACTACTTCAATGTTAACAAGATGAATAATAATCTGTTTGTTGAGGCAATTCAGGCATTGTAAGCATGGATTAGGTGATTCAGACCTCTGATGATGAGATGGTATTACATATGAGGGTACCCTAACGTTGATTGGTTGAAGGCAAGTATACACTTGGAAAGATGTCAAAACCAAATACCCCAAATTTGGGCCCATATCTAAAAGGTGGTAGTTGAAAGAAAAGCAACCAGTGGACATCTTTATGGCCTTATTGAAAATCTTCTGGGAAGAAGAAGACCTGTGGTGAAGATCTAGACAAAAGGGGATTATTCTCAAGAGCAAACTCCTAAGGGGTTCACTTTTGAAGTTTTGTTTATTGCTTGTATGGGGATTTCATCTTTTTTGGGAAATGTCCTATTTTGTGTGGGGATCTCCTTAAATAGGCATTGGGACTAGAGGGAATATACAAGTGGCGATAAAGGACCGTTGTAAGTTTATAGATATTATGACATATAATCATGATCACATCATCAGTGCTTAACAATAAGCTCTTAATTTAAAAATCGGCAAACCAAGGTTATTTCATTAGTATTACGACATCTGTGAAAATTGAGAAATTTCATTTCTGAAATTTCAAATGATTACTGCGTTTGTGCAATTGAGAAATGACTACGTGCTCGTTGAATGTTGACAAGGCGGGCATAGGAGCCGTCTGGTTTGCCCATGAGTTGGTTGTGGGACCCTTGCTCCAGAATGCGGCCCTCTTGAACTACGGCGATGGTGTCTGCGTTGCGGATGGTGGTGAGGCGGTGCGCCACCACAATTGTCGTACGGCCCTCCATCAGCCTGTCCAGGGCGGACTGCACGACCTTCTCCGACTCAGCATCCAGCGCTGACGTGGCCTCGTCCAGAAGCAAAATGGCCGGATCCTTGAGCACCGCCCGTGCTATGGCCACCCTCTGCTTTTGCCCGCCCGACAGCTGCAGCCCCCTCTCGCCCACCTGCGTCTGGTACCCGCCCGGCAGCCCGCTTATGAAACGGTGCGCGTTGGCAGCCTGCGCCGCAGCTTCCACCTCAGCTTCGGTTGCCCCCTCCCGCCCATACAGAATGTTCTCATATATTGAGGTCGCAAACAGCGCCGGCTCTTGCTGCACTAACCCAATATGCTGCCGCACTGAACGGAGATTCAGCCGCCGGATATCCTTTCCGTCTATAGTGACGGCGCCGGCCGCCGGATCATAGAAACGTTCGACGAGCCCGATGACGGAGCTTTTGCCCGAACCGCTGGCTCCGACCAGGGCAAGGCTTTCCCCGGCTCTAACGTGCAAGTTGAGGCCTTTGAAGATGGTGACATCCGGACGGGTAGGGTAGGCGAACTCGACATCGACAAGCTCGATGTTGCCACGTACGCTCTGTACGAGCTCCGACGAGGGGTCGTCGGGGTCGATGGAGGTGCGTCGGTCCATGATGTCGAAGACGGAGATGAGGGCGTCGGAGCCTTTGATGATGTCTGGCGTGAGCCCCAGCGTTTCTGCGACCGCGAAGGCAGTCATCATGAGGACCATGAAGACCTTGATGACTGAGCCGAAATCGGAGGTGCCGTTCTTGACGAGCGTCGAGCCGTACCAGAGCACGAGCGCGTAGCTGCAGTACATTGTCATCTGGGAGAGGCCAAGGAAGCCGCCGGAGATGTTGCCCCGCAGAAAACTCCGCTTGGCCGGCTCACGGAGAGCCTCTGTGAAGAGCGACAGAACTTTGTCTTCGGCATTAAAAGCGGCGACGGTGCGGATGTTTCCAATGGAATCTCCAGCGATCATACTGCAGTGGGCATGGGCCTCGTTAAGATCTCCAGCAAAGCCCTTCACGCAGAGTTGCTGCATGGCAAAACAAATCACGTCAGCCGTTGCGGCGACATAGCGTACTTCCGGCAGTCTATGCTCATCGGCAAGACTACGCTATAACAAACAATTCACGTCTGCAGTGCCAGCAAGTCTGACGTGACGACAAACAATGTACGCAAACCTTGCCGGCGGCAAGTATAACGTTAAGAATACCGTTTTGAGGTTTACGTCACTCTACCTGGCACACTGCGGCCCCCACCAGAAGAGGAAATGTGGCCAGCAAGACCAAGGCCAATCGCCACTCGATGACGAGGCCGATGACGCAAGCGGTGACGAAGACAGTTGCGTTTTGTAGTATCAGCGACACCCTGTCACCGATGGCCGCGCGTACGTGTGTTGCATCCGTGGCCAATCGCGCCGCCAATCGTTTGCTGTTGTTCTCGTCCTGGTCACACCAGCCCACCTCGTTTCGTATCATGGCTGCATGAAGGGTGGCACGGATCAGTTCAAAAAATTAGTGAGCTGTACGGGATCTACCACACTACATCAGTACGGCACACGCATGAATGATGGAACAACTAGGTCGTACACACGCACATGCGTTCCACATCCTACAGTCCGTATAGACAGTCACCCATAGCCTCCTCACACAAACACACAGTACGGCACACGCATGAATGATGGAACAACTAGGTCGTACACACGCACATGCGTTGCATATCTGCGCCACAGTCCATATAGATGCAGTCACGCATGCAGAGCATCCTCATCGCATGTCATACCGCAGGTATGGAGTCTGGACAAATGCATAGCATCCTCAGGCCCCTTCCTTCAGCCATTACCCACACATGCATCACACCACTATCCAGTTCCATGCTTAAAATGAAATCAACGCAGATAATCTTGGTGCATCACCTTTGAACATCATCTCTCTCACTCTGGCTGTAAGATTCTCTCCCACAATACCAAAGTAGTAGTGCTGCAGCACATAGATGCCCACTGTGACCACACCAACCCCCACGTACACCAATACATACTTCTGCAGCTCTCTCTTCATCTTGTTCATGTCGGGTTCATAATACACCTTGAGCAGCTCGCTTATCACTAATGCAATAATCGGGTTCACTACCCCGGCCAAGACTGACCCCACACTTCCTAACAATGCATACGGCCACTCAGGTGCATTCAGCTTCATCAGTCTCCAGTAGGACCCCTTCGAATCCCTCTCCCTCTTCTCCTCTGCCATCTCTTCATCCGCCTTCTCCTGTACCAGACCACTGCAAAACATTAGAACCTAGAGGGTACAATAATGAGCTAAACCCCAAAGTTTGTTTAGCAAATGTAAGCATCAGCTTAAACCTCACCTTGTGAACATCAGACACATTGCTCATCTGATGGCTCAGATGCCTTTCACTGCTCATCCTCGCACTCTTTGATAGAGCACTCCCACGGCCAGAACTTATTCTTGCCAATGAGCTTGTTGCCCTGTATATAAATGAAAATATTCACAATGGTACGGCATGGACCATACACTCACGTCATAACAGTTCAGAAATTAACAAGACTCACTTTGATGTTCGACCAAAAATTGTTCCATCACTCCCCAGCGCCATCTCCTGTAGCTTCACAAGAGTGGAGTAAGCTCCCAGCTCGCCCTTCGTAATCAACTCATCATGGGTGCCCATCTCCACGATCTGCCCATCCTGCACCACACCGATGGTGTCCACATTCTGGATGGTGGACAGCCTGTGGGCTATGATGACAGTCGTCCTTCCTACCATAAGACGGTCCAATGAATCCTGCACCACCTTTTCAGATGCTGCATCTAATGCACTGGTTGCTTCATCAAGCAGAAGAACCTTGGGATTCTTGAGCATTGCCCTCGCAATAGCCACTCTTTGCTTCTGGCCACCTGAAAGTTGCACTCCACGTTCTCCCACCTGCAAACCCATCAAGTCAGTTCCCAGACTTTGAGCACGTCAACACATGCTTGAAACACACGGAGAGCTGACCTGCGTTTTGTATGCATCGGGCAGCTCACTGATGAAAATATGGGCATTTGCTGCTTTAGCTGCTGCCTCTACTTCCTCCATGGTAGCATCCTCCTTGCCATAGAGTATGTTCCCTAATATAGAAGTTGCAAAGAGGGCAGGCTCCTGATTGACGAGGCCTATCTGATCCCGAAGCCACCTCAGCTGAAGGGTGCAGATATCAACACCATCCAGCAAGACTTGGCCTGACAGAAAACAACCCAAAACAGGTCCCACATGAGTCCCTTACAATTATCACTTGACTTCTCTCATGTGTTGATTGTTGCAGTGTTGAACAATACCTCCTATGGGATCATAGAACCTTTCTATGAGGGAAACAACTGTGCTCTTGCCGGAACCACTGCCCCCAACAAGGGCAACAGTCCTTCCAGAGGGTATCATTAAGGAGAAGTCTTCAAATACCATAACATCTGGCCTAGAAGGGTAGCTGAAGACCACATTGCGAAGCTCAATATCCCCTTTCACTTCAGAGAGCTTTGAGCCATCATCGGTATGGCGGTCCATCTTGGCAGGCTTGTTCACCAGTTCCATGATGTTGTACGCTGCCGCTCTTCCTTTACTGAATGCAGTGACATTGCCCATAGCTTGCCCCAATGCCCTACACAACCACACCACATGCTCAAGGCATCATCCTAAGGAAGGCATAGGAGGCATCCATGATGTCTGCATTTGAATCCCATGCAATACAAAACAGCTCAAATACCTCACAAGTTTAGTTTTAGCTCTTACAAGCCACCGATGATAGCAGAGAAGATGGCACTGATGGCTTTTCTACCGTTAGTCTCCCCACTCCAGATAAGCACACCACCATACCACAAGATCAAGGCCCATGAGAAGCACAGAATGGTGTGTGTGAGTCCAAGACCCAAGCCCTTGGCCAATCCCCCTCTATAGCCCAGCTTCAATGTCAGGGCTAGGGAGTCTGAGAAAGACTGAGCAGCTTTCTTCTCACCAGCAAACGAATAGACCGTCCGAATTTGCGCAATTGTCTATTGCAAGATCAACAGACAGGAATATAGGCAATTATTCAGTGAACTCTCATCATTTCAAAACAGATTGAGTTGATTTACCTTTTATATTACCACACTTGGCTTGATACTGTACCTGTTCTGCAATGGTCCCTGCCTCTCCATAGGCTACTTGGCTTTTGGATGTCAAACGTGTGAGCGTGTAGGCATACAAGCCACCTGCAAAAGCTATAGCGGGGACCACTGCCACTGTTACCAGGCATAACTTCCACACCATAGAAAACCCAACTCCAAAACCTCCTATAAATGTAGCCATGAACTGCAAGAAGTTTCCCATCTGCAGCCGAAATCTTGGTCATTGCAGACCCATCATAAAAAGCAAAGATGCAGACCCATCATAAAAAGCAAAGATGCACACATGAATGCATAAGAGAAGCATACGTGCACTCACACACACACACACACATACTTGCACCCATGAATGTTGAATGAAATCATACATGCATACGTGTGTACACATACACATTTATAGATGCATAGACATACAAAGACCATACTTTCTCACTGATAGCATCTTGCACCAAGACCGTGTCTTTCGAGATGCTTTCAACTAGCATCCCCGTTCGGGCATCTGTATCAAAGAAGCCGATATCTTGATTCAAGATAGCCTGTAAGTACCTGAGGCGCATCTTGCTAGCTTGCCTCTGGCCTGTATGCATCCAGCAGGCCACCTCTGGGGTCACAACACACAACCAAATGAGTAATTTCTGACTCACAGCACATGATTATGGCTTAGCAACAATCAAACAATTGAAATGTGAATTATGTGACATCAATGGGGCATGGTTGAATATTTGCAAGAGAAAAAAGTAACCTGCCCAAGCAGAGCTATAATATATATTTATATTATATATAGAGAGAGAGAGAGGGGGAGAGACGGAGACGATTCTTGCTTTGAATTTTGTTAACAACGAATACTCCCTACTTTTTTGTTTTTTCCCTCTCATTTGCCAAATAAATCCATTAAACAATTTTCAAATTTTGAACGTTTGATGGATGAAGAGAAGAACATTTTATTATTTATTCGTTTGTTTATCGAATTGAGAAGCGAGCCACAAACGACCCACATCGTAGGCAACTCAAACACCGTTGGAAATTTTCTCAAGGAACTTTTAAAATATTTATAGATTTATTTATTCAAACATTTCTTGAATTATATTTAAAATATTTTGTCCCCAGTATGTTTTTACAATATTCATAGCCACGTATAATAATGGGGAGCTCAACCAGAGGGACTAGGAGAGTTGCTCATTCATCAATGATGGCTGCTTGGGGATTCTATTCTCGATGATTTGCTCGTTAAGGTGGGAGATAACATGTTGGTGTGGCTAGCCATCGTGGTTACCTATTTGGTTCTTAAAGTCTTGTTCCACACTAAGTAGTGGCATGACCCGTCTCTGACGGGTAAGAGATATACACATACTCATCCTCAGGAGAGGAGAGATAGGCCCCATATTTGAAGCCCATTTTGGGTCTCATGGTCCTCAACTTGGCTACTTATATATGAACACATTATGCTTGCCATTTATATCCACCTAGGAGCTCCTGAAGCACTTATTTTTCTTTGAAGAAAACACCGAACTTGGCATACATATACATCCAGCATTCCAACCCAGTGTAGTGGTGATAATCTTAACATACGTGGTATTGAGAAAACCAATCCACAACATGAATTTAAAAATGAAGGTTACAATATATTACCACATTAGATGCCTTCTCACTCTCATTATGACTATATGATAGGAAAACATAGAAGGTAGAGTCTAGTCCAAAAACCAATACAAAGCCAGTACATCATGTACCATCCACACACAAAAATGACACGTCAGCAGAAAGAGTGACACAAAAAAGTAGATCAATGTCCCATGAAAAACCATCATCATTGGTATGCACATTAATTGGCTCATAAGTTAACAGGAACCACACAATTTACTTCTCTTTACACCACTAACAGAATTGATGTGGCAAACCACTAAAACAATCTTCGAGCGAGACTGCAATATCTCTCCTTGGAAGCCTATACTCCTCGCCACCATCTATCTAATAAATATACATAACATAATAACATTAGCTATTGAAAGATATAATTTTTTAAGAAATAAAAGCTGAAGGATAAAACCTTACAAAACTCATTCGGTGGATCAATTGTTGAGATGAATGGCATTTGAACAGGCTTGTAGACAGTAAATCAAAAAATTCTGTATTGTCTACTGCCTATGAACCAAAAATCTAACTTATAATTAGGCTTTTCATAGTCTACAAACATTACATATACATGAAGCTGATCCACAATCATTCCCAATCCCAAGGAGTCCAAAGCTCTTGTTGCAACAAGTATCTAGACCATACAAACCTAGCAATAATCTAGGTTCAAAAAATTTAAATAAAAATATTACCTGTTTCAAAAAAATGTATTAATAAAAATTTATATTTACAATTACACGCAATAACTACATAAAAAGCAAGTTTTTATATCGTAATACACATGTGCACAATAGTTCAATCAATAGAGATGTTGCTTGTGCTTCCCAAGACCGGGGGGTCGACAATTGAGCCATGAAGATTAAATAAATTATGGTAAACAGATGCTTGGGTAGCCTTATACGCGTATATAAGTTTCAGTTTGCCATGTTACCTATAGCAAATGTTTGGCGGTTTTGATTAATATATTTTAAAGGCAAAGAAAAAAATTAGCAAACATACAACCGTGCAGTTTTACTTATAAATATTTAGAATTCATCGAATGAATGTGAATCTATAAACGTACTTAGAAAGGGTGCTAGAGGCACATCCGCTATCGATGAACCACATGCCTATGCTTATGATCGATGGAGATCTTGAAGTATCTTGCAAAAAGAATAATTACAAATTGGTTAGCATATCTGAATCTGAGTTACACGTCGTCGTTGTGCTTGTTTGTGCAAGAGGAAAAAAAAACCATACATAAAGTATGGTGGGAAGTTGGCACAGTCCTTCCCAAAATTTTATAAACATAAGGGAACGAGCCCTTCCCCAGTTTTCCAAATAACACTCTCGGTATCGAAAGTGGACCACAGATACACCTTCAATGTTGAAAGTGGTTACTAGTGTATTCAAATATAAAAGAGAGAAAAATAGGAATACCTTTGTCAGTCTGTGATACTGAAGTCGATGATGCGATGAGTCTCGTGTGATATTGTGTCACGATCGCTAATTAACGTAGAGCTATAACCGTTGTCGATGTGCACGAGTTATCTTCGACCATGTAACCAAAGCCGCAATTTGTAGAAAAACATCCAAATCAAGAACAAAATTAAGATGTAGGCAAAGCTTCTCCTACAAGTGGCGATCGAGGTAGCTTGATCAAATAGCTAAGCCTAAAGAGAGTATGCTTGAGGAGCTTCCCAAACCCTAATGTGGATCAGAGCAAAGATACCCAAATGACTCTTCCCAAACCCTAATGTTACCTTGATTCCACCCTAACTAGACAAGCAAAACACAAAGGATGCTAGAAAAGAAAATTTTACATAGAGAGTTGTGCAGCACAAGACTTGCAAACATTGCCACACATTAATTTTACCCTAATCCTTGTATTATATCTATTAAAAGAATGCACAAAGATTGATCAACCTGCGACCTCAACTGTCCAGGCAAACATTGGCTGTGCTAGATCCTTCTCCTTGCTTCTCCCAATCACCTGTGGACTATGTAGCCTTGAGTGCAAATCACCTGCTGATGATTTAGGGTGGAGGGTTGGGTGCTCTATTTATAAGGTCCCTTGCTGATCAAGGCTGGTCAGCTTGTTCCATGCTGGGTCATGGGCTACCTGACTTCATACTTGTGGGTGCCCTCAGCTAGTCAACCCACACCTGCTATACACAAGTTGCCTACTAAAAAGAATGAGGGGGAGAGGGAGAGCTTCAAACCCTAGCAAGCAAATACACACACACAAGAGAGAGCAAGACACAAGAGAGAGATGGATAGCTGAATTTTCTTCTATCTTCTTCTTCTCTACTCAACCAACATAACATAAAGATAAGAGTACACACTATATGGGTTAGTACTCAACTACTACAACATACAAGGGTTGGTCCATAATGTGAACTCGACTAAATGAGCTGGCACTATAACTATGCCAGTCTCTAGTAATCCAAAATGGCTATACACAACTTGTCATCCCACTGGCGGCATATCACCCATAATCTCACCAACCATGCCAGTGGTGTAGATGCGGAAGCTATCACCCAGGCGGGTCATCAATGTCCGTCGTAGCACTAGTTGAGCTCGATATCTCAACACTCTCCTTTGAGCTCAAATCCACACACTACACTTGATGTAAGCTCCTAAACTTGTGGAGCTTCTCTGTGCCCAATACCTTTGTGAAGATGTCAGCCACCTGATCCTCTGTGCTGACATATACCAGATCTACATCTCCTGCTAGAACCTTCTCCCTCACAAAGTGATAATGCACTTTAATGTGCTTCGTTCTAGCATGATATACTGGGTTACTGGCCAACTGTATGCTGCTCATGTTATCACAATATATGACAACTTCCCTATCCACGAGCTCTCCCATGTCACCAAGTAGCTTCTGAAACCAAGCTACCTCACAAGCTGCCATAGCAGCGCCCCTGTACTCTACCTCTGTACTCGACAAAACAACTGTTGGCTACTTCTTACTTCTCCAACTCACAACAGCACTCCCAAATGAGAATATAAAACCACTAGTAGATCTCCTGTCTGCAATACTACCAGCCCAATCAGCATCTGTGTACCCATGCAACTGTATCTCTGTACCAGCCTCATAGAAAAGTCCATAATCAACTGTGGACTTTATGTACCTGAGGATCCGTCTAGCTGCATCCAAGTGTGGATTCCTAGGGGCCTGCATAAACTGACTCACAAGTCCAACAACATAGCTCAAGTCTGGCCTTGTAATGGTCATGTAGATCAAACTACCCACTATGCGCTTGTATGTAGTGGGGTCCTCCAAAAGCTCACTTGTATCTGCGGAAAGTTTTGTGTTCTGCTCCAATGGCACTGAAATAGGCTTACAGCCTATCATACCATACTTGGACAATATGTCCAAGCCATACTGCCTCTGCAATAGCAAAATGCCATGAGGTGATCTCACCACTTCTATGTCCAAGAAATACCGCAGCTCACCCAAATCCTTCATCTCAAACTTCTGCTTCAAAAGCATCCTAACATCATGTATGTCTACATCACTATCACCGGTGATAATTAAGTCCTCCACATAGATGACTAATAGCATGATCCCTTTATCTGTCTTTTTCACATATAGTGAAAAATCTACATTGGATATCTGAATTCAATGGTAACAAGATACTCCCCGATCTTGTTTGACCATGCTATGGGTGCCTGCATCAAGCCATACAAGGCTTTGCATAGCCTGCACACAAAATCTGGATGTTCATCACTCTCGCATAACCTAGTGGCTTCATCATGTACACCTCTTGCAAATCACCATGCAAGAAAGCATTCTTTATATCCATTTGATATAAAGACCAACCCTTTGTTACAACCATAGCAATGACAGCTCTCACGGTTGCCATTCTTGCAAAACCGGGCTGAATGTCTCGTCATGGTCTATGCCATAAGTCTGCGCATAGCCCTTGGCAACCAATCTTTCCTTGTACCTGCTCACTGAACCATCAACATTGTGCTTGACTTTATACACCCACTTACATCCAATTGCCTTCTTTTCCTTAGGCAAATCCACTAACTCCCATGTTGCATTTGCATCCAATGCTGCCATCTCCTCATCCATGGCATCTTCCCATTTCTTATTTCCAATTGCCTGCTCAAAGCAAGTGGGCTCAACCTCCTGCATTTCTTTTACCATGTAAGCATTTCTTTTACCATGTAAGCATAATGATGGCCTCTATATCCATCATATCTCAACCTGTCAAAACAGGGGATCTAACCCTTGTAGACCTGCGTACACCTAGATCACTGCCAGGTGTCCTCAAAATAGCCCTAGTTCTCCTTACACCAGGAGTAACCACATACGGAATGCCAAGCTCCTCATCAAGGCTCTACTCAGAGCCCCTAGAGTCGCCATCCACATATGAGTGATCAGGCACAAAAGGTTGATCTACCTTTTCCTTCCCTTTCCGTGATACATGTGTACCTGCATCATTCCTCAACGTGCCTGACCATGGGCTACTGACCATGGGCTAACATTGGATCCACTGCTCGAGGACTCCCTAGGTCCACTGAGCACCTGTGATTGCTACTCTACATGTGGTGCAACATCAGCACTTCTTACATCTGCATCTTCTGTTGCCTTCACTACTGGTGCATACCAGCTACTCATCTCATTGAAGACAGCATCTCTGCTTACTCACATCTCATGAGTGGTAGGGTTATAACATCTATAACCTTTTTGCTCCATAGCATAACCAATGAAGATGCATTTCTCTGCCTTTGTATCCAACTTTGTTCTCACTTCATCAAGAACATGTACATATGCAGCAATACACCCAAACACGTTCAAGTGATACACATCTCGTCTTATGCCAGTAAACTTCTGTTCAAGAGTCATACCATGAACAGATGCGGTGGGTGTCATGTTCATAATGTACATAGTAATTGCTACTGCTTCTGCCTAAGAGTAATGTGGCATATTCTGTTCAGCCACTTCCATCAAGGCACATGCCACTTCTACAATGTGCCTCTTTTTCCTTTTTGCACCGCCATTCTGTTATAGATGCGGTGGGTGTCATGTTCATAATGTACATAGTAATTGCTACTGCTTCTGCCCAAGAGTAATGTGGCATATTCTTTTCAGCCACTTCCATCAAGGCACATGCCACTTCTACAATGTGCCTGTTTTTCCTTTTTGCAATGCCGTTCTGTTATAGAGTGTACCTGCACGTAAATTGCCTCTTGATTCTTTGCTTTCTTAGGAAATCCTTGAACTCATTACAGAAATATTCTCCCCCACCACCTGATCTTAGGCATTTTATTTGCATGCCTTTTTCCTTCTCGACCAAGGCTTTAAATCTCTGAACGTGAGCAAACACCTCACTTTTCTCCTTTATGAAATAAACCCACACTCAACCTGCAATTGTTGCAGTCTTGGTCGGTCCCCATACATCTGAATTTATGAAATCCAATGGCCTTGCACTGACATGCTTTTCATGTCGGAAAGCATGTTTGGCCTGGTTACCAAGTTGGCATGCTTCACATACCTTATGCATATCGTCAAAAACCTTAAACTTTGGCAAACCTGCAATATTTTGGGCCATCCATAGACTTCAGTTGTTGTACATTCACATGAACAATGCGCTTGTGCCATATGTCAATATCTGCAATGACACCTGTTCCATGCGTAAACATGGATGCCTTTATCTCAGGCATGTTCACATCTAAAGTAAATACCCTGCCATTTCAGTTACCCTTTATAACCAAGCGACACTTATTTTTGAAGTCTTCCACAAAACATCCTTGAGGATTAAACCTCACTTGCAGGCCCTGCTCAACCATCTATCCAGCAGAAACCATCTACCCTGCTCAACCATCTATCTAGCAAAAACCAGGTTCTTTTAATATTCGGAACATGAAGTACATCAGCCAAGTACTTCATTTCGCCATCCTGTATAGACAATGGCACTTTACCAACATGTGCAATGGGATGCACAATATCATCACCTGTTTCTACATAACCTGTTTTTTCCATTTTTTGCATATCTCTAAACCACTCAGCATGACTGGTCATGTGGTTAGAGGTGCCATAATCCACATACCATATATCTTGAGATCCTGACACATCCCATGTTATGGAACTAAGCATGTGCTGCATTACAAACAGCTGCTCACTTCTGTCTCATCACCTCCATGTTTGCTAGATGATGCATAGTTGCCTTACGCAACTTCCCACTTTTAATGTCATTATGCTTTTTGTAGCAGTCCTTTGCCATGTGTCCTGGTTTGCCACAGTAATAGCACTCTATGTTATTTTCATTTTTATTTCTTTGCCAAATCGGCCTCTTTGGCTCCCCCTGCCTCTAGACTGGCCTCTTCCACCTATGTATGATGTTGCTGCTATGAATCATTGGACTGTTGTTGTCCAGAATTCTAATTTCCTTGTCGGCCACCACCTTGGCCTCGACCATGGCCTCTACCTGAATTAGAGTAGAAGGCCTGTTCCGATGTGTTCATTCTTTGTGAAGAAGAATCCTCACCTAAAGCCTTTTCTTCTATGATCAGCATAGATATCAAGTCTCGAAAGTTGGGAATATTCTCCCTAACTGCAAAGGATGTCTTGAATGGCTTGTACTCTTTGCCAAGCCCATTCAAACATACACTCACCAAATCATCATCCTCCACTGATACATTGATAGACCCAAGGGATTCAACAATGCCCTTGATCTTTAAGGCATATTCATTGATGGACATGCTTTTCTTTTCCACAGTATGCAACTCTTGCTTTAACTGTAACTTCCTTGCCTTTGTGTTAGTCTGGAACATCTGAACCAGATTCTACCATGCAACTGTTGGAGTATTTGCATCATGTATGTGTCCTATCATAGTGTCTATGACACTAATTGAAAGCCAGTACATGACTTTTCTTGCACCCTGATTCCAATCCTTGAATGCCTTTATATCTGCAGGAGTGGCATTCTCCTCAGATAACTTTGGAGGCTCATCATTGTCTCCTTCTACATAATCCCAAAATCCTTTACCCATTAGGAAATTGGTCATTCTGAACTTCCAGGCATGGAAGTTATTCTTATCCAGCTTCTCACTAACAATATGATTGATTCCGTCAGACATGTTTTCCTGCAGCAATCAGATAACTTGCAAACAGACTTCTTCTGTATGCAACCTATAATACAACAATATCTCCTCTAATTGTTGCAGTAGCGGTACATTATCACAGCCTATGTATCACCAAATGTGACCAATACATGTGCAAACCCTCTTTGCACTTCCAAAATGTACTACTGCACTACATTAACCATATTTCAAGCAGAAATAGTTCTCTACCAGAACTTCCCACTGAAAATACCCTCTCTACAGTGATGAAACTGGGCCCGTAATGCACCCGAAACGTGAATTTGGCTGAAAAACATTGTCTAATAGAAAATTTTACCTACCTTATAGCTCCGCTCCCATAAAGATAGCTCCTCAATCGGAAATGTGTAGCTCCTAGAGCTACTGAGGGGGTGTTGTACCTAAACCAAGAAGGGGAAGGAGATGATGGTGCTCTTACGTGTGTAGTACCTCTTCCTTCCTTGCTCATCGCTACTATGGTGGTGAGGCGTGTTGGTGAAGTTGCTTATCAATTGGCACTTCCATCAACCTCAAAGATTCATGATGTGTTCCATGTGTCACATCTTAAAGCTTACCTTGGACTAGAGGTATTTGTGCAAGATGAATTACCTCTAGTAAATGAGGAGGGGATGATTAAGTATGTGTTGGAAGCAATTTTGGGTACAAGAGAAAGAGTTCTTCGCAACCATACATTAGTGGTGTACTTGGTCAAATAGCAAGGACTACCTAAGGAAGAAGCTTCTTGGAAAACCAGCCTCTACATTGGAAGGATTTGAAGGGTTATTGGATTAATTTTGGAAGAAGAGCCATGAAAAATGAATTAGTTTGTTGGAAATTTCTATAAATTCATTATGGACAGCCCTAGACCCTTGGAAATTAGATGCACAATGATTGGAAGCTAGTCAAGGTTTTCATGCTATTATGGGATAGATGTTATGGCTTGTTTTGAGGGCGTATTGAGAAATTTATAGCCATATACATGCAATTTTGGTCTCCCATACATGGTGTGAGCATAAGCTTCAAGTTTGACATGGGTCCATTGACATATACTCCATCCATGAGGATTGTAATTGTATATATCAATGGTTTCAAGGATGGAATCTTTTGGGTGGGGATGGTGTATAACAAAGTGAAATGGTCTCATATGAATAATGGACCCAAGGCCAATGGACCATGCCCATGGAAAACACTTATGATAGTGTGAAAGGGGTGGTCATGTATATATGTCAAATAGGCCATATGTGGGGTGCCTTTTGATAATCATCATAATATAAGTCAATTACTCTCTCTTCTCTCTAAAACTAGGCTAATCAACTTAATCTAGGCTAAGACAAGGTTAATTAGGTTAATTCAAAGCTAATCTAGATGTTCCTTTCTTTCATATACATGACGACCCCTTTCACACTATCATAAGTGTTGTCCTCCATGGACATGGTCCATTGACCTTGGGCCCATTATTCATATGATACCATTTCACTTTGTTACAAAACATGAATTTTTATACAGCCCTTTTGAATTTTACTACTATTATTTTAAGAAATTAGTCTTTACGTAGGCCATTTAAATTGTAGTTCCTTTACACAAAGGGTGTAGTACAATTCTCCCATCCTCAATTTGTATAGAGATTATTTATGTTTGACCTCCAGTGATCAATTTGAATAGATGCCATTTAAATATTATTTCTAAACATAAAACCCTAGGTTTGGTTATTTTTGGGTATGCATTGACTTTGTCATCTTTACATGCAAAATTTGAATGTGGATTAATTCCATGGCATCAGGGTTATACTAGTTAATATCATGGTTATGTCTTAATTTACCATATTTATTTATAGCACATGAAAATCAAGCCATGTACACATGCCATGGCTCCACTTATTTGCATCACAGTTTTTTATATAGCAAGAAAATCAAGTCATGTACACATGCCATGGCTCCACTCATTTTGCATCTAACATCTTAAAGTGTCATGTACACATGCCATGATCATCCTAAGAGTTCCACTTAACTTGTGTTTAACATATTCAAGTGCCATGTTCAATGAAAATATTTATTTTATTTTTAACCATCTAATTAATCCAACCATAAAGTTAAATCTAAGCTCACATGAACATTAAAAAATGTGTTAAATGTATCTTTTTCCATGCTCCAAGAGTTATAAGAGAGAGAATAGGTTTTTCTATAAGACCCACTTTGTCACCTTTTATAAATTATACGTAGGCCTTTCGTTAGAGTAGGGAAGCTTTACATAGTTTGGCAATATTTTGCTAGCAATGATGTACAAGTGGCCAAAGATAGATGTGAGTTTGAGTTGCTAAAAAACAATCAAGAGCTTTTAACTTGATTTTGATAGTAAGTAGTATATTGCACATAAGTAGCATAAGAGTAATAGAAGCAAGGGTAGAGAATACCATAATTTTAGAAGGTGGTCTAAATGAGGCTTGTAATAAAATAAAAGGTTTTTGTGGGAACTTTTTGATATTTCTTGACTCTAGACCCCTTCTAGCTTAGACAATGGTATTTTCTTCCAACACATTACATGGGCTTAATGTCCTACTTCATTTGTGAGATTAATGATTGGCTAGACTATCATTCTTACACGTGTGCATTCATTTTTGTAAATTGAGCAATCTTGTGATATTAAAAATTATTCTAGTGTGAATTACTTAAATATGATTAGGTAATAGGGGCCCAATGTTTATGAAAAATGAATTTCATTAATGTCTAAAATGGCAAAAGCTCTACAGCACCTAAGGTATTTTAAGGCATAGAAATGTATTTTAGTGAATAAATCGAGTTTCCCAAGTGTGGCAACACATGTATTCTCTTTCTGTGTGTGCGTGCATGTGTGTGCATGCATGCTTTCTTGACTCATTAAGAAGAGATTTCTTTCTTTCATATAGAAATATATTTGACATGGTGCTCTCAATGCTCATGAAGGAAATATAGGTCTTTGTCTTTTGGATCCTTGAGAAATTGGGCTACTTGTGGAGAGACCATTAGCAAGAAGTGGTGGATTCCAATTAAGCAATAAACAATCATGATTTGTGGGTTCTTTTCAATAATAAAAGTCATCATGGATCATGAAGACAAGATTATAGGAAGTGGCATTAAGAAAGACAACCTTTGTCCATGTGTATCCCAAGCTGATGTGGGAGCTAGTAGGTAGTGGCCATCTCAACGTCAAACACATGGATGCTAATAGATCTTACTCAAGTTGTTGACATACTAGAAAATTGTGATGCTTGTAAGATAGGCAAGCAACACCCACCAGAGGAGTGTTATAGTGTGTCTATACCTCCTCTATGTATAGCTCATGCAGGTAAATATCTCCTCTTAGAATATGTACCTCTATGTACATCTCATGCATATAAGATAGTCAAGTAGGATCAACAAAGATTGGACTATAGGATTTTGATAGTTAGTCTACATCTCTTCTATGCACAGCTCGTGCATGTACAGGAAGATGCATGCATGCAAATATCTATGGGAAGATGCAAAAAATGGATTTGGGATTTTCTTTCTAATTATCTTTTATTGATAAATATTTCCTCAAGGAAAAATCATAAGAATTTGGAAAATTTAAAGAATGGGATCCAATATGCTCATACTAAAGATCATGTGCATCCCCTAGACCATGCCCATTAAAAAACTTGCACATCCCCTAGACCATGCCCATTAAAAAACTTGCACATCCCCTACTCTACTCATGAAGATTATGCACAATCCTTCCTAAGGGTGTTAGAGTTGGAGGAGGGCATCGAAGCATTCTAAGACTCAACCTTATTACCTTATGAGTAAGGTGTCAACCTTAGTGTACTAAATAATGCTCAAGATATGTAGCAACTCAATATTTAATCCATGATAACAATTTATTCACAAATATACATGATAATAGTTTATTCATGATATGTGCCATGATCATTTAAATGATTTAATTAATTAACTAAGCAATGTATATTCTAAAGATGAGACTAAGGTTACAAACATTTAAAAGAATGCACCTCTATAGGTTCTCCAAAAAAACATAGCTTGAACCCTCCACAAATTTAGTGATAAACCTTTAAATCCTCCAAAAACTTGCCTTGAATCCTCCACAAATTCAGCAATTCAAGAATCTTGGGCTCTCCAACTACAACAAAATCACAGCTGCAACCTCTCTCTCTCTCTCTCTCTCTCTCTCTCTCTCTCTCTCTCTCTCTCTCTCTCTCGATACATGAGTGTATCAACTATTCTACCTCTCTTGACACTAGAGAGAAAGGGATTCTCTCTCTCTCTTCACATCCTCATTATCTTTGTCTTTAACTATGAGAATTTTCCTTGACGTTTTCTCTTTGGGTTAATTTTGATTTGATAGAACTTAGAGCTTTCTTTGAATAGCTATGAATTTAGGAAGGAAAAGGAGTCATTATGGAACTCAGGTGAGTGGAAAATTAAATCTCATAAAGTGAATTTTTATATATTATCTTACATTTTCTAGTTGAAGGTGGCACACACATTAAGGTGGCACACACATTAAGAGTGGCACACACATTAAGGTGGCACACACATTAAGAGTTGTAAATTCTTACCCTCGTGCATTTTACTTTTACAAAAACAATGAATATTTTGTTTGTGGAATCCTTGCCTAAACATAGCTCTATATTTTAATAATTAACATCAAGTAGATGTGAAGAAAGCTATCTCACAAAAATTAATTCAAATCATTTATTAAAAACTTAGAGCTTGACGTAAACCCACCTTGATTTCCTTGAACCATCATTGGCTACAGCACTTAAGAGTTGATACTAGATAGAGCCTCATGAACATAAGGAAAATCTCAAAGGTTGTGACTAGAGGATGAGAAATCATGATGGTATCATCCTCCTCATTTTTGCAGCCATTTTCAAATGAAGAAATGCTTCCATATGAATTCTTTCTACTTTTTTCCTTAAATTCGTGGCTATACATTTTAATTTCATGGAGTGGCTTGAAAGGTATGATTTTTTAGCAAGCACTAGAGTCATACCCAAGAGTGTCGCAAATCACCATCATCATCAACATCCATTCAATCCACAATGAGCCTGGTCATGTTGACATCTTAAATATAAAACATCTCTCATCCAAATTTTGAGCTTGTAAGGGGAAACGACTGCCGTGGAAGAATGCAAAAGGACTTTTTCTCTTCAGCTCCAAGATTTATTCTATCCCTTTGCCTTGTGTTTGATTAGTCTTTTGACTCTGAATGACCATTTTCTTTAGCCTACACAACAAATATATCCATATACACCGTGTTTTAAAATTAATAACTATAATACACAAAAGTACTAGGAATCACTTACCTGCTAAGCTTCAACAATCATTGGAGCTCTTGTGCCATCTCAGAAAACTCTTTCTCAAACATGTGTTCTCCCACCTATCTTCATCTATAAGTGCTTTCAAAATTAATTCCCTAGCAATAATCATATGAATCTTTCTTAGACTTGCATTATGGTCCATGCTAACTACTTAAGCAACAAGGTCTTTTGTGTTTCTCAAAGCTGCTCTACACATCCCTTTTGGTACCTCATGTGTATACATCCCCGGGGCTATATAAATAGTCTGTTGTGGGAAAAGTCTTTGGGCATAAAGTAGTATACACACACTGAGCATATCTCCACACACACATAGGAACATGCTTACAAAAGAAGCACTCCAAGTTCCTAAACATATACACCTCTTCCTGCAAATCCCCATGCAAGAATGCTTTCTTTACATCCATCTGATGTAAAGACCATTGCTTTGATGCAGCCACTGCTATCACAACTCTCACTGTTGCCATCTTGGCAACTGGGCTGAAAGTTTCCTCATAATCAATGCCATATGTCTGCGCATATCCTTTGGCTACCAATCTAGCCTTGTACCTGCTTATGCTTCCATCACTGTTATGTTTTACTTTGTACACCCACTTGCATCCAATGGCTTTCTTGCCTTTAGGCAATTGCACTAAATCCCAAGTCTCATTTCCATATAGTGCATCCATCTCCTCATCCTCCATAGCTTTCTCCCAACACACATTTCCAATAGCCTCATCAATGCATGTGGGCTCTACAACCTACAGAATTTTTACCATGTATGCATAGTGATGTGCCACATAACCATCATAGGTAAACCTCTGCACAGGATTCTTCACTCTCCTAGATCTTCGCAGCTTTGCATTCATGGCTTCCATAGCCTTCTTTACACCAGGTGTTCTCATAGCTGGTATCCTAAGATCCTCATCAAGGCTAGTGGCTCATCTCTGAGCCACTAGACTCTCCATCAACATGAGAATGCCCTGCACAAATGTCAGGCATACTAAGGGGCTCAATCACTTTCTCTTTGCCTTTATGTGATGTACTAATCACATTTGTAGGACTGGTATTATGACGCAACCTGCCACTCCATGGTCTATCAACTGAACCACTAGATGAGGACTCTCTTGGTCCATCAAAGACTGTGATTGCTGACTTGCATTCTGTGCAACCACATTTCCACTCACATCAACCCCAACAGCTTCTTTTCCAGCAGCATACCAGCTGCTCATCTCATAAAAAACTGTTGAAATGTACAAGTGAACAGGGTGTGTGTGGGAACAAGCCCTTAGAAAGAGGCTATAAAAGAGAATGTGTAAATGTAAGAGAACCTGTGAAAAGGTGAGAAGAATCTACTGGGAGAGAATAAAGGGTAGCATGAGGAGATTTAGGAGGTGTGGAGATATTCTGGGAGAGGTGGAGAGAATCAAACAAAAGAGGTGCAGTGAATCAAGGAGAAATCTGTGGGATTAGATGCTTGGATGTAAACTCTATAAATTGAGGCATTGGCCTAATGAGAATTTGTTGGTTTTTGATTATCCATGCCTACATTAAGCTATCAATTAATTGCTCACTAATCACATCTTAATTATCATCTAATCTCTTTGTTAATGATGTTGATTCTAGCATTTGATCCACCATAGCTCATCACATTGCTGTAATTTTAACATGGTATTAGAGCCTAGTCTAGAATCCATCAATTTGTGAACCCATTATCTTGCTAATCACCTAGCTAATTAGGATTAGTAGCTAATTAATATTTTTACCTCTTTTTTCAACTAGCCTCTGCACCCCCAGCCAGTGGTGGAGGGGCTTGATCTCCCTCTAGGAGAAACATTAGAGCAAGCCCTTCGAGGTACACATAGCTAACACTCTAGTGCTCCAGTCCATCCAAACAGAATCGCAAACGGTGTACTCGAGCTGCCAATTTTTGCTAATTTACAGGCACCGTTTTTCTAAGGATAAATTGAAATCTCTACTGCTCCAGATTAAATGGGTCTAATTCCTCTTGGCCCTAGGGGTTTTCAAGGGTGCTCTACAAGCTGGTGAAGTCAAAATTTGATTTGATCAAGTCTACAGTGAGATCCAAGCTCTTCATCAAATCTTGCACGTGACTTTGGTAAAACAGAGATTAAGCATTCAATGTTTGGTCAAATCTTGTGTTTCTTGGCTTAATCCTCTACTAGACTAATTGCTATTGATGGCCTTGAAAGCATTTGAGCTCATTTGAACTCTAAGGCCTCAGATCTGGGCTCCCCGCATACTCTGTTTTTTACACACAAAATAGAGGATTAATTTACTAATTAGTGATTAATCAGTGTTAATCACTATTTTTTGGTGCAATTGAGGGTTCAAATTAACCATTAGGTATCTGATACAGATCCCTATAACTTCAGATTGTAATTCGAAGATGGTTTGATACTCTAACCATTCTGTACAAATTGGTTACCCTTGATTTAATATAATTTCTGGTTTTATGTTGATAAATCTTTTGTAATCATCTCCTAAACACTAGATTGAGTTATAAAAGGGTAGACACTACCCTTGAATCTTAAAATTGGATCAAGAGGTAAGACCCCCTTCACATTATCATGAGTACGTCAGAAGAAATAGCCAAATTTAATGGGGAGCAGTTTTACACATGGCAGACAAAAACCATGTATCTACTCATGAGGAAAAATCTGTGGGGCCTAGTTGAGGGAAGAGATGAATGCCCAAAGGTGAGAGATGAAAATGAGTGGAAGAGTAGGAATAAAAAAGCATTGGGACTTATCGCACTCAGTTTAAATGATGAAATCATTCATCACATCACAGGGATACAATGGGCAAAAGATGCATGGGATGAACTCAATAAATTATTTGGCACACAAGCTAAAAATTCAAAGATAAATCTGTTAATGCAATTCTACAAATTAAATATGAAGGAAAGTGAACCTTTAATCACACACTTGCACAAATATAAAAGCATTATGCAACAACTAGCTATTGGCAAAAAGGTAGAAGATGATGAGGCACTAACAGTGCTTCTGAAGAGTGTGGACAAAGGTGAATATGAAAACATTGTAGCAACACTAAAGAATGTACCTTAATTGAAGCTACACGAGATAGTACTAGAGCAAGAGAGTAGAGGCAAAGAATGTACCTTAATTGAAGCTACACAAGATAGAAGGATCTCTACTAGAGCAAGAGAGCAGAGGCAAAGAGAAGAAATGGCTCGACTCAACAGCAGGAGAAGAAAAAGCATTCTTCACCCAAGGAGGATTCTCTCGAGAGGACGAGGACGAGGAAGAGGCAGAGTAGGAGGAAGGACCTTCACTTGCCATAACTGTGGAAAGCCACGACACATGGCAAGAGACTGCTACAGCAAACCCTGTGGAGAAGGAACGACATCGGCAAACTTCATGGAAGCTCCTAAGGAAGTGGAGTCGGATCATCTTTTCTGAGAGAGAGAGAGAGAGAGAGAGAGAGAGAGAGAGAGAGAGAGAGAGAGAGAGAGAGAGAGAGAAACCCCACAACCCAACCAATGTAACATGTCCTAACAGAGTAAAACCACCTCTGAGCCACCGATGATGTAGGCCATGTGGTAGATGTATGTGTGAGCACTTTAGTCAAGGTCACGGGCACTTGTAGTAGCCTTGGACACATAACGAGAGAGAGTGTCAAGGACTATGAGTTTAGGGACTTGAGGCACTGGGCCGCGGACTATCAGGTAAGAGGGAAACTTGGTATAGGGTCCAGGTGTGCTAGGAGTATTCACTTGAGGAGAGGTGTTGAAATTTACAAGTGAACAGGGTGTGTACGGGAACAAGCCCTTAAAAAGAGGCTGTAAATGTGAGTGAATCTGTAAAAAGGTGAGAAGAATCTATTGGGAGAGAATAAAAGGTAGCATGAGGAGATTGAGGAGGTGTAGAGATATTCTGGGAGAGGTGGAGAGAATCAAGCAAAAGAGGTGGAGTGAATCAAGGAGAAATCAGTGGGATTAGATGCTTGGATGTAAATTCTATAAATTGAGGCATTGACCTAATGAGAATTTGCTGTTTTTTGATTATCCATGTCTACATTAAGTTATCAGTTAATTGCTCACTAATCACATCTTAATTATCATCTAATCTCTTTGTTAATAATGTTGATTCTGACATTTGATCCACCACACAGCTTATCACATTGCTGTAATTTTAACAAAAACAACATCCCTGCTTACCCTCAACTCACGTGTAGCAGGGTTATAACACCTGTATCCCTTTTGCTCAAGGGAATACCCAATAAACACACATTTTTCAGCTTTTGGATCTAGCTTAGTTCTCAGCTCATCTGGCACATGCACATATCCAATGCATCCAAAGACTTTCAGATGAGACAAATCAAGTTTTCTGCCAGTAAACCTCTCCTCTGGAGTTACATCATGTATGGCTGCAGTTGGAGTCCTATTCATGATGTAAACTGCTGTAGAAATAGCCTCAGTCCAATAGCTATGCGGCATATTCTTCTCTCCCATCAATGCTCGCGCAATCTCAGCAATGTGCCTGTTTTTCTGCTCAGTAACTCCATTTTGCTCTGTGGAGTGTATCTACATGTAAACTCTCTCTGAATACCACTCTTCTTCAAAAATTCAGAGAACTCATTGGAGAAGCACTCTCCCCCTCCATCTGACCTTAGGCACTTTACATGTTTCCCTGTTTGCTTTTCAACCATAACTCTGAAATTCTGAAAATGAGTGAACACCTCACCCTTCTCCTTCATGAAGTATACCCACACTTTCCTTGTGTGGTCATCAGTAAATGTCACATAATACCTGCAGCCTCCCATAGACGGTCTTCGTAGGACCCCATACATCTGAATGCACAACATCTAGTGCATTTCTGCTCACATTTCTGTCACGTGAAAATACATGCTTTGTTTGCTTTCTAATTTGGCATGCTTCACATATTTTCTGCATACCTTCAACTTCAAACTTTGGCAGCCCTGTCACAATTCCTTTACTCTGCATAGACTTCATTCTCTACACATTCACATGTCCATTTCTTTTATGCCAAATTTTTGTGTCTGCAACAATTCCTGAACCATTTGCAAACATCACAACACTCACATCAGGCATGTTTACATTCAATGTAAACGTTCTGCCCACTCTGTTGCCTTTTGCAATAACCAACCTACACTTGTCTTTAAAGTCTTCAACATAACAACCATCAGGCGAACCTACAAACCCTGCTCAATCATCTGGCCATTCTTTGTTATGTTCGGAACATGAAGTACATCTGTAAGGTACTTACTTTGCCATCCAACATAGACAATGGCATATCTCCAACATGGGCAATTGGATGAGCAGTGTCATCCCCTGTTTCCATAAAACCTTGTCTTTCAAGGTTTTTCATCTCCTTGAATCACTCCCCATGACTTGTCATGTGGTTTGAAGCACCTGAATCAACGTACCATACATCATCTTTATGTGCGACTTCAATATTTTCAGACATGGCATTAACGACATGCTGCATAACAATAGGACAATGTAGTTGTCCTATAGCTTTACTCTCGCAAAGAAAGCTCCTCAATCAGAGATCGTTTGCCCCGGTGCCTCCTATAGAGCTCCCGACAAGGGTGTAGTCGCCAACACAAATAGGGAAGAGTAGATGAAGCTCTTACCCTCGTACCGCTTCCTGTGCTTCTCTTGCTTATAGCTCAGCCCTTAGCATGAACCAGGCTCTGGTACCATGAAAAGATGCAGGAGAAAAAAGAGCTTGAGCTCTTGCAAGCACACACACTCACTCACAAAACCCTAAAAGAGAACACACAAGGTGAGAAGCTGAAAATCTTCTACTTCTTCACACAACATTCAACATACCATATACAAAGATAAGAGTCCACACAATATGAAAAGGTACTTAACCAAATACATACTAGGGTTCTCTATAGTGTGAACCCAGCTAAATGAGCTGGCGCTATAACTATGCGAGTCTCCAGAATGGCTATCACACAGCGTGTCATCCCATTGGCCGCATATCACCCATGACTCACCAACCATGCTAGTGGTGTAAGTGTGGGGCCTATCCCCCAGGTGGGTCATTAGTGTCTACCACCTCACTAGATGAGCTCGATATCTCAACATATATGCTATTTTGGATGGACTCCGAAACCATCGACATAAAAAAACCATGTGCTGTAAATCTATGTGCCACTAAACCATTTTGGAATAGGAACCCTAGTACCTACATTGAGCTGACCATTAAGGTTCAAAACTTGCAAAGAGAAAAATTTAATATATTACATTATCAAGATTACCAATAAAATAGAAAATCAAAAACTTACTATTTAAAGATTAGCAAAATTTGAATAAAAAGAGAAAAAAAATTTCTTATTATCTTTTCCTTTCCCAGACTTAAAAAACTACAGACCAACACCAAAGCTTCAAAAATTGCACACCAAAAATTTTGAATTAGTCTCCATAGTACAAGAACAACATACGAGAGAGGATGCAACCTGTAAATTTTGCCCAAAAACACAAAAGAAGAAGGACTAACTTAAATGAAAACCATGATAAGTTAGCATTATCTCATTGAGCTTCTATTCAAAGGAGACAATATTTTACCAGAACATGAACATACTAAAGAGGAACCTATCTGAATTTTTTTTCCTTAAAGAATAGAGAAGAAAGACTACCTCAAGAACGCAATGAGAAATCAACAATATCTTGACAAACAGATTATGTCCAAATGAGATAAGATAGACATATTAGAGAGGATGCTTACACTAAAATTTTATAAGAAACAAAGCAACGAAGCCTTAAATATGATAAAATCGAATTCCACAGAGAAGGAAAGAAGGGAAAATAAAAAGGGAGGAAAATCAAAGCATGAAAAGTGAAAGAGGGAAAAAAACCATGATTAAGAAGGGACATTCACTACTCTGACACAATAATATTTTATTGTGAGGAGCACAAGGCACATCTGATATTTCTTTAGATTTTGTTAATATTTGGTCCCAATATTATATTCCACTAACTTGATCTTGTAAGATTTGGTGATAGAAGATTCAAAAAGATCCATGTTACATGGATGTGGAATCCCAGCTCTCTCATTGACTAACCCATTCTTTTTTTAATATTTTCCTAGAGAGCTCTTTTGTGAGTCCATATTTTTCATGATGCTTATTGACACATGTAGGGGCAAGGCCAAGCCACCTCTAGGGGGTATTTTTTTTGAAGTTATCTCACCCCTATATGTGTGTGAATAAGACAAAGTGAGGCGACTTAAATCTTCCGCCCCCAGAGTCGCCTTGCCTGCTATCCTCCTTTGCCTGTAGCAATACACTCATACCATTTACCACATACATAAAGAGTTGTGTTAAAATACCACCACTAGGATTATTACTTAGTGACTAAAAGTCTATAAATTGAGGGTACCTATCACGCTAATAATAATAAATACATGATTCAATATCCAAATGGTTGTGTGAAAATACAACCACTAGAATTATGACTTAGTGACTAAAAATCCAATGATTTACACTAATTATAAATTCATGATCCAATATACAAGTGCCTATGGCTTGTTCAAAAAGTTCGTAACGTACATCTACATAGATTTCACTTTTGTTTTTTGTCATTCACCCAAACATCTCCATGTAAGTTTTCCTTTCATCTCATGCATTACTATATCCTATGTGGAATTTTCTTTTGTTTCATGCATCACCATATACTTTATCTATCTATACATTTCATCAAGGTGTTTTGAATCATGAAAAATCATCCATGTGGGATTTGCTTTTACCTCCATGTAGTTTTATGTGATTGAGATGACTTGAATCAATAAAAAATCATGCATGTACTTGCATTTCTATAATTGTTTTTTACCATAGACAAAGTCATATTCCTTTTATGTTCGAATTAAGATAGATTGTCAATCCCATTTCCCATTATATGGATGGGAAAGCCCCTATTAGTGCTCAAGTAAACCTATAGCTTGAACCATGCATAAATGCACCTCCCACAAGCCTAAGCAAGAGATATAAGAAACGCACATGCCTTTTCCTTCATCTTAAGGCAATGATCAAATCCTCTTAATTCACCAATCTTCCCGTAGGAATACAGTTTGTGCAAAATGAAGTCTCTAGGTAAAGCCAAAACTAATATTTCCAAAGTCCTCATCCCCTAATTATATGTATGGAGGCCATAAGGGAGGTTATAAATGATTAGGTTTTTGTGTGAAAACCTAACATCTCCAAAGTTGTCATCCCCCAATTATATGTATGGAGGCCATTTAATTTGCCCATGGCAATGTGACGGAAACTATGGTAGGTGATAGAGAAGGAAGTGAATGGCATTGTAATATCAAAATACCTCGATGGAGGATAATTGACAGATTTAGTTGATGTGTATTATAGACGTACCCCCAAGGGACGTTATAAATGATTAGTTTTTTTTTGTAAAAACTTGATAGATCTCAAGCCCATCCACCCCAAAAAAAAAAACCTTGAAAGATTTGATAAAGGGAACAATTTGTGTTATGTGAGCTCTTCACAACACATGCCAATGCCATTTGTCTTCATTAGAGGGGAAGCATACTTTGAATGTGCATCGGGCATCTGCCATTGAGTAAACTACTCACACCTTGGACAATGTTCAAATCATGGAGAGATCAATTCAGAAGAAGCATCCACTTGTCTTTGATATGGCCCAAATAAGGGTAGATTTACACAAATCCTCTTTGTATTAGACAAGGGCGACCCTTTTTGTTCAGTGGCGTGGCACCCCTCGCTCTCCTTATTCCTTGGCCTTGCCACTAGAAAAGAAAAACAACGCCCCAAAAAATTGACACACACCAACACGCACATGCATATGTACTAACTTGGGAATGCAAAATGCATGCATGCACACCTATCAAGCACAAGTCCGCCCTCGACAAACCAATAATTTTGGCTTGGGGGTGTTTTGGTCCAACTTATCTACAGTCAGTAGTAGATTTGCAATTAAAAGCAATTTCCTGTATTGGGTGGGTTAGGACATTTTCTGTCGTGAAGCTCTTACTCCACAAACCACAGCAAAGGGTAATTGCTCTGAGTGTACCACTGTGCGCGCGCACACATGTGGGTCCCCTTTGCCAGCTCCGGCCAAGCGCTACGACACAGTATAACACCTCTTCACAGTATTTGGTGCAGCTTCAAGCCTACCAGGTAAGCACCCCACCCACACACACACAGACACAGCACTCTCTTCCTTCATTCACATTTTCAAGACAGAAGAGAAGGAAAGCCTTCCAGGTTTGCACCCTCTGGAATGCACTAAGGGCCCATGAGAGCCTTTTATATGCCCATTTGCTCATTTGGGTTGGACTTCTTATACCCAGTTTAGGCGTAAAACATCCATATAGTCTTCTGGTTTGGATTTGATTATCCGCATACAGGGGTTAAACCCCTTGCCATCATCCTATGCCCATCTTGTTTTTTGGGTTGGATATCATAGCCATATCTTTCAGCTTTCAATACCCCAAATCAAATCCAGGGCCCAAAACATCGAGTGAATGGGTAGATTACATGATGAGCTCGATATTAACATGGACACCATGAGCTTGGCAGGATCAAAATCATCATCATCATCAGACAAAAAGCTTCCAAAGGTTTTGTCTGCCCTCTCAACCACCATAGAGCGGCTAGTATTAAGGAATGAGAACTGCTTTGATGATTATTCAGCGTGCAGAAGATCAAAGACTGTGTACCATGGCACGCGCGTGCCCAACATAAGCATTGCAAAGTACATACGACGAATCCACAGATACACCTGCTGTAGCCCATCTTGCTTTGTGGTGGGCTTCATATACATTGACCAGCTAGTCCACAAACAGCCGGATTTTCCACTGATATTTCTTAATATCCACAGGCTGCTGGTAACTAGCATCATGGTGGCTACTAAATTTCTTGATGACTTGTGAGTACCTAAATTTTCATGTTCACATCTGCTCTTTTATGCTCATTTCTTGAGAATTACACCTAATTTTGATGAATTGTAAGGTTTGGCGCCTACGTAGAGGAAGATTCGATGAAGCGGCATGGCGTTGTAATCCTTATTATTCATTACATGATCTATGTTACAAATTCACAGGTTTACAATGTGCCCTATTTTGGATTGTTTTAGCATTTGAATTTTTTTGCTTGTTTTGGCCTCCAGGCATTACAACAATGCTTTCTATGCAAAAGTGGGTGGTATCAGTGTCTCTGAGCTCAACAGTTTAGAGATCAATTTTCTGTTCCAGTTGGATTTCCGGTTGCGCGTGACGCTCAGCAGGTTCGAAGGCTACTGCACACACCTTGAAAGAGAGTTGCTGTTGTCAGAGGCGGGACAACGGATAGAGAGAACTCTGCCTGCAGGTTCTCTCGTTTACAAGGTGCATCAACAAGATGAGAAGCAGAAGGTGGTAGAGGATATCGCGCGTGAGAAACTAAGGCTTTTGATGACCCATAAGGTTCAGAACCATCATGAGAGTCACCGAGCGTGCGGGTATGTCTAGACCAGAAGGCAAAGAAAGGCTTACAGTACTGTGTGTGGTGGTGCGTGTAGCAAATGCTAAGGCTACATCTTCTGTAACAAATATTGTTCAAGGGATTCTTGGCTCTGGTTGATGATCCCATTTTGGCTGGTTTTGTGCTGGGAATGTGATCCTATTACTGGGAATATAGGAAGCCTGCATGTTATTTTATGTTTACAGAGGTGGAGAAGAAATGTGTAATGGTTATTCGAGTTTCTAGTTGAGAAGTGCTTGCAATGCTCGCTCCAGTGCTTTTATGGTAAAATACGTGCATGCGCACGCGAGAGAGAGAGAGAAATAGAGAGAGAGAGAGAGAGAGAGAGGCTCCATTTCAATCTAGCTCGGTGGCTGCGCTACTGTGTACACTCATCCTCTGTCATGATGCAAGCGCTACTACTCTTCCACTGTAGGATATATATATCATCCATCCCCTTACAGTCGTGATGGTGTTACAGTCGTGATGGTGATGGTGATCCCTTTCATATCTGAACCAAAGTATGTGGTCCACTAAGCTCTCAGCTAGGATATCGTCCTTCCACAGATGTGATGGCAATCCCCTCGTATGTGACCCGAACAGTAATGTGATCCAGTGAGCTGTGTGGATGCTCTCCCATGACAGGCCGTCTTGGAGTCACAGATCAGCCTTTTAAGTATCGGTACGAAACGGAAAACGAAGTACTGTGTGCTGTGTTCGGAAAAGGGAGTTAGGTACGAATACTGTATGCAGCTATAATGGCATTGTCATCTCGTGCCTCCAACCGCTGATATATCCAAGATCATACACAAAAGGTGAAACATCTCGTCTGGTCTCCCTAATTCAATGCCCCCAGGCTCCAGCCAAAGACCACCAATTGTGTGTGTGTGTTAAAATCAACATTGTTATTATCTTATCATTAGTGCAAATTATTTGTTCTCATCCATTATTATCTACCCTCATCACTCTCCCAACTTGTAAGTGTCAAGTTGTACCACCTTCCCAAGTTGGTATCAAAGCCTACCACCATCTCTATGTAGGATGCCTAACTAGTAAATGTCATTAAATCTTAATCAATTTGCTAATCTAGTTATTCCCTAACTAGTAATGTCATTAAATTTTAATCAATTTGGTAATCTTAATCAATTCTCTATGTAGTCTAGGCTCAGTCTAGGATGCCTAACTAGTAAGTGTCATTAAATCTTAATCAACTTGCTAATCTAGTTATTTCCTCTTCTACCTGTTCACTTAAATCAGCTCGACTCATGTGACTGGAGGTATTCTAAAGATTTGGACATCGTTCGGCTATCTAGTAACATGCTTTACACAGTTGCACTAGAAAAACCTTACACTAGGAATGTGTAAGATTCCTCCAGATACATGTCTCCCTCATAATTCTCGAGGTGATGGGTAACGCCCTTGGGCTCAACCAATGTCTTACTCTTCAATTATAAAGATGACAAGCTCGACACATTCTATCATTCCTACATCCTAATAATCTAATTCTCAGTTCACTCTATATTTCTAAGTTTCTCAAACATTTTTTGGGAAAGCACCCGCATGCTCGGGTCTACCCTGCCACCCGGTTTCCAATGGTTTATCCTTTATTTGCTCTTAACAGATCCATAGACTCAATCTAGACCCCATCCAATCCCAATGGACCTAGCCTAGCACCCAACCACCAGGCCTATGGAGCTGGCGTGATTTCACACATTTGCGTTACACACACTCCTTGGCAAAAAATAAGGAAAAAAAGGGCTCATGCACGGACTCCACGACAAACATTTCTTTTCATAAAACTTAATAATTTACTTAACGTCTAAAACCTTATCCAAATGCATAAGGAAATAACATTGTAGATCACTGCATCATAGTCCATCAAATATCTCCTAACACCATGACCATGATTCTCAGATTGGAAAGGTATACACTACTTATGACACTATTGGAGTTCACATGTATCAACAGATTTTTCACTTCATGTGTAGAATAATGACAAATGCAATTTCTCATTTTCTCTCTCTATACAATTACATAGTTTGGTAAATTTTAAATTAACCAAGTATAGATAGGGTAAGAGGGATATTCCACTATAACAAAATGATAGTATAACAGTGTTTCTATAACTACAAGCCTTGGCAAATGTCATGGTCATTTTGCTACCTATAGACACTGCTAAATTTGTTGCAGTGGGAGCACTGTGTTGAGCAGTGTTATTAGCAACAAAATAACACTGCTAGATAACGTTATTTCACTGTTATGAATGGTGCTCCAGCGGTGAAAATAAACCTACAAAAAAAAGCTGGGAAAGACTGGGAAGCTATCACAAAACTCCCCAATCTACCCCAGCTTTTAAAAAAAAGTTGACCACTAAGATTTGGATGCCTAAAAGGGAACACGAGCCAAAAAAAAGTAAAAAATCACGAAAAAAGAACACCAAAGATCAAGCAAGTGTATAAAATGATCCCCAATAAAAATAAAATGACAATGGAAAGAACACAAACATTTATCTTTTGGAGAAAGAATTTGCAACTGCCATTTTGCTCCATTGGACATAAATAAAGAAACTATTCAAAATAAACTAGAAGAATGCAGGTGATCAATGGTAAGGCCCGTCAATGTGATAAGGTTAAGGAAAAAATAAACTAGAGTAAACTAGAAGAACCCGCAATAGATCCTGTAAGATTCCTCCCCCAATCCCTTTTTGATGTCTAGTATCTTCCCCTGTAATCAACCCTCTTCAGAAATATAAAGACCCTGTTGCTAACTATTTTAGCCTAGAGAGAGAGAAATTATTCTAGAGAGAGAATATTCAGATTTTGAATATTTTTGGATAGAAAAATATCTCTTATAATTCAGATGAGTTCCCTTGAAACAGAAATTCAAAAAGAATTTTCCAATGTGCAATTGGAATTAATTGGAAATAGGTATAAAGAACCTTAGTCTAAGGGTCTAGATTTTCAGAAATCTTTAGACTATGGTCCAATTAAGGTTCCTATGGACCAATAGCATCAATCCATGTGTAGGGAGGAGATAAATCCAACTTGTAAAAAGAAAATACCCAAAATGAGTAAATGCTCACATGAAGTGAAGAGTTGAAAATGTACAAGGATTATTAGTAAAAAACTATGAGCAATATTAAAAATATGACATATGTAAGGAAGGGGAATTCTTTAAAGGAGGTGCATATTTCACATAAGATGAAGAGTTGAAAATGTACAAGGATTATTAGTAAAAAACTATGAGCAATATTAAAAATATGACATATGTAAGGAAGGGGAATTCTTTAAAGGAGGTGCATATTTCACATAAGATGAAGAGTTGAAAATGTACAAGGATTATTAGTAAAAAACTATGAGCAATATTAAAAATATGACATATGTAAGGAAGGGGAATTCTTTAAAGGAGGTGCATATTTCACATAAGATGAAGAGTTGAAAATGTACAAGGTTTATTAGTAAAAAAAAACTATGAGCAATATTAAAATGATTCCATTATGACACATATGTAAGGAAGGGGAGTTCTTTAAAGAAGGTGCATATTTCACATGCTTGAATGAGTTTTAAACTCATAAAAATTGAGATATTTCATCTCTCCTCTCTCCTCATTCAAGTCTAGTTCCAAAAAGTTAGCTTAACTGACCTAAACATGGTCAAATATTGACCAAACTGATTTAGAAAATTCTAGAATCAGTTTGTTTGGTTAGGAGCTCAATTTTTCCTATAAATAGAAGCCTCCCCCTTGTTGAAAAATAGATAGTGTTTATGCATCGTTACTCTACTCCACCTAAGCCAAGAACTGTGAATTCATTTAATAATTCACTAGTTTTTGGAGCTTCCCTCTTTCTTCAATCCCTATTAGTGGCTCCATCAACATACTTAACCAATTGATTGGTTGGGGGCCTCTACCGTGAACAAAGAATCAAGCAATTTGTAAGGTAATTAGTGAATATTGCTCTTTTCTATAATTTCCCAATGTTTCTCTCTTCTCAACCCCTCTCAAGCTTGAGAAGCTTAATTGGTATGGTTTTTTAAATGCTATTGAAGTTAATTGGTGAATAGTAGTGAAGAGTTACATAATTTAATAAATGTTATTGAAGTTAATGTTTAAATTCTAATGGTTTTTATGTAATTTCTCTCTCTCACTCAAGAAATGGTCATACTCTTGACCCATTCTCAATCCAAATGAAGCTTTTCATAAAGCTTTTCCTTAATCCAAGATTAAGCTATGCTTGAGGCCAAATTAATGGCTTTTTTCTATGCTTTTAGTTTATGCATATTGATGATTCAATCCATTATAGATTAATGATCCAATTAGAGATCATTTTAATTATTTCCTTAATGATAAGCTTTATCCCTTAGAAAAAATTGAGATTTATCAGTCATAGCAGCGGAGCTATGGCAAAATTTTTATAAAAATTATGCATAAAATAATTTCATTCAAAGCATAAAAAGAGGACTTCCTACCATATTCTAGGAATTATCATCCTAGATTAATTGAAAGAAATTCATTATAATCATGGAGAAATTGAATTTTAATATCATGCATAAAGGATAATTTTTTTATATCAAAAGTGTTACTTTTATCATTTTTAATTTTCATGCATAGAAGTATGCATAAAGGAAAATTTTTATATCAAAAGTGTTACTTTTATCATATTGGATTTCATGCATAGAGGTATGCATAAAAGTTGAATATTTTATTATAAAAGTGTTACTTTTAGCATAATTGAATTTCATGCATAGAGGTATGCATAAAAGATATGGGAAGTGATAAGATATGATAAGATGCATGTGAATGTGGATGTGGATGTGGATGTATGAATGTGGATGTATGGATGTATGAATGTGGATGTATGGATGTGAATGAGGATGTAGATATGGATGCATGGATGTAAATGTGGATGTGGATGTATGGATGTATGCATGTAGATGTGGATGCATGAATGTGGATGTATGGATGTGAATGAGCATATAGATGTGGATGTATGGATGTGAATGTGGATGTAGATGTGGATGCATAAATGTGGATGTATGGATGTGAATGAGCATATAGATGTGGATGTATGGATGTGAATGTGGATGTGGATGTGGATGTATGGATGTATGAATGTGGATGTATGGATGTGAATGAGGATGTAGATGTGGATGCATGGATGTAAATGTGGATGTGGATGTATGGATGTATGCATGTAGATGTGGATGCATGAATGTGGATCTATGGATGTGAATGAGGATATAGATGTGGATGTATGGATGTGAATGTGCATGTAGATATGGATGTATATATGTGAATGGGAATGTGGATGTGGATGTATGTATGCATGTGGATGTGGATATGGATGTGTATGTATGAATGTGGATATGGGATGTGGATGTATAAATGAGGATGTGAAAATGGAGATAAGCATGTAGATGTGAATGTATGGATGTGAATGTGGATGTGGATGTGGATGTATGAATGTGGATGTATGGATGTGAATGAGGATGTGGATGTGAATGTATGGATGTAAATGTGGATGTGCATGTATGGATGTATGCATGTAGATGTGGATGCATGAATGTGGATGTATGGATGTGAATGAGAATATAGATGTGGATGTATGGATGTGAATGTGCATGTAGATATGGATGTATAGATGTGAATGGGAATGTGGATGTGGATGTATGTATGTATGTGGATGTGGATGTATGAATGAGGACGTGATAATGAATGTATGCATGTGGATGTGGATATGGATGTGTATGTATGAATGCGGATATGGATGTGGATATGGATGTGTATGTATGAATGTGGATATGGGATGTGGATGTATAAATGAGGATGTGAAAATGGAGATAAACATGTAGATGTGGATGTACGGATGTGAATGTGGATGTGGATGTGGATGTATGGATGTGGATATGGATGTGAATATATGATATGTGATGTGAAGGAATCTGAAGTGAAGAGATGGAAAATGATGTGATTGGATGAGTACACATATAAATGAAATGTGGAATAAGTAATGTGGATTGTATGAGGGATAATGTGGAAAAATGAGAGTTAATATAGAAATTGTATTTGTAAACTGTTTGTAAATGTTGTTTGTAAATGGCTGTTTTATGTCAAGAATGCTGGGAAAGCATTTTGACCGTCTTGTGATTAAGGTCGTGGAGACCTAACTGATAAAGTTGCAACTGCTGACGGAGAGTCAATGGAGGACGTCTCGCGTAGCAAGGTCGGCCGAGGTCTTGACCAGCCTCGGTTCGATTAAAATGGTGAGCTTCCGGTACGGTGGATGAGGGACCAAGGAAGCGGCCTATGAGTGAAGCGCTAGGTCACCTGCGAAGGATCCTAGAGGGTGCTGACCATACGGTGCTCGGGCTCTGGGTCGTCCAGGATACCCATGCGTGCGTCGAGGAAGATATTGGAACAAGGAGTAAGAGTTGTTTTCTGGAACCGGGCATGGATCTGGTTGACTGACCTTGCTGGTCCTCAACGGATGAGTCCATGGCTCTTTTATATGGATCTGTTGGTTGATCTTGCTGATCTTCAACGAGAGTCCATCTTGATAAGTGATTATATTGTTGAGTATTATGGGCTAGGAACTATTGAAACGGCCCCTGTGTGGACAGGTGGTGAGCGTTCTAGTTGCCAATGATGCCATAGATACTCTGATGAAGGAATGATGGGAAATTATGAATCAACTGGATAAATTGGGAGATTGTGATCAGTGGTACTATGGTTTCATTAAAGGATTGTTTTAAAGTTAGCTGATGCTAAGAAAAAGGCAATTTTCATATTGGGTGTGTAAGTGGTATGGCTAGTTTTATGTTTGCATGAAATTCCGGCTAGGGGGCCTTGGAACTCTTTTCCTTGGTACCCTCGACAAAACCTAACCAAATTCCAAATTGGATCCCATCACTATAGTGGTTGGGCGGTTGGCTAACCCATGGGATCGGATGGGGTTAGGCTGGACTGATGGATCCGTAAATCGAGATTTAATTTCTATTATTACGATAGATGAAGTAAATTCCGGATAGAAATTGTTCTATGGATAGGAATCAACGGCTGTGCCTCTTGATGGGAAAAAAAGCGTTGATCCCAATGATCCAAGTGCAAGTTTCTTCCTTGATTTGACCAAGTACCGTTAAAGGTGCAGTCAGATCAGTTGATCCGTAATGATCTTGACTACGTTAGAGTAAAGAGTTATCCTGGTGGAATTGCCCATGCTTTCCGGGTAAAGGAAGTTTTTCCGGTTTCGTTTTTGGACAAACCGACGGATTAGTCTCTTGTCCGGATATCCGTGGGCGAGGCCCCGAGTGTGAGACCCCTACCCGCACATAGATGTGTTACTTCCGCTGCCAGTATCCTGAATCCGTTGCTCGGTGGGAACAGGGATCTCACAGTTGGTATCAGAGCATTTGGCTAATAAAGATCAACTGAGAAGACAAATATGTCAAAAAAATTTATCAAGAAACACAAAAAGGTTGTAATTGTGTGATATAAGTCATATAATTTGATATTCAAACTAAAATTCGTAATTTGGTAATTGGGTCTTCAGATGGAAGTACCGCAATTATATAGAATCCCTGACTTGCTTGAGGCCTAGACATGATGGTATTTACCTTATAATTCCAAGGGCCGTGACTACCCGTATATACCGAGAGTATATTGTAGCTCTTTACTGACAGTATATACGAGTAAATCTAAGACTTAAAATTTTAAGCGTTAATGCTATCTAGATGATGAATTCGAATGTGGTTGATATGATTTTTAATTCTGTTTGAGAACTGATGAAATTGATTTGGATTCTGATTGAAAAATGATGATTTCTGAAATTTAGTTCAAATGTAATAAGCTAAGCGAAACCACATGAGGATGAATGGGACGAGTCCCTGTGATGATATTCATAACTGGAATGATGATAATGATTTCAGCAAATCACTACTATGAGATTAGTGGATTGTGCTGTCAGATTGCTACTATTAATACTTGACTTGGTGGATCAAGTTAAGGGATGTCAAATTGAGGACTTGCTTGACTGAATTTCCGTGGAGGAATGTTCCGAAGGAAACTTTTCGGTCTAATGGACCATTATCATGTTAAAGATATGAATGATATAATCTGAATGAATTGTTATTTAATGATGAGTTCTATATAAGGGATATTTATCCTAGTGTTCTGTTGGGTTGACCAGAATATAAGGAACCCCAGAATAAAATTGGATCTTAAGAAAAAGAGCTGTCCTCTACCTTGCGAGATGAGGACATCTCGCACTTTTTAAGTGGGGTAGAATGTAAGATTCCTCCCCAACCTTCGAGGTATACAGGAGTAAGAATCTCCCTTTCTGATCTTATAATTATTCCCTCTCTAAAATAAAAGAAAGTTTCTGTTTAAAAAAGGAAAACCCTTTTCCTATAATACTTCTCAGGAGTCACGCCTATTTTAAGGATTTAGAACAATGAGTTCAGAAGTGAAAATCGGTGTTTTGGATACCAAGGTTTTGGTTTTCATTCGAGTACGGCCCAAAAGAAGTTCTTTATCTATTGGGGAGTTTAAGAAGTTATCCCCCAGATATTGTGAGTCTTATATCTGAATTCAATGAAAGTAGGTGACTTAGCCTACAAGCTTCTTTTATCTCTTCATCTCAAAATTCTTAATGCCTTCTATAGAAAAATGTGTCAAAACCAAATCATGGAAAGACGGTAAAACTTCAGTGGCAAGTTACCGTTGGCTTCTAAGTTATGCTAGCTCCTTCCTTTATATAAGTCGTAACTTTTACTTGTCGCTCACAGTAATCTTACTTCCATCGATCTCCTTTCTTTCTTAATCCCCTTCATGGCTTGGCAACAAGAACTAGTTTTATCCATAATGATTCCTCACCTTCAAGACGCAAGTGAATCTGTGAAGAAGGATTTTATAGAGCAGTATGAGCGCTCACTTTTCCCTCACTTGGGAACTTCTGTAGCGCAAACCAAATGGCGGACCTATCAAAACATAACTAGGGTAACACCCTGGGGTCAGCAGCACTTTCGTAACAATGTCCGCTTGGCCATGGTTATTGAAGCTTTGGGTTTGGGTCCCCGATACTACTGCGTCATGAGATCAAGGCATCCTGGGTTTTCTGAGCGGGTCTTCTTACTGGCGTGTTTTCTTCCTCATGAGAAGATATGCCTTTACCCCGTTTTTGGCTTGCCTCTCAGAGGTCCTTTTGTTAGAACACCTCATACCACTGAGATAGGCGCAGCAATAACCCACAGAATCATTCCCATAGATGAGTTACCTTATACTTGTGCAGCTTGTGAGGACTGCTTTTGTGACCATATGATGGACGGGCTTATGGAAGTGTAAAGAGTTCCTCTATCTTTACTGTATAAGTTCCAAGAATGAATAAAGTTTAAATCTTGTTCGTATTTTGAATCTTGCTCTCTTTAAGACTTATCTTGGTGGTTAATCTTGATTAAATTTTTTTTCTAAGTCTCATATTCGTGAATCTTGCGAAATTATCACAAGTTGCGAGATGAGGACATCTCGCGTTTTTTAAGTGGGGTAGAATGTAAGATTCCTCCCCCAATCCCTTTTTGATGTCTAGTATCTTCCCCTGTAATCAACCCTCTTCAGAAATATAAAGACCCTGTTGCTAACTATTTTAGCCTAGAGAGAGAGAAATTATTCTAGAGAGAGAATATTCAGATTTTGAATATTTTTGGATAGAAAAATATCTCTTATAATTCAGATGAGTTCCCTTGAAACAGAAATTCAAAAAGAATTTTCCAATGTGCAATTGGAATTAATTGGAAATAGGTATAAAGAACCTTAGTCTAAGGGTCTAGATTTTCAGAAATCTTTAGACTATGGTCCAATTAAGGTTCCTATGGACCAATAGCATCAATCCATGTGTAGGGAGGAGATAAATCCAACTTGTAAAAAGAAAATACCCAAAATGAGTAAATGCTCACATGAAGTGAAGAGTTGAAAATGTACAAGGATTATTAGTAAAAAACTATGAGCAATATTAAAAATATGACATATGTAAGGAAGGGGAATTCTTTAAAGGAGGTGCATATTTCACATAAGATGAAGAGTTGAAAATGTACAAGGATTATTAGTAAAAAACTATGAGCAATATTAAAAATATGACATATGTAAGGAAGGGGAATTCTTTAAAGGAGGTGCATATTTCACATAAGATGAAGAGTTGAAAATGTACAAGGATTATTAGTAAAAAACTATGAGCAATATTAAAAATATGACATATGTAAGGAAGGGGAATTCTTTAAAGGAGGTGCATATTTCACATAAGATGAAGAGTTGAAAATGTACAAGGTTTATTAGTAAAAAAAAACTATGAGCAATATTAAAATGATTCCATTATGACACATATGTAAGGAAGGGGAGTTCTTTAAAGAAGGTGCATATTTCACATGCTTGAATGAGTTTTAAACTCATAAAAATTGAGATATTTCATCTCTCCTCTCTCCTCATTCAAGTCTAGTTCCAAAAAGTTAGCTTAACTGACCTAAACATGGTCAAATATTGACCAAACTGATTTAGAAAATTCTAGAATCAGTTTGTTTGGTTAGGAGCTCAATTTTTCCTATAAATAGAAGCCTCCCCCTTGTTGAAAAATAGATAGTGTTTATGCATCGTTACTCTACTCCACCTAAGCCAAGAACTGTGAATTCATTTAATAATTCACTAGTTTTTGGAGCTTCCCTCTTTCTTCAATCCCTATTAGTGGCTCCATCAACATACTTAACCAATTGATTGGTTGGGGGCCTCTACCGTGAACAAAGAATCAAGCAATTTGTAAGGTAATTAGTGAATATTGCTCTTTTCTATAATTTCCCAATGTTTCTCTCTTCTCAACCCCTCTCAAGCTTGAGAAGCTTAATTGGTATGGTTTTTTAAATGCTATTGAAGTTAATTGGTGAATAGTAGTGAAGAGTTACATAATTTAATAAATGTTATTGAAGTTAATGTTTAAATTCTAATGGTTTTTATGTAATTTCTCTCTCTCACTCAAGAAATGGTCATACTCTTGACCCATTCTTAATCCAAATGAAGCTTTTCATAAAGCTTTTCCTTAATCCAAGATTAAGCTATGCTTGAGGCCAAATTAATGGCTTTTTTCTATGCTTTTAGTTTATGCATATTGATGATTCAATCCATTATAGATTAATGATCCAATTAGAGATCATTTTAATTATTTCCTTAATGATAAGCTTTATCCCTTAGAAAAAATTGAGATTTATCAGTCATAGCAGCGGAGCTATGGCAAAATTTTTATAAAAATTATGCATAAAATAATTTCATTCAAAGCATAAAAAGAGGACTTCCTACCATATTCTAGGAATTATCATCCTAGATTAATTGAAAGAAATTCATTATAATCATGGAGAAATTGAATTTTAATATCATGCATAAAGGATAATTTTTTTATATCAAAAGTGTTACTTTTATCATTTTTAATTTTCATGCATAGAAGTATGCATAAAGGAAAATTTTTATATCAAAAGTGTTACTTTTATCATATTGGATTTCATGCATAGAGGTATGCATAAAAGTTGAATATTTTATTATAAAAGTGTTACTTTTAGCATAATTGAATTTCATGCATAGAGGTATGCATAAAAGATATGGGAAGTGATAAGATATGATAAGATGCATGTGAATGTGGATGTGGATGTGGATGTATGAATGTGGATGTATGGATGTATGAATGTGGATGTATGGATGTGAATGAGGATGTAGATATGGATGCATGGATGTAAATGTGGATGTGGATGTATGGATGTATGCATGTAGATGTGGATGCATGAATGTGGATGTATGGATGTGAATGAGCATATAGATGTGGATGTATGGATGTGAATGTGGATGTAGATGTGGATGCATAAATGTGGATGTATGGATGTGAATGAGCATATAGATGTGGATGTATGGATGTGAATGTGGATGTGGATGTGGATGTATGGATGTATGAATGTGGATGTATGGATGTGAATGAGGATGTAGATGTGGATGCATGGATGTAAATGTGGATGTGGATGTATGGATGTATGCATGTAGATGTGGATGCATGAATGTGGATCTATGGATGTGAATGAGGATATAGATGTGGATGTATGGATGTGAATGTGCATGTAGATATGGATGTATATATGTGAATGGGAATGTGGATGTGGATGTATGTATGCATGTGGATGTGGATATGGATGTGTATGTATGAATGTGGATAGAGGATGTGGATGTATAAATGAGGATGTGAAAATGGAGATAAGCATGTAGATGTGAATGTATGGATGTGAATGTGGATGTGGATGTGGATGTATGAATGTGGATGTATGGATGTGAATGAGGATGTGGATGTGAATGTATGGATGTAAATGTGGATGTGCATGTATGGATGTATGCATGTAGATGTGGATGCATGAATGTGGATGTATGGATGTGAATGAGAATATAGATGTGGATGTATGGATGTGAATGTGCATGTAGATATGGATGTATAGATGTGAATGGGAATGTGGATGTGGATGTATGTATGTATGTATGTGGATGTGGATGTATGAATGAGGACGTGATAATGAATGTATGCATGTGGATGTGGATATGGATGTGTATGTATGAATGCGGATATGGATGTGGATATGGATGTGTATGTATGAATGTGGATATGGGATGTGGATGTATAAATGAGGATGTGAAAATGGAGATAAACATGTAGATGTGGATGTACGGATGTGAATGTGGATGTGGATGTGGATGTATGGATGTGGATATGGATGTGAATATATGATATGTGATGTGAAGGAATCTGAAGTGAAGAGATGGAAAATGATGTGATTGGATGAGTACACATATAAATGAAATGTGGAATAAGTAATGTGGATTGTATGAGGGATAATGTGGAAAAATGAGAGTTAATATAGAAATTGTATTTGTAAACTGTTTGTAAATGCTGTTTGTAAATGGCTGTTTTATGTCAAGAATGCTGGGAAAGCATTTTGACCGTCTTGTGATTAAGGTCGTGGAGACCTAACTGATAAAGTTGCAACTGTTGACGGAGAGTCAATGGAGGACGTCTCGCGTAGCAAGGTCGGCCGAGGTCTTGACCAGCCTCGGTTCGATTAAAATGGTGAGCTTCCGGTACGGTGGATGAGGGACCAAGGAAGCGGCCTATGAGTGAAGCGCTAGGTCACCTGCGAAGGATCCTAGAGGGTGCTGACCATACGGTGCTCGGGCTCTGGGTCGCCCAGGATACCCACGCGTGCGTCGAGGAAGATATTGGAACAAGGAGTAAGAGTTGTTTTCTGGAACCGGGCATGGATCTGGTTGACTGACCTTGCTGGTCCTCAACGGATGAGTCCATGGCTCTTTTATATGGATCTGTTGGTTGATCTTGCTGATCTTCAACGAGAGTCCATCTTGATAAGTGATTATATTGTTGAGTATTATGGGCTAGGAACTATTGAAACGGCCCCTGTGTGGACAGGTGGTGAGCGTTCTAGTTGCCAATGATGCCATAGATACTCTGATGAAGGAATGATGGGAAATTATGAATCAACTGGATAAATTGGGAGATTGTGATCAGTGGTACTATGGTTTCATTAAAGGATTGTTTTAAAGTTAGCTGATGCTAAGAAAAAGGCAATTTTCATATTGGGTGTGTAAGTGGTATGGCTAGTTTTATGTTTGCATGAAATTCCGGCTAGGGGGCCTTGGAACTCTTTTCCTTGGTACCCGGGACAAAACCTAACCAAATTCCAAATTGGATCCCATCACTACAGTGGTTGGGCGGTTGGCTAACCCATGGGATCGGATGGGGTTAGGCTGGACTGATGGATCCGTAAATCGAGATTTAATTTCTATTATTACGATAGATGAAGTAAATTCCGGATAGAAATTGTTCTATGGATAGGAATCAACGGCTGTGCCTCTTGATGGGAAAAAAAGCGTTGATCCCAATGATCCAAGTGCAAGTTTCTTCCTTGATTTGACCAAGTACCGTTAAAGGTGCAGTCAGATCAGTTGATCCGTAATGATCTTGACTACGTTAGAGTAAAGAGTTATCCTGGTGGAATTGCCCATGCTTTCCGGGTAAAGGAAGTTTTTCCGGTTTCGTTTTTGGACAAACCGACGGATTAGTCTCTTGTCCGGATATCCGTGGGCGAGGCCCCGAGTGTGAGACCCCTACCCGCACATAGATGTGTTACTTCCGCTGCCAGTATCCTGAATCCGTTGCTCGGTGGGAACAGGGATCTCACAGATCCTGCCATGAATCCAATAACCAGTTACATACAATGGTTGTTGGAAGAGGAGATGCAAAACTCAAGAAAGGAACTAGATCATATTATTTGACAATAGTATCTCTCAATGATTTAAAAAATGTTAGTGGATGCTAGAATTTGAAGACAAACAAACAAAAGGACTCCAAGGGAGCGAAGAGGATCATTATATTCTTGAAAAAGGGGGAACAATGATGAGTAAAAGGGGAGGAACTCATGCGTGGCTTTCCAAAGAAACTCACGGCATGAGTAACTCGAGTTTTTAATGCCCAAGGAAGCTTCTCTAAAGGAGCAAGAATGATGATAAACTTGAGCTACTCACGGTGTGAGTAACTCAAGTTTTTCATGCCCAAGGATGTTTCTCCAAAGGAGCAAGAATGATGCCAAATACATCATAAAGGTTAGAGGAATCAAGCTATTAACTCATAGTGGCATGATATAATGAAGTTTAGTCGAGGTGAAGTGAGTATCTCAAGCTCTTCATGCCCAAAGAAGTTATTCCAATAAGCATAAAATTCATACCCATCAAGTCAGCATCATCACATAAACGAAGTCGAGCCAGTAGATGTTCATGTTCATGAATATGATCTTGAGTGTTTCACGCCCAACAAAGTACTTCAAACATGTCATTTGAGATGACAACCAAGTTCAAGAAGGTGTGGGGAGAGCCCAAATTGGTCAAAATGATAAAATATGATTTTTTTTCACGTAAACATCTCAGATACTCACTCTATGAAAGACTAGAGTTTTTCACGATCATGAGTAACTTGTTCACGCATGAAAATGTTTTCCCAATCCACACATGTTACCCACCCATATTTATGAGTTAGTCGCCCCATACTTGTCAATATTGCCCATATTTAAAACTGACTTATCCTTCATTTTTTTCTATTTTCTCATTTTAGTAATATGCATCACATTAGTAAAGTGCCCGACCGACCACAGTGTAAGTGAGTGTGAACACTTATGGCCATGTATATAAGTGAATTTCTCTCATAATACAACATACTCTCCCATTGTGTAATTGAGTCTTGCTCTTGCTAATCCTCTTGCTAATCTCTCTCCCTAATGCATTCTAGTGAGTGTGTGTGAGTGTGTGTGAGGTGAGAGGAGGGACGAGGACCTGTAGTGCAATGCGGCGGTGTGACAACGCTCGCTGGGAGAGGCGCGGTGGAATTACTTCTCAAGGAGTTGTAGATCTTGAAGACCTCAAGGGTTACGAGCTCGGCCATTGGAAAGATCCTCATGATAGTTGTGGGTCACCAGGTAATCTCTTTTTGGATGTGTTTCAAGGAGGGTTAGGGTGAGCACTAATAACACCATAGCTTAGGACTCCCTAGGTATACTTAGTTCTTGGTGTTTTATCATTGATGGCCTAGTTTGAATACAAATCTAATGGTTTATTTGAACTAAATTAGTAACTTAGTACTTGGTGTTTTATCATTAATGCTAGCGTGTTAATATAGCAATTTATTTGATGGCCCAATTGGAATACAAATGTAAATTAATGGTTTATTTGAACTTAATACTTGGTGTTTTATCATTAATGCTAGCCAAATGGAATATAAATATAGTTGTTTATTTGATCTAATTTATTTTCTTTTGTTGTTTTTTTATGATTTGATGGAGCTATGGAGCATTGAATCTTTGAAGAATTCCTTCAAGATTGAGATTCAAGGGTGCAAATAGGTCTTTGGCTCCTCCCCTTTGATTCAAGCTTCTTTTTCTTGAATTGTTGCACTTTTTAGTTTTTTACGCATTTAGGATCTAATCAAGCCATTTAACTTCATAAAAATGTAATTAGATTGCATTGAGCATATCATTAGGAAGGCTCGGAATAGGTAAATGACCCTATTAAAACAAAATTCAAAAAACATGCACCATTATGCACAAATCAGAGAGCATTGAGTATGTCATTTTAGGAAGGTTAAAAATAGCTAAAACATCCTATTAAAACAAAATTTAAAAACATTCTTTTATGCATCTATTTATGCATAAAATCAATTTAATAGGAATAACACTTTTAAAATACAAAAATTCCTTTATGCATCTTTCTATGCATAGAAATTAAATTTAATGAGAATATTAAATTTAATGAGAATAACACTAAAAATTTTTCTTTATGCATCTTTCTATGCATAGAAATTAAATTTAATGAGAATAACACTTTTATAATAAAAAAAAATTTCTTTATGCATTTTTCTATGCATAAAAATCAAATTTAATGAGAATAACACTTTTATAATAAAAAAATTCCTTTATGTATCTTTCTATGCAAAAAAATTAAATTTAATGAGAATAACACTTTTATAATAAAAATTTTCTTTATGCATCTTTCTATTTATAAAAATCAAATTTAATGAGAATAACACTTTTATAATTAAAAAATTTCTTTATGCATCTTTCTATAAATAAAAATCAAATTTAATGATTAATATCAGTGATATCCATGCATATTCATAGGTGAATATGTACATGGAGCAATTAGAATATTTCTTTTAAATGCAAAAATGGTGGGAATTACTCTTTTGGAATAACATAAAAACAAACTTTTGTTTCCATAAAATTCTGGAAAATTTAGCCATAACCTCCTTTGTATGGCTAACCATTTCTCATTTTTATCATTCTATTTTAAATTTAAATTAACCCAAATTAGATTCATAGAACTCTAATCTACATAATTTTCTAAATTCAAGAGAGTAAACAATAAGAAGAGTTTAATTAATCTCTTAGTTAATCTTTCTAGGATTAAGAAATGCTGGAATGTAAAGAAGAGAAGGGGGTGGCCTTTTCATCAAGGCATAGCATTTGAATTTAATTCAATGAACTGTAAAACATAAAAATCAAGAAAACCATAGATTTAAAAATTATAAATAAGTAAGAAAAATATCTTACATGGAGCTTGTAAGCTCTCCTTTGGCTTGAGGGATTGAGGATTCTACTCTTGTTTAAAGCAAGAGTGGCCACCAATTCACTTTGAAAAACAATTGAATTATTAAGAAATTCAATGTAGATGGCTAAGGACAGGAGTAGAGTAACAGTGCATAAACACCATTAAGCTTATACAAAGGGGGGAGGCTTCTATTTATAGGAAAAAGTGAGCCTCTAACCAAGCAAACTGATTCTAGAATTTTCCAGATCAGTTTGGTCAATTTTTGACCATTTTTGGGTCAGTTCAGCTTACTTTTTGGATCTAGTTTTGAAATAGGAGAGAGGAGAGATGAAAATATCTCATTTTATTGATTAAGAATTGGGGGTAATGATGAGAAAAAAGGCACCTCCTTCATGAGGGGAGATCCCCACTCTGAGGTGTCAAAATTCAGTTTTTTAATTGTTTTCTTTGGTCCTTAGTCCACTCTTCATCTTATGTGAGCATTTACTCATTTTTGGGGGGTTTTTCTTTTATCTTTCAATTTATCTCCTCCCTACATTTGGATTAATCTTATTGGTCCAAAGGAACCTTAATCCAAAACTTTCAGAAAATCTGGACTCTTAGGCTAAGGTCTTTTGTGCACATTATAATTTATTTCTAATACACCTTAGGAATTTCTTTTTGAACTTCTATTTCGAGAGAATTTACTTTAATAAGAAGGGATATTTTTCCATCCAAAGATATCTAAAAATTGAATTATCTCTCTCTAGAATATTTTCTCTCTCTAGGATAGAAACAAGATCTGTTATTATTCTGAAAAGGGGATTGATTACAGGGCGAGAAACTGGAAATCTTGAGGGGCTGGGGAGGAATCTTACATCTACCCCACTTAAAAAAATGCGAGATGTCCTCATCTTGCAAACTAGAGGATAACTCTTTCCCTTAAGATATCCAACTGATTCAAGGGTTCCTTATAGTCTAGTCAATCCAACAGAATCCTGGGATAAAGATCCCTTATATTGAGCTCATTATCAGATAACAATTCATTCATATCTTTAACACAATAATGGTCCATTAGACCAAAATTTCCATCTGAACAGTCCTCCATGGGAATTTCAATTATACAGATTTTTAATTTGTCATCCCTTAACTTGATCCATTGGGTCAAGTGTTAACAGTAGCAATCTGTCAGCACAATCCACTAATCTCATAGTGATTTGCTGAAGTCATTGTCGTCATTCTAGTTACGAACATCATCACAGAGGGACTCGTCCCATTCATCCTCATTGTGGTTTTGCTCAGCTTATCGCTTTTCAACCAAAATTCAGGAATCATCATTTTTCAATCAGAATCCAAATCAACTCATCAGTTCGCAACCAGAATTTTAAAATCATATCAACCACATTCGAATTCATCATCTGGATAGCATTTTTGTTTATAATTTTAAGATCTTAGATTTACTCGTATATACTGCAGTAAAGAGCTGCAGTTATACCCTCGGTATATACGGGTAGTCACGGTCCTCGGAACTAAGGTGAATACCATCATGTCTAGGCCTCAAGCAAGTCAGGGATTTCATACAATTGCGGTACTTCCATTTGAAGACCCAATTATCAATTTATGAATTTCATTCTGAATATCAATTTGTATGAATTTCATCACACAATTCCAACCTTTTACTGCTACTTCATAAATTTATGACATTTTTGGCTTCTCGGTTGATCCACTTTAGCCAATTTGCTCTGATACCAACTGAAAGATCCGTGCCCCCTCCACACAGCGGATTCGGGGGTGTGCTAGCAGCAGAAGTAGCACTTCTTGCACGGGGCAGGATCGCTCACTCGGGGTCTCGCCCACGGATATCCGGATAAGAGAATAATCCCTCGGTTCTTCAATAACCGAACCCGAAAAAACTTCCCCCGCCCGAAAAGCACGGGCAATTCCTCCAGGATAAATTTTTACTCTAACGTAGTCAAGGTCTGACCACACTGATCCGTCTGAACTTGTAAGTCACTTGGTCAGATCAAGGAAGCAACTTGCACTTGGATCATAGAGACCAATGCTTTTTTTCTCATCGATTCTTTTCCATAGAACAATTACTATCCGGGATTTATTCATCTATCGTACCATAACAGAATTGAGTCTCATTTTAGGGATCCATCAGGCTTGCCTAGCCCCATGGGTTAGCCAACCGTCCAACCAACCACTATATTGATGGGATCCAATTAGAAATTTGATTAGATCTTGTCCCGGGTACAAGGGAAAAGAGTTCCCAGACCCCCTAGCCGGATATTCATGCAAACTTAAAACTAGTCACACCATTTACACACCCAATATGAAATTGCCTTTTTCACAGATTCAACTGTCTTTAAAACAATCATTTAATGAAACCATAGTGTCACTGATCATAATCCTCCAAAATATCCGGTTGAATCCTGATTTCCAATCATTCCTTCATCTCAGTGTACCTATGGCATCATTCCTTCATCTCAGTGTACCTATGGCATCATTGGCAACCAGAACGCTCACCACATGTCCACTCAGGGGCCTTTTCGATAGTTCCTAGCTCATAGTACTCGGCAATATATTCACTTATAAAAATCAAAATGGAATCTCCATTGAAGATCAGCAAGATCAACCAACAGATCCATATAAAAGAGCCATGGACTCATCCGTTGAGGACCAGCAAGGTCAATCAACCAGATCCATGCCCGAATTCACCTCCTTGTTCCAATATCTTCCCCGACGCACGTGTGGGTATCTTCGGCGACCTAGAGCCCGAGCACCGTATGGTCAGCACCCTCTAGGATCCTTCGCAGGTCACCTAGCGCTTCACTCATAGGCCGCTTCCTTGGTCCCTCATCCACCGTACCGGAAGCTCACCATTTAAATCGAACAGAGGAGGCTGGTCAAGACCTCGGCCAACCTTGCTACGCGAGACGTCCTCCGTTGACTCTCCGTCACAACTGTTGCAACTTTATCAGTTAGGTCTCCACCACGACCTCATTCACAAGACGGTCAAAATGCTTCCCTAGCATTCTTGACATAAAACAGTCATTTAAAAACTGGTCATAAATACAGTTTCTATAACGAACTCTCGTCTTTCCACATTGTTCCACATCAATCCACATTATTTAATCCACATCCATTTCATGTGTATTCCCATTCTCATCCAATCACATCATTTTCCATCTCATCACTTCTTTCCTCATTTATCCTCATCAAATCTCATCCACTCGCATCTACCCATATCCACATCTCATCACATCACATTCATTCACATCTCATCCATTCATATCTATCCCGATCCACATCACCTCACATCACATCCATTTCACCTCACATCTCATTCATTCATATCTATCCCGATTCACATCCCATCACATCTCATCCATTCACATCACATCTCATTCATTCACATCTATCCCGTTTCACATCACATCACATTCATTCACAACACATATCATCCATTCACATCTATCCCAATTTACATCACATCTCATCACATCCATTTCACATCACATCTCATTCATTCACATCCCGATTCACAACACATCTCATCCATTCACATCCCATATCATTCATTCACATCCCGATTCACATGACATCACATCTCATTCAGTCACATCCCAATTCGCATTCATTCTCATCACCATCTCATCACATACATTCTATCCACATTATATCACATCACATCTATCCACATCATATCTCATTCATCCCATCCACATTACATCACATTCACATCATGTCTCATTCATACACATCTCATCTCATTCATTCACATCCATCCAATCATTCACATGTACGACTACCCACATCTATCCATACATTCATATCTATCACTTCACATCCACATATATTCATGTCACATAACATCTCTTTACATCATATCACATTCTTTCACATACACATCCACATCCATTCTTTCATATACATCCACATCCATTCTTCACATACACATCCACATTCATTCTTTCACATACATCCACATCCATTCTTTCACATACACATCCACATCCATTCTTCACATACACATTCACATCCATTTTCATCACATACACATCCACATCCATTCTTTCACATACATCCACATCCATTCTTTTCCTCGAAACTGACAAAAGAGTTTGTTCTTTGTCATAGTCTGATTCACGGTTCGAGTCTGATAAGATTTTTCCTAAACTATCTTTCGCGAAAAGGTTTGATAATTCAGTTACTATTTTACCGAATTTCTTTCTTTGAATATACACTTAATTGATTTTTAAATTAATTATGAATTCCAATGAGGAATAAATTAATTATTTATGTGAATAATTCGATCTTGATAGATTTTTTGAATTTTCTTTTTACAAACCATGTGAATATAAAACGAAAGAAATTTCTCTCTTAGAGTATTTAACTATTCATTTATCAATTACTCATAGAATTTAAACATAGAATTTAAGAGAATTCTAATTTTGATATAAAAATTCTTTATGCATCTATTTATGCATCAAAATCAACTTTAATGGGAATAACACTTTTATATAAAAGAGTTTCCTTTTATGCATCTATTTATGCATAAAATCAATTTAATAGGAATAACACTTTTAAAATATAAAAATTCCTTTATGCATCTTTCTATGCATAGAAATTAAATTTAATGAGAATAACACTAAAAAAATTTCTTTATGCATCTTTCTATGCATAGAAATTAAATTTAATGAGAATAATACTTTTACAATAAAAAAATTTCTTTATGCATCTTTCTATGAATAACACTTTTATAATAAAAAAATTCCTTTATGCATCTTTCTATGCATAAAAATCAAATTTAATGAGAATAACACTTTTATAATTTAAAAAAATCCTTTATGCATCTTTCTATGCATAAAAAATAAATTTAATGAGAATAACACTTTTATAATTAAAAAATTTTTCTTTATGCATCTTTCTATGCATAAAAATCAAATTTAATGAGAATATCACTTTTATAATTAAAAAATTTCCTTTATGCATCTTTCTATGCATAAAAATTAAATTTAATGAGAATAACACTTTTATAATTAAAAAATTCCTTTATGCATCTTTCTATGCATAAAAATCAAATTAAATGAGAATAACACATTTATAATTCAAAAAAATTCCTTTATGCATCTTTCTATGCATAAAAATGCAACTATAGATGCTCTAAGTTGGAAAGTGTCCTTGCTTGTTGTTTGCAATAACAGTTATATCAAATCCAGTTCTTGTAGAAATTAAGAAAATGGATTAGGACGGATGTATTCTTTGCCCCAATTATTACCTTATTGGTGTTGGAAAGTAATAGGAAATGAACAATGTACAAGGGTATAAACTTGAAGATGGATGCATGTACTACAACAATCACCTATGTGTCTCAAGCAATGGGAAATTCAAGAAGCAGATCTTAGTTAAGGCTCATGATAGCCCAATTGTAGGACATCCTAGTTATGTGAAAAACTTTGTAACCAATCAAGAAGAGCTTCTTTTGGCTAGGATTGAAAAAGGACGTGCTAAATTATGTCCATCAATGTCTTATTTGTCAAAAGATCAAAGATGAAAAGGTCAAATTACCTAAGAAATCGCATCCTTTGGATATTTTGGCGATGAAATGGGAGTGCATAAGTATGGATTTCACCACCGGATTTCTAATAAATGCCATATATGATTCCATATTTGTCGTAGTTGATAGACTCATCAAAGTTGCACACCTTATCCCAGGAAAGAAGACCTTCACTGCTTTAGATATTGCCATAATATTTTTGAGAGAATTTTTTTGTTTACATGGATTACCTCATAGAATAATAAGTGACAAAGATGCAAAGTTTACTTCTCGATTATAAACATCGTTCTTTGAAGCAGTTGTGGAACTTCTTTAGACCTTAGTCTGACTTATCATCCAAAAACAGATGGCCAAACCGAAAATAGCTAATTAAGTCATTTAGAATACTCTTAGAGATTTTTATTGATATGAGAAGAAAAGATGCTTGAATTACCTACATCTTGTGGAATTCACTTATAATTCTTCTTATCACATCAGAGTATCAAGGTACGAGTCCTTTCAATGCTCTGTATGATCAAGATTGCCTTACGCCCTTGAATTGGTCTAATTAGGGTAGAAGTTTTGAGATGAAATAGACAAATAGATGTAGCTCATAAGAAAAGATATCAAAGTTGCTCAAGACAAACAAAAACATTATGCAAACCCAAAGAGGTTAAGTCGATAATTCAAGGAAGGCAACATGGTTTTTCTTTATATACGATCCAAGAGGAGTCTTTTATCCTTGGGAAATTCTAGGAAGTTATCGTGAAGGTATTGTGGACTTATGTTATCACAAGGAAGATTGGGGAATTGCTTCTTCCTCCACATATTAAGCTTCATAAGATAGTAACCCTTACCCATGTCACTAGCTGCTCTTATCATGGTAAAACGAGTAGGGCTTAGACAAACGTTGGATCAAAGAAGAGTTGAGGCTTAAGAAGCTGAGTGATAGACAATACTTTTACTGTAATAATTATGATTTTTTTAATATTTAAGCTTTAAAATTTCTCTCTTTCTTGTCAAAGGAATTGTACTTTCAAAGAGAATTTTATATAAGAATTCAGTATTTAAGTTAATTTGGTCAAGTACAGAAATGGCATGATGCACGATAATGGATGAGGCCATCAACATCACCTTTGACCATCTGGAGACAAGGTTTATCCATGACCATGGACTACTACCTAAAATGAGAGTATTACTTTGGACAACCTTATCAATCTTATTTCTTATGGTCACATGGGATGTTTATGAACGAAAAAATGTTATTGAAATAGATTTGGGACTTTTACCTTTTTTTGCATCAAAACATAAGCCTAGCCATGATTGCAAAAAAGTTAGGAATTGTGAAGGAGTATAGAATCCATGGATAGATTCGCCTTCCATTGTGCACAACACATCATGTTATATCTTCCATGTAATGAGTTTGTATTCATAGGCACTAGATACATCTTTTTAGCTATTGAGAATCAGTAATGTACCATGATTTTAATTAATAAAAGAGCTTGATAATTTATTTTCTTGAAAGGCATTGTATCGAGAGAGAGAGAGAGAGAGAGAGAGAGAGAGAGAGAGAGAGAGAGAGAGAGAGTTGTATACAAATAAGAATAACTTGAAAGCATATTCTCACATGCCTCAAAAAATGTTGTCCCAACCAATGAATTAGATAATGATGTAAGAGATTCTCTTCATTGGGCACGATCGGGACAGTTCCATGGAGAAGGCATAAACTTATTCAATGCCTTGGAGAATTTGATCAATTCAATGGATGAGTATTTTGATGTAGCTCGAGTATAACGAGAAAAGTAAGATTTCCCTAGCCAGACTAGACCTTGGAGGAGATGCTTGAGTCAGTTGGAAGAGCTATTGTGATGCAAATCAATTCGACTAGAATAATTTCACTTGAGATGATATGAGAGACCATCTCCAAGAAAGATATTTCCTACTCGGATTCCAGGAAGCAAAGATATATGAATTTTTGAAGGTGATAGTAGCAGGGAGATAAGACCTTGTAAGAGTACCATCAAGCCTTCCCTAGACTCTTGAGATTTTCCTGGACCATGGACAAAGTGACTCTTCTAAATTGGTTCATCTGAAAGCTTAATCCTCCCTTAGACCATTTGGTAAAGATCATGAAGCCGACATCTATATCATAGGTAATGGTCATGACAAGTTTTGCTAAAGTTTTTCCAAGGAAAGATAGGATGAGGGATAGAAAGCCGACCCACTTGGGAAGAAGAAACCAACCATCTAGCCGTGACATCACAACCTTTCCAATCCCCAAAGAGAAGAGGGGTGAGTACCAAGAATAGAATGATATAGGACGATGGTCAGATCAGGTCGGAGGAACACATTACAACAATTTATACCAAGAATAGAATGATAATACAAAGTTGGTCAGATCAAGTGGCAAGAACACTTTACAATAATTTATACATGAAAGAAGACTTCCAAGCACCCTATATAGAAGAATAACGACAAACATATGGTCCGTGATATTTGGTGCTTTATCTGTCGACAAACTGGACACTAGCTCAAAGATTGCTTGAATATCAGGTCTACCCATACCATGTAGAATGATCCAGAATAATCTAGGTGGAAGTGCCCCAACCAAAGCTGTCACAATTGTGGATGAAGTGGATATAGATAAAGGCCACATTCATGCAGCCATTAATGATCACCAAGGGCCGAATCCTCAATTTCTAGTAATCCAAGCTCCGGCAAACTATCACGATAAGAACTTCAAGCTTTTAATTGATTCTGAAAGCACTCATCCATTTATATTATCTGGTTGCATGCGAAAGTTAGTGCTAAAACAAAAGGCCTGGTAAACCAATGCAAGTTGAACTAGCTAGTGGGAAGCTTTTTTCCACTCATCAAGATCGATACGATCTAATTCCTCCTAGACGTGAACCTAATCTAGTGTCAGAAGGATCTTACCGAGATGCTGCCACTCCATGACGTAGATCACGAGATCCACGCCAAGAGAGCTTATAAGATGGCCATTCCGAATGCTATTGAGATCAAAGCATAATTGAAACAACTTATGAACCAAGGGTTTGTTCTCACCTTAGGGAGTACTTGTTCTCTTCCAAAAGAAGAAGGAAAGAATCCTCAAATCATGTGTTGACTATAGGGGACTGAACCAGTTAACTATCAAAAACAAATACCCTATTCCCTATCTTGATGAGCTTCTTGACCGATTGCCTGGTGCCCAAATGTTTACGAAAATAGATCTTAAGTCTGAATATTACCAAATCAGGATCAAGCAACATGATATTCCTCAAACATCCCGCTATATTCATAAGGAATTCAAAATGATGTCCTTTGGATTGACCAATTCCCTTGCCACATTCAACCAGCTAATGCAAGACATTTCTAGAGATTTTCAGAGAGCAATCGGTGAATAACTATACGCTGGAATTCTTTGATGACATCCTAGTGTACTCTAAATATGTTGTAAACCGCCACGAGAAACATATATGCAAGGTGTTGGAAATTCTAAGGAAACACAAGCTCTTTGCCAAAAAGAGCATGTGCACCTTCTTCACTAATCGTATTGAATACCTAGGCTTTATAGTACCTAAGGATGGGATTTTAGCTAAGGTAGAAGCAATAATAAACCGGCAACAGTAAAAGAAGTTAGGGCATTTCTAGGGTTGACAAGGTAGTATAGGATTTTTTATATCTAGATATGCCAAAATAGCCACACCCCCTAACCGCTCTTCTAAAGAAGAATATACCTTTCTAGTGGAGTACCCTGTGCCAAAGTGCCTTTGATAAGCTAAAGGCTGGGAAGTTAGTCCATCAGAAGAGCCAAATTACTGCCCGGAAAGCTTATGGACAGGCATCAGGACAGCCTACTACTGGTAGCAATGCATTAGAAACTTGGCTACATGCTCTCTTCACAGCGCCAACACACACAACATACATCATTATATTTTAGACAGCACACATATGGAGCTCAACACAAGATTAGCAAGAATCCCTTCAGTAATGACACAGTACAATCTTTACAAGACACACTTCCTTACAACTAGAAGTATGCGTCTGCTCAGCATAATACTCTTTGTTGAACTTAAGCAATTCCCCAATCACCTCTCTCTTGCCTCGTGTTCCTGCTTTCTTCTCCGGGTACCACCTGTTGTAAAAGATTGTTACAATCCAAGACCACCGGCTCCAGCTCATGATGCATCAGTTATCAATGAGGCCAGTCCAACAGCATCTGTTGGCAGTGAACTGTGGAACTGCTTCACCCGCAAACAAATGCAGGTTGTAAAAGGTTGTTACCGGCTCCGGTGGCCTCTTGTTGTATTCGGTTCAGAGCATCGTAGGCTTGTAAGTGCTAGCCGAAGACACCTCTCCCTCTTGGTATTGATGATGCATTGGTGTGACCATGGATTACAGGTTCTTGGATCACTTCACGGAATACATTATCTATGTATGGATCTTGGGCATACCGTCTCTTTTGACATCCTTCAAATTGTTTCTTACATCTCATTCATAGATGTGTGCAATGTCCACAACCATATCCTACCTAGTGCATGGCTATCAAAGGCATTGTGCCTACATTTTCTCAGATCCACATTTTGGTCTTCTAATGCAGCCTGCAGCTCTCCTTGATATCTGTCTCCATCCTGCTATAAATGATGTAAAATAATCTGGAAATAGGATATGGCTGCTGTCAGATCTAATTTCAAGGGAGTGTGTAGCTAACTTGGCCATCTTGAACCCAACTGAAATTTAAATACGTTTCTTAAATTATAGTATGCTACAGAAGGGTAACTGATTCCCTAAGGAAAATCGAAAGAACAACTACATCACTCTGTGAAAGACAAAGGGAGAGTGGCACACAGAAAAAGAAAGACTGGCATGGACACAGGGTTCAGCTCATGGCAACAACGACGAGCATAAACCAAGACAAGAAGAAATCCATAGCCTAAAATACAGGAAGAAAATGGAGATGATTGTGGTGATGAGGAAGACACCATTACCTGAAAGTTAATCCAAAAAATGCATGTGATGGAAAACGAAAAAAGATTCCATATCACTACTTTGTCATAAAGTCCAGACGAGAAAACTGGTAAGTTCTTTACATGCTTTAAAAGCTTTTCCTACTTAGTTTTACAGAAGTTTTTTCCTACTTAATTTTACAAACTTTGAAAAGACCTTTACACCACTTATCCTCTGAGTCTACTTAGAACCATAACACTTGACTGTTTATCAAGCCCAGAGTGTTAGAACCATAACACTACATGTTTATTTGAAGCTTCACTTTTCCAAGAAGCATGGAGTAGTGAAATCGTTGTTCACATGTGCATCACACACCTCAGACCTTTCCCTTCAAGCAGGAGTCTGAATGCCTCGTTGATTTGATCAAAAGGAAGCACATGTGTGATGAACTCATCAAGATGTATCTCCTGATACCACAAAACTTCTCAAAATGAGATATTTGTACTTGTTGATGATAAAGCCACTTCTGATTATAAACCCCTAAAGTTAAAGGAGAGCTGCATGTCTACACATGTGCAGGCCTGTGTGTGGGAATATGCATGTGTGCATTCGTACACGCGCTGATCAAGTGTTGTCTGTATGTGTGCTTGCATTCACGAGAGAGAGAGAGAGAGAGAGAGAGAGAGAGAGAGAGAGACCTTCTTCATATACATCTCCACAACTTGTGGAAGCTCTGACTTTGGTTTTATCCCACCAAAGAAGACTCCTGTTAAGGTTCTACCATACAAAAAAACATTCGGATGTGCACTCATTGTAGTGCTCTCGCCCTCCACACCACAAACCACCGTCATTCCCCATCCCTGAAAATGGAACCAATTCTACCATCGTTCATTGAACAGCCTAGTTTGGCACTTTGTATGCGTACTGGTTTGCTGCATGTGCTCTAGGATCATTGTTCTAAATTTACAGATGCTTTCAGCATTCATCACTTGCTAAACTTGAATGCCATGAACTGAAACATTGATTGCAAGGGTTGAAGGGAGAAGTACTCACATCATGGCAGCTGAGATGTGCTGTCTCTACCACCTTGGCGCTTCCTACACACTCGAAGCTGTAATCCACGCCGCCATCTGTCATCTCCCGTATGACCTGCCATGTGAAGGTTTAATATGTGACAACTGCAATAAGTCTACTTCTATTATAAGCTTGTCATGGGAGTGCTTAGTGTTAATGTCAAAACAAAAGTAACATGGTATGAATGAAGCCCAAGGAATGGATTGATGTAAAGCCTTTCTTTCCAAGGCACAAGAGTTGCCAAAGGTGGGTTACCTCATGCACCATCTTCTCTTGATCACTTGGGTTTATAAACTCTGTCACACCAAAGGCTCTTGCTGGTACATAAAAGTAAGCATCATCAGTACCAATGGCCTCTTGAACAATTCAGACAGAAAACAAACCTTAAATTGCACGTGAATGACTTACAGAAAATCGGGCAGTTACCTTTCTCAAATTTTATCGGGTTGACATCCACTCCTATTATGCGAGAAGCACCAGCTACTCTTGCTCCCTCAGCCACCTGCATTCCTCTGCAGTGAGCTAGGAAACCTTTGCCATGTTGAGGACCTAGAAGGATGCTTAATTTAGATGGTTCAGTTGGCGCATTTTATATCATCCTTATTAGAGGTGTTTTGTTGTTAGCAGAGTGAGATTTGAAAACTTACACCCAGACCTATCGTCCCAAGTCCAAAGATGGCTACACTTGACCCCTTCTCCACTTTGGCATATTTCCAAGAAGATCCAAATCCTGTCTCACACAAAGCACAAGAAAAAAAAAACTTTTTTTTCCAGAAAAGAGACTTCTATTAAGTAAAATAAAATCATACAAAGGGAGATCTCAAGCCAGAAGGTAGGGAGATCTCCACCAATCAGGGACACTATGATCTGCCATAAAATCCCCATAGGAGTGGAGGAGAAAGGCCAAAAGATATACTTCAAATACACTGGGTGTCATAAACCTAAATAACCTCGAAGGCCTCTTCTCCTTTATGGATACTATACTTGATATAAGTCAGTATATAAGTACCTGTCGTGACTCCACAACTGAGCACGCAAATCTTGTCAAGTGGAGCAGCAGGGTTCACTTTGACCACATTTTCCTGTTCCAACACGGTGTACTCACTGAATGTAGATCCAATGAAAAAGTTGATTGAATTCCCCTCAATAGAAAACCGACTCTTGTTGTCACTGAGCATGACCCCTCTTCCTAAGTCGAGCCTATATTTTGCACAGAGATTGCTCTTGGTAGACTTGCAATGACGGCAGTCTTTGCATTCTCCAGTGAATATAGGAAGAACATGATCTCCTTCATGCAGATCTGTTACTCCTTCTCCAACACTCTCGATTATCCTACATCAAATTCTACCAGTCAGCATCATAGTTGCCAGAAAAGTTCACACACACACACCCCACCCAAAAAAAAAAAAAAAAAGAGATTCATACCCAGAAGCTTCATGCCCAAAAATACGCGGGAAAAGGCCCAACTTTGGCTGCAACATGCCACTTTGAGAAATGAGAAGTCTAAACTTACACACAAAGATACATGATATTCACATAGATCAAGAAGCGCCATATGAAACAGAAGACATATAAGCCAGCAACAGCATGAAAAAAAAAAAACAATCAGAAACAGGAACAGGATTTTCGTTGTACTAACCTTGTCCAGCCAAAACGTCACATCAGTGCGACAGATAGATGTGAACAAAATCTTAATGCGCACTTCACCTTTCTGTGGTGGATCAACTTGTACATTTTCCAAAACAAGAGGCTCCTTTGGAGACCAGCAAACAGCAGCTGAAATGTCATGGTAATTGTGGTGTTATCCCTTCTTCGTTATTCTTAGAATTGATGACGGTGAGGGTTTAGAAAGAAAGCCCTCTCTCTCTCTCTCTCTCTCTCTCTCTCTCTCTTTTGTTGAATCTTGTTCTATGTCAAAATCTTGTTGTTTGTGTTAATAAGTTGTGAGTCCTTGCATGGTCTATCAAACAAGTAATGGGGGAATGCCATAAAAATTAAATCAAATTTGATAGCCAGCCAATTCGGATAGTGAAAGAGTATGCATACTTTGGTAAGGTATCATTAAGCCACACGATTCATAAGAAACTTGAGGCAGGGGCAAGACACGCCATGGGATATTAAAACTTCTTCATTTCTAGAGGGTCAATGTTTTCAAGAACATTTCCAATAGGCAAAGTAATTCTTTTCAACTCATTAGTCAGACTAGCAGGAGCACCAATTTGGGCAAAAGTCAATCTCACATCTCGACTCGAGCTCAATATAAGGGTTGCAGGCAATGATGCTCTTACCTCCCATCTTGCATCACATCACTCTAGCAGAGTTTACAGCCCCCCTGCTACACATAGATGCCTCATTTCAACTCCTCGCTTACTTATAGAGGGTATGGCAACTTGGGGGGACAACACGGCAGCAGACAACAGCTCCCATAGCTGGCCTTGTCTTCATCCATGCATCACAGTGGGTAGACATCCTACTAATATGCCATAGCCACAAGATGATGGCAACACATGGCCTCCCCATAGACCAAATGCCATTTTTACAGTACTCAGGTCAGCCCCAGGCACGCAGACAAAGAAAGGCCCAAATCAATCCATTCTAGATTGGCCATGTATACACCGGAAACATCCCCTCTCCAGAGAGAGCTTGTATCAAGAACACTTTCTTGCGGTGATAGCACATGGGTTTATCTAAATGCCAAGATATATAGGTATCCACATGTCATATGCACTTGCTAATTCCATGGGCCAGATCATAGTATCGTGGCAGACTTCAGGTCACCCTGGGCATTAAAATCAAATTCAACGCTCACCTTGGGCATATAGATGCTTCATTTCATCTCATCACATGGATCACAACACGACACCACTTTTCACAGGCAATAGAGGGAAGGCAGAGCCTATCTATGATCTGCCATATAGTTAGCTACACAGGAAGATTTGTGATTGTTGGTATGCATGTGGCCACATAATGGATGACCTCTAAAGGTCTTCAAGTAAAATGCACCTCAGCATTGTGATCCCCAAAGTATTCACCACTGAAGCTATGTAGCACTTATAACGCGTGGGTGCCTAAATCTCCTGTTCTCACTTCTCCCATGCACATTCACACACATAACCACACCAGTAATACAGATACACTGGCACACAGCAAAAGCTTACTTACACCTTTCGAAACATGAAGCCAGGGTACTGTGCCCAAGCCTTGGTGTCTCAAACCGCTAGGTCCCTCTAGACCATGTGTGAGGATTAGAACTTAGCATTGGCATGCTCCAGGTCTTTGCCTTTGATAAAGTACAGAAGGACCCCAACAACAACTAACAAGAGTCCCTCACTTGTATAGAGTTTGAGCCACGGTGTCCTTAGTTAAGGCCACCACACGTTACAGGAATAGATTTTCTGATCCATGCCTTCGACGAGTACACAAATACCCCAGCTTGCTAGTTTAGGTACTACTAACTGTGCTTGCTTAAATTAAGGCATGAGGTCGAATGTGACACTCCACAAACTAAAGCATGTAAGGACACATAATCAAAGAGAATAGCTCAGTTTAATGCTATTCACATAGCAAAAAACTTGTGCCCTGTGACACTATAGAGATAGATTTTTCATGCACATTGATTGGGTACAGGAAAAAGGGCCACAATCCAAAGGGCGTGCATTTACATCTTGGATGGCCTTTGCCAAAGGCTGTTGATGGGGGCTAGCCAAAATGGGCATCAGATTTGTCATCACTGTCATCAACACCATCATCTGTGTGTGTGTGTGTGTGTGAGAGAGAGAGAGACAGACAGACAGACAGACAGACAGACAGACAGACTAAGCACAGGCATGATAAATACACTGAATGTTCATAGTTACTTCTACCTCCATGCTAGAAAAGCTGCATAATAACAGTGAAGGCAAGCTAAATCCAAGTCATATAAGGAGACCTTTGCAAGTGATGACTTGTCCAGCAGTTGGAGCCATGCCGCCAGAGGAAGAAAAAGCAAAAGCGATTCTACTTCCCCTCCCACAAGAGCTGAGTTGCGAGTTCTACTTGGAAGCAAATGCAGCAATTTATGCAGAAGATTAAAGGAGCCCACTGTACATGAATGAAAGCGGCATCACTAACCGACGTGTTTTTCGAATCGGAGCACATCATGATCGTACTGGCTTTTGCATGGCACACACAGATTCTCCTGCTTTCGCTGTTCGATACAGACTGGTATCCTGATGGGTTGAAGACCATTACACTTAGCCGAGACAAGGATGTAATATATATCTGCTACCATCTCATTGTATAGTGTATGCATAGGGGGACGCCACAGTGCATTTCTCTCCACATTTAAAACCACATTGTATTTCTAGTGGATTGCATACATTTCTATGCATACAATGTGGATTCTCCAATATCTTAGTGTATTGAATTCTCTCTCCACATCTGTATGCATAGTAGGGAAAAGCCACATTGTATTTCTAGCTACATCCCAAATGTGTTACATCATCTCTCTCCATATGATATGTATAAGGACCAGTCGCATGGTGTCAACAAGCATATTGTGCGGACATGTCTCTATACCTTGCTAGCTCTCATCAACCACCAAAATTGATTCTGCCTAATCCACTTTCGAATTTCTTGTACTATCATCGTGTGTGACAAGGAATTGGCCGTCCAACTTTGTCATCCCATGCTCCACATTATACTTTCCCAGAAAAGATGGGCAATGATAAACTTACAAAGGCCCTTGTACATCTCGGCACACGTGTCGTGCAACCAACAATATAGCAGGGACATGAAACCTTTGTCATCCAAGGACTGCACATTCAAGTTTTTGCACCTATACATATCTGTACATAGCCTATTGTTGTAGCTAAGTCAAGGATGCTGATTTTTTGAAGGGGATCCCCTTTTTGGTATTGGGGAGGTATAACTGCCCACAAGTTATGTGTTACATATAGTAAAATAACTTGCAAGGAAAACTATATAGATACATATATCACAAAGGCCCTTGTACATCTCTACATGCCTGTCATGCAACCAATAATATAGGAGGGACACAAAACCTTTGTCATCCAAGAACTACACATTCAAATTTTTTACATATATGTACACAACCCAATACTTAAATTTTAATCAATTTATGTGCATGTAGGCTTAGAAGACATGGTGGATATACAAACTAGAAGTCTCATCTTGTTTTAGCTATGAAAATCTTATAGTTCATAATAAACGTGTCATATTTTATAGTAATGTATGAATATGTGAATGAATTCTTTTAGAAAAGAACATAGCATAAAAAATGTTAATCAGAAGGTTCTTAAACCATTACTTATAAATTATACACAAAGTTCAAAACTATATTTTGTTTTACATTTATGTAGTTCAAATTTTGTTACATTAGCATGTTGGAAAAGGAGAATGAAAAAAAAAAGGGCCAAATCCATTGATTGGATTGAGTTTGAATTACATACAATAGCATTTATGCGAATAGTGGTTGAGATCGCAATATGTGAGAAATAAACTTCAACACTATCATAAAAAAGGATCTATTAGGACTAGATCCATTTGGATTATAAGTTTCTAACTTGTAATAGGGGTATTTAGAAATGATATTTTAGAACATATAGTTTTTAGTTTTATATGTGCAAATAAAAGATAAAGAAAATTAGAGGTTACACAAGTTGGATAATCTTTTTCAAAAGTTTTTTTTTTCAAACTTAGAGGTTACACAAGTTGGATAATCTTTTTCAAAAGTTTTTTTTCCAAACTTACACCTCCACTTTGACATAATTTCTTGATGTTGAAAAAAGGTTACTTTTACGCATTATTATAAAGTAGCTTTTGAGAGGTTGATCATAGTAGAGACATGATAACCAATCAAGTTGTCTCCTATTGAGAAATTCAATAAAGATGAATCATGAGGGAAAAAATGACATGGGATTTGTTGAGATATCGAGCTCATCTAGTGAGGCGGTGGATACTGATGACCCGCTTGGGGGATAGGCCCCACACTTACACCACTAGCATGGTTGGTGAGATCATGGGTGATATGCAACCAGTGGGATGACAAGCTGTGTGACAACCATTCTAGAGACTAGCATAGTTATAGCGCCAGCTCATTTAGTTGGGTTCACACTATAGAGAACCCTAGTATGTATTTGGTTGAGTACCTTTTCATATTGTGTGTACTCTTATCTTTGTATATGGTGTGTTGAGTGTTGTGTGAAGAAGAAGAAGATTTTCAGCCTCTCACCTTGTGTGTTCTCTTTTAGGGTTTTGTGAGTGTGTGTGTGCTTGCAAGAGCTCAAGCTCACTTCTCCCTTGCATCTTTTCCAGGATTTTACAAAGGTCTTACATATGGAAAATGAGTGTTGATTGTGTCCCGAGAAAAAACTTCTTTCTAAATTAATTCCCATAAAAAATCATTGATTATGGCATGTATTCAAAGAAAAAGAAGACAATGGGTGATAATTTTGATAATTAAATGATCTTTTAAAGAAACAGGTATTCTTATCAGTCATATCATAAGGACTTTGCTATTTAAATGTTTTTTTAATTCTTTTTGTTGAATATGAAGAAACATGAGAGAGAGAGAGAGAGAGAGAGAGAGAGAGAGAGAGAGAGGCATTATATATACACCTAAATGGTGTGAATTTTTATTTCCCAAAAAAAATATTTCCACTTTACAAGACCATATCTAATTAAAATAATCATTCTCTCAAATTTTCTTTAAAATATCGAGTGTTAGGGCACTTTATAAGAATGGAAATATAGAGTTCTAGGGTGAAGAGTTTACCTACTGTGTGTACATGTGTGCAAGGGTGCACATGTATCTATGTGTGCACTCCACTCATGTGTTTGTGTTTTTGTGTGCGTGCATGCATGTGTGTGTACATGTTCATTGTTTGAATGTGTTTATGTGGGTATTATTCAATATTTTAGAGTCTAGTAAGTGTACAATGGTGTGTGAACACTTTAGGTGTGAACACCCTCTTCTTAAGAGAACATAAGATAGGTCCTTGGTGCCTATATAAAGCATTGTACATGGTGGAAGTATTATCATAATACAATACAATCATTGTTTTGTTGTGTAACAACTCTCTCTCTCTCTCTCTCTCTCTCTCTCTCTCTCTCTCTGTGTGTGTGTCAGGATCTTATGACACCTTGGAGAAGAATTACTCCAACTCAAACACAAAAATTAATAGAACATATACTTTGTACAAATTGAAGACCAAAACCTTACGTAAACAATTCAACAAAATAACACAAACCATGAAAGCTTGAAAATAGAGAAGAAGTCCCCATCGACTCATGGTTGGGTTGAATCTCCCCTAGGCGATTATGGCCCCATCGTACCGCTTCCCAAACAACTCTATGGTGTAGTAGCACATCTTAGGATAAGACTCCCACTTGTGAAAAGGGAAAGAGTATTACACTTTGGGCACTTGAAATGGCTTAAAATAGTATGGCCTTAATGTAATAATACATAATAGTAGAAGTTAGATCAACACAATACAAAGCACTGAATTGTAGAAAATATTACTACTTTAAAATTTTAATTACAAGTGTAGAAATAAGTGGAGAGTAAACAATATTACTACTTTAAAGACTTAATTACAAATTGATGGCATCTACCCACTCGTGTGCTCCAGGTAAGGAGCTTTGATGGCCCTCTATACTAGACAAAGCAATAGTTAGTTTCTTCTTTATAGCTGCGACTAATAGAATCACTCCCAAAACCCATGATTACATTATCTAACTAGGACTATATTAGACTACAACAAAGTCCGGCAACTCCCATGGCCATCTCTGAAGTTGTCTAGACCCTCAAATGGGCCTCGTAACTCGATGTCCTTGGTTTTCTGTGTTCAACACTCACCAATGCGACCACATAGACCACACAAGCATGCATTCTATTTGGTAGAGTGTCAAGTCTACATAAGCTGTCTCCACTTGGCCCCACCATCTAATATTTTAAATTGGGAACTGTCGGATGCTCGGGTGCTCACCACAATAGCTATTTCTCATTTACAAAATAGAGCACATCCATCACTTAAAAAAATAACACACGGGTGGAGCATTGAGTGAATTCTTTTCCAACACCCCCTCCCCTTAATGTCCACCCATAGGTGAACTATCTCTTTGATCCAACACTGAGTCGATGAATATGGCACCCTAGAAAATCTCTCCCAAGAGCCTTTGTGAAAATGTCTACACATTTCTCTGTTGTGGGATAGTACATAAGCTCCACCTCTCCATCCATAATAATCTCACATACATAATGATATTGTATCTTAATGTGTTTTTCTATAAGTATAAAACACCGATTGTTGTGTGATAATCATAGCTCTTTGTAATTACCATGTAAATTGTATTATCACACAATAACATCACACAGCAACACTATCACTCCCTTTTGAGCAACACCCATGTCTCCTAAGATCCTCCTCATCCTGACTACTGCTTTGCCTCACGTGAAGAAAAGCATGTTGTAACCTTCCTTTGTGAAAGAAAGTGCCATTATAGGATGCTTCTTGTTTATCTAGGATGTAATTCTAGACCAAATAAGAAAAGCATGTTGTAACCTTCCTTTGTGAAAGAAAGTGCCATTATAGGATGCTTCTTGTTTATTTAGGATGTAATTCTAGACCAAATAAGAAAACAATACTTCTAGGATACTTCTTGTTAGGATGTAATTTTATACCGAATAAGAAAACAGTATCTAGAAATAAATTTCATGTTATCATAATTAAAGAGAATGTGGGGGAGAGAGAAGCTTGAGTTCCTTACAAAAGCAAACACACACACACAAGAGAGTGCAAGACACATGAGAGAGATGGATGGCTGATTTTTTTTCTTTATGCTTCTCTTCTCTACAACCTTATAATTGAAAGATAAGAGTACATACATAAAGGGAAAGTTCTCTCATACAATAACATACAAAGTTGTCGGTCTATAGTGTGAGCTCGACTATATGACCTAGCGCTATAACTATGCCATAACTCTAGTACTCCAAAGTGGCTATCACACAGCCTGTCATCCACTAGCGGCATATAAATCATAGTGACATAAGTGTAGAAGCTATCACCCAGGTGGGTCATCAATGTCCGTCTCATAGCACTAGTTGAGCTCGATATCTCAACACTCCCCCTCGAACTCAACTCCACATACTACAGTCCAAGTAAGCTCCTAAACCTGTGGAGCTTCTTTGTACCCAATGCCTTCGTGAAGATGTCAGCCATCTGATCCTCTGTGTTGACATATACCAGATCTATATCACCTGCTAACATGGTACACTGGGTTACTAGCCAATTGTATAATACTCATGTTGTCATAATAAATGAAAACTACCCTATCCACCACGGGTGAGTCGATATAAGGCAACTATTGGCTGCTTCTTACTGCTCCAACTCACAACAACAACACTCCCAAATGAGAACATAAAACCACTAGTAGATCTCTTGTCTGCAACACTGCTAGCCCAATCAGCATCTATGTATCCATGTAGCTGTATCTCTCATACCAGCCTCATAGAAAAGTCCATAATTGACTGTGGACTTTATGTACCTAAGAATCCGTCTAGCCGCATACAAGTGTGGCTTCCTAGGGGCTTGCATAAACTAACTAGTCCAACAGCATAACTCAAGTCTAGCCTAGTAATGGTCATGTAGATCAAGCTACCCACTATGCGCCTGTATGTAGTGGGGTCCTCCAAAATCTCACCTGTATCTGCGAAAATCTTTATGTTCTACTCCAATTGCACTGAAATAGGCTTATGACCTGTCATACCATACTTGGACAACATGTCCAAGCCATATTACCTCTGCAATAACAAAATGCCATGAGGTGTTCTCACCACCTCTATGCCTAAGAAATACAACAACTCACCCAAATCCTTCATCTCAAACTTTTACTTCAAAAGCCTCCTGACATCATGTATGTCAACATCACTATCACCAGTGATAATCAAGTCATCCACATAGATGACTAATAGCATGATCCCCCTATGTCTTTTTCACATAAAGTGAAAAATCTACATTGGATATCTAAAATCCAATGGTAACAAGATACTCTCCGATCTTGTTTGACCATGCTCTAGGTGCTTGCTTCAAGCCATATAAGGCTTTGCATAACCTACACACAAAATTTGAGTGTGAATCACTCTCATGACCTAGGGGCTGCATCATGTAAACTTTTTCGTGTAAATCACCATGCAAGAAGGCATTCTTTACATCCATTTGATGTAAAGACCAACCCTTTGTTACAGCCATAGCAATGACAGTTGTCACGGTTGCCATTCTTGCAACCGAGTTTAATGTCTCTTCATAGTCAATGCCATAAGTCTGCGCATAGTCTTTGGCCACCAATCTTGCCTTATATCTGCTCACTGAACCATCAGCATTATGCTTGACTTTATACACCCACTTACATCTAATTGCCTTCTTTTCCTTAGGCAAAGGCACTAACTACCCATGTTGCATTTGTATCCAATGTTGCCATCTCCTCATTCATGGCATCTTCCATTTCTTATTTCCAAGTGCCTGCTCAAAACAAGTGGGCTCCAATTCCTGCATTGCTTTAACCATGTAAGCATAATGATGGGATGTATATCTATCATATCTCAACCTCTCAACAGGGTATCTAACCCTCATAGACCTGTGTACACTTGGATCATTGCTGCTAGGTGTCCTCAAAATAGCCCTCATTCTCCTGACACCAGGAGTAATCACAGATGGAATGCCAAGCTCCTCATCAAGGCTCTGCTGAGGCGCTAGAGTCACCATCCACATATGAGTGATGTGCTGACAAATCAAGCACAAAATGTTAATCTACCTTTTCCTTCCCTTTGTGTGATACATGTGTACCTACATCTGTCCCCTCAACCTACCTGATCATGGGCTACCATGGGCTAACATTGGATCCACTGCTAGAGGACTCTCTAGGTCCACTAAGGAAGGCTATGCAAAAATCCCTCTAAATGTTGTATTACACAAGCTCAATTTTGGCCTCCAAATTATGTTTCCCTTAATCACCTTGCTTAAGTACTAATCATTATCATTAGTGTATCATTAGAAAATATTAGGCCAATTAATTTTTCAATTTGTAAATTGGGATAAGATCCACATTAGAAAAAATATCTCTTGTACCTTAATCAATTTTCAAATCATTTGCATTGCATATTTTTTGCTTCTAGCTCATTAAAAGAATTTCTAGCATTGCTCGCATTATATTTCAAAAAAAAACATCACCAAAGATTTGTAAGAGAGTAGATACATTGCCATAGATACTTTTCACAAGCGTATGGTAAGACCCTCTCATCATGGAGCATGTAGAAGTTATCTCAAGATTCAATGGTGATGGTTTTTTTACATGGCAAAGCAAGACCATGTACTTGATTATGTGAAAGGGATTTGGCACCTAATTGAGAATAAACAAGTTGTTAAGGCTCACCCTAACATTGCCATAGATACTTTTCACAAGCGTATGGTAAGACCCTCTCATCATGGAGCATGTAGAAGTTATCTCAAGATTCAATGGTGATGGTTTTTTTACATGACAAAGTAAGACCATGTACTTGCTTATGTGAAAGGGATTTGGCACCTAATTGAGAATGAACAAGTTGTTAAGGCTCACCCTAACCCTCCTTGAAACACATCCAAAAGAGCTTACCTGGTGAACTGCAACTGTCGTGGAGGATCTTTCCAATGGCCGAGCTCGTAACCCTCTATAACTCCTTGAGAAGTAATTCCACCGCGTCTCCCACGAGCGTTGTCACACCACCGCGTTGCACTCTACGAGTCCTCATCCCTCCTCTCACCTCACTTCACTCACACACACTCACTAGCATGCATTAGGCTCCAGAGAGATTAGCAAGAGCAAGACTCAATTGCACAATGGGAGAGTAGTATTATAAGAGAAATTCACTAATATACATGGCCATAAGTGTTCACACTCAATTAAACTGTGGCCGGCCGGGCACTTTAGGCTCATAAGAGGCTTAATGCTATTACAATGACTACTCTCATAATATATCCATGAAGTACATCACTTATTAGGACTTCATCCTAACTTGCTACCACACGCTCTTAAAGAGGGAATCACCATAAATACTCCATCACACCGTTAACGGGCCCCCGTCCAAGTTGTAGCTTTGGACACTATTGCTTCATATCATGAATGTATGACCCTTTGGTGTATCTACCGTGACTCCTTGATGTAAGATAATGACGGTAGCTCTTGTTAATCGTGGAATTGGATTAACATTCCCCCCTTCTTGATGACGGTAGCTCCTTCCTTTCAGTATGGTATTGTCAACTTTTTGTCGTTGACCACCATCAGGATGACTCTATCGCTAGCAAAGCACAGTGGTGCTTGGGCAGTAACCATCCATTTGTGCCCCAAGATTAAATTTGCTTCCAACACATACTCAACTACAAAAAACTTGCAAGTGAGGGGGTTAGTTTCAATATACACTGTATGTTCAAAGGACCCCAGACATGGCATGTTCAAGTCTTGTGTAAAGGTAATCCTTTCAGGATGATGGGCCGCGAGTGTTGGTTGACCTAATAAATCCCATAGCTCTAGGGTCATAAGATTGTGTTCTCGTGTTGGATAAAGTTGTGCTAGAGCTATAGTGAATTTATTTGCAATTTTCAATCCAACCAAAATCCTAGGGGTCTTTTCAGTAAGACATATTAGAAGTTCCAGCTCCTACAAGGCTTCTTCCTCCCATAATAGCAATTGTACATTGCATGTAGGAGTGTTCAAGGTGATTGTTTGTATGGATTCATCTAGTGAATACAATGATTCGCTTATCCAAGGTCCGCCAAGGATGACATCATACTCAAGGGAATCTAGGGTGACATGAAATGTAAATTCCATATCACCATTGATTGTTCGAGTAGTGTATCCTAAAGTAACCTAGAACTTCGATGTTTTGTTCATTGGTTTCTTTTGCAAGACTATTGCTTGTCGGGGTGAGGTTAGGTTGTCCCAATGACACCCAAGTGTCTATTGTCATGATGTTATAACTTGCTCGAGGGCTAATCAATGCACGCTTGCACTGAATATCATTGCCTATAGGGAAATCTAACCATACCATGATAGAGTCTTCCAAAGGAACCATGGGTGTTTCAGTTATTGTTTCAACTTTAGATCTTGTGTCTGTTTTATATTCCCATTCACTTTCATCCTCTGTTTGGGTCTTAGCTTTTTCAAGAGCACCCAATGCGTACAATGGCACACTTGGCCTTCTGACAATCCTTAATGAGGGCTGTTTGGAAACTTGCGAATCTTGACATTCCTGGTTTATGTAGTTTGTTATGTCCTTGTATAACTTCGGTTGAGCCATTAAAGGTGCAAGTGTTGATATGATGCTGGCTTTGTCATGAGAGAAGAGCATTCCTCCCAATGAGGTTTTGAGAGACTGTTTTAATCTTGTAAGGGAATTATGGTGCTTTCTCAAGCCTATAGTTCGTACAATCTATCTCAAATGACTCTTCTATAGAGATTATGTCTTTCTCTTGAAAGGGAAAGCGGTACTCTTCTAGGCTTTATATTTTGGTTGTTGTTTTAGGTTTGTCTCATTATGAGGCTCAATCACAACCGGTGACCCTATAAGACATTCAACCATGCTAAGCATGCACTCCTGAGCTCGTTTTTTTACGTTTTGCATATGTCATGTGATCATTATCATCCATTTGGGGTGGTTGGGTAGGTTCTAGTTTCTTGATTGGTCTATGTGGTGCACTGAGCGAAGAGTAAGAACTTGTCTTATCCTCACTTAGTGATGTACTAGAACTTGTTTCGTTCTCTGACTTTCTTTGGTTTGGCAGTTTTTCACTATGTTTACCCATGCGACAAGATCGAATTTTCTTTTGGGTTTTTGCATCCTATGTCACACATATGGGTGTTCTGGTTTGTGTTGTGGTCTTTGAGGTGGATGCACTTGCATCATGTATAGCTTTTGGCTCTTTTGTGTTTATATCCCCTTTTGGGTTTATGCCTGTCTTTTAACTTGACCTTGGTTTCGATAGTTTTTTGTCCTTTGTTTTTCCTAGTTTTAGAAGGTTTTTCTCCTTCTTTGGGGTTATGTTTTAAAGCATGTTCTTCTACCCATGTTGAGGTATTGTCGTTTACATTCTTTTTGACTGTTTGTCATGCCTTGGCTTGTAAACGTGTAAGCACATTCAATGGCACTATTGGCCAGTTGCCCATTTTGTACACTTAAGATGTTAAGAGTTGTTTTTTGTGAGACAAGTTGCATTGAAGCAACTCGTCTTGGGAAATCTTGGAACATGTGATCAATGCCACATTGTTCACACATTGGTCGCAAGGTGTCAGTGACTATGGGCATGGAAATACTCCAAGCTGTGCAGTCTACCACCTTGTGAGGTCCACGATAATAAAAACACTAAAGTGTCCGATTAACTGCTTCCTGAGAGCGGTTTCTATCCTTTGGACTATTTCTGTTTGGTGCACGGGAGATGGAGGTTTTGAGTCCATTGTGGATGAAGCGGGACACTTTTTACTATCATGGTCAAAGGTTTTGCAATATGTGTAGTATAGAAGAACAGGTTCCTTGTATGCACAATAAGGATTGGGATGGCCGTATTGATTGCATTCAACACAAAGCATCTCACTCCTCACTTTTATAGGCATTAAGGATGTTTGGTTTTGAAGGTTTTCATCATGTCTTATAGATGTCTTCTGTAATGTTTTAAGCAAGGCTGCATAAAATTCTAGTAATGTCAATTCCGAGATTGATCTTTCTTTTGCCATTACTGCACTTGGTTTAGATGAGGAACACCTCGTAGCAAGATCATCTTCTAGCATGTTATCTAAGCGTATTGCTTCTTTACAACATTGATCGAATGTTTTCGGATTGGATACAATGATCAAGTTATGTAAGATGTTATTCTGAAAACCCATCATGAAACATCTCCTCAATTGAACATCATTTAATTTTTCCCATGACTTATAATGTGAGTCCAAGAGTTTTATCTGAAGGATAAAATCTCTAATGGATTCATTGGGTTGGCATTCAATTGAATAGAGTTCTGTTGTTGCACTCCACCGATCACCTTGTCTGGAAAAGCCATGTCTAAAGGCTGTTTCAAGGTTTTGAAGTTGGTCTTAATCGCCGGCATCAATGCGATGAACCATCGACTAGCTTTTCCTTCTAAGCATAAGTTTAATGCATATACCTTAGTGGGGCAGTTGGGATTTCCAAAGGCTTCACATCTCTGTTCAAACATTTGAATAAATTGAACAGGGTCTGTTGTTCCGTCATATTTGCCCATAATTTTGGAAATTTGTACGGCCGTATTTTTGTATGAGTCATTGAGGCCATATGTGAGTGCTCTTGTTGGAAGAGACTCACTGCGTCCTTGGGCCACCCCCCTTCATAGACTAGTTAGTACAAGGTGTGGGTATCCAGGAAAGAGTTGGTACTTATAGGATTTGCAGGAATGTTAGGCAAAGGACCAAAGGCTGGTGGGATCGAAGTCATAGGGGGTGTAAAACCTAATGACACGCTTGTTATTTTAGACATGGCCAATGGCATTGGGAGGTGAATTTGTGGCATGGATCTCAATGGCTCGAAGATGTCAGCCATTGAGTTTAGTCCTTGTGTGATCCCTGGTACTCCTATTATGGCCATGTTTGAGTCCCTAAATGCTCCTTAATGAGCAATTACAGTTTTTTTTTTCCTTTTTATACTTTCCCACAGCCTGTTACAGCTTCAAGAGGCTTGGCGTACTCTTCGTTGGATCAAACAGGTGTCCGTTTGCCTTAATTAGCTTAGGTGCTATACGCACGTGAACGACCTGAGATATTTTTCTGGAAAAAGCATTTGCTAGGAACTTCCCAGATGGAAGAGGAGGTCCTAAAACCTATTTTCCACACTCCCTCAAGACTTTCGAGAATTTTTTCCCTATTTCGCAGCATGTTTTTCAAAAGGAATTTTGAAAAACTCTGTATGAGGGAGTTGTAATATTTTTGGAGTACTACAACTTTGTTTCCCTAAGTCGTCCGTGATTTTGTCGTCTAGACCTTCAAAAAGTAGCCCAAATATGGCTCGTCGTTTTCGCACTGTTTTTTTATGATTTTTCGTGGTTTAGGGTGTTTTTTGCCTCGATTTTCCAATCAAATTTTGAGGCTACTGGTCAAAAGCCAAAATGATCGATTTTGACTTCAGATGACCGAGTCCAAAGTCGAAGAGCTTGATATCAGCTTTTTGATGAGCCCTAGAGCACCTTCATCGGATACACGGTTTAGGAGATACAAGTCTCCAAACAAGGGTGGTTTCTAGAGTCAAGTGAATTATTTCTCCGTGAAACACCACGTGAACCGGACTTCACATGGAAATTAAATTTTGATTTTTTTATTTTTATTTTTAATTTTTTTAACCGTGTGAACTTCTGTTTCACGTCGTGAAACACTTTTCATCGTGCACCGAGCTTCACGTGGAAATTAAATTTTGATTTTATTTTTATTTTTATTTATTTACTTATTATTATTATTATTTATCGCGTGAACTATTTCACGTCGTGAAAAACTTTTTACGTGTGAATCGGACTTCACGAGAGGAAATTAAATTTCGATTTTTTTTTGCCACGTGAACTTCTGTTTCACACCGTGAAACACTTTTCACGCGTGAACCGGACTTCACGTGAAAATTAAATTTCGATATATTTTTTATTTTTTTTTGTCTCATGAACTTTGTTTCATGTCGTGAAACACTTTTCACGCGTGAACCGGACTTTACGTGAATGTTGAAGTAGCCACTGGTGAGGATTGAAAGAATTACGTCGACTTGCGAGGCTAATATAGAGATCTTCACTAGGGATGGAAAATCATTGAATTTGTAAAGATTGTGGTGTCTTTTGGAGAGTTTTGTAATTTGAAGGAAAATTCGAGGCAATGGGTTGTACCATTGACTAGGCTTTCGCCCACCATGGCCCCCCCATCCAGAGATGCACTTGGAAGTTGTTGATGGTGAGGCATTGGTGCAAATGTTCTCTAGTGCATGAGTATGGATTCGTACTCATGGAGCAACTGCTACATTAATTTAGCCAAAAGAATAGTAAGCAATAAGCTTAACAAATATATAGTGGCTATTGTGTGATATGACTTAATCCATGATGAGACTTAAATCGTGAAAGTGCAGGTTCTTAAGCCTTGAGATGGAACTCCTTGAATTTGCAAATTTTGACCTCGAATTTTTTATTTTTTTTTCCTCCTCATGTGAACTGCTAAGATGTGAAACACTGAGGCGTGAAAGACCACACGTGAATGGTCAGGACGTGAGCCATCATGACGTGAATGAGCAGATGTGAGACATCATGACGTGAATGAGCAGATGTGAGACACCAAGACGTGAAAGATCATGACGTGAAACATATGACGTGAAAGTCCAAGACGTGAAAGTCATGACGTAAAAGACGTGAAAATCATGACGTGAAAGTGCAAACGTGAAAATCCAAGATGTGAAAGTCATGACGTGAATCTAACATGGGCCGTGACTTTACAACTGTGTTTGCACATGCTTAGGATGGATCATTTATCATTTCCAGAGGGGTGACAAGAGCATTGTTATTTTGTTCTTGATGTGCTCTTAAGTCTCCATATTTGATCTTGAATTTTGTGCTGAAATGATGTCGAGGCAGTAGGAAAAACTGTTGATTGTTTGCTTGAACAGACAAGCTCTTGTGTTGGTACTGAATGCACGAGAGTGGTTAAGTGATTTGCTTGTTGTTGCTTGGGCCTCCAGTTTTATCAAACTTTAGGTGAAGTTGTTGGGGGGTTGAAGTCGATGGTGAGGTTTTCTTCACACTGTTTGGTTTTGGCAACCATATGATGGAATTACCATCATAGTATTTTTGTTGTTGAAGCACCTGCACAGGTACCCATCTTTGATGAACACTGTAATTTGGTGGTCGATGTGCTTGGTGTTGAGGCTTCCTTCTTTGTGCAAGCTTAGGGGACTTTGTGATACGCTTGGGAACCCAAGCTTTGGTATTTCTTTGGTAGTACCCTTGTGCACAGCAATGTTTTTGGTACCCACACTTGTTGCATTGGTGCAGTTCTTTGAGGAACTTGCATAGGCTCTTGTGGGACGGTGTTGTGGAGTACTCTTCTTCTTCCTTGGCTTTCGAGTGCTTCGTTGAGGAAGAGGTTTTGACTTTCGAGGTACCCAAATTTGATTAGCACCTTCATAGTAGCCTTGAGCTACAAGTAGCTACTTCTCCACCCACATTTTAATACTATTAAGATATCGTGATCGTGAGAGTCTTGGTGGAGATTTCTTTACGGTTGATGTGGAAGGTTTAGGGCCCTCCTTAATTGAGGTTAGCGCCGAGGCTGCAAGTTTGAGACTTATTGGCATTGTTGATGATGATGAGATTAGAGTCTCATGTGGTGTGGCTGTCGAATGACGAGGCTGTTGAGCATGTGGTTGTCTCCTTTGGTGAAGTTTGTCGATGAAGATGCATAGAATCCAAGATCTTACCTTTGAGTTCCCTGCTAGAGATAGATGGTTGGGTTCTGGGAATTTCTTTAGAAATAGATGTTGATTGTGAGGTCTTGGCATCAAACTTCGTAGGTGAGGATGGGATTGAAGGAGTAGATGCTTTATCCGAGTCAGTGTTGGCGCAGATGGTAGGTCATTGTGTAGAGGGGCTTTTGTGGAAGAGGCTTGTATCCTTTTGCGTTCAGCATCATAGATATCCAGTAAATTTGGATCCTCTTCCTTTCAGTATGGTATTGTCAACTTTTTGTCGTTGATCACCATCAGGATGACTCTATCGCTAGCAAAGCACAGTGGTGCTTGGGCAGTAACCATCCATTTGTGCCCCAAGATTAAATTTGCTTCCAACACATAACCACAAAAAACTTGCAAGTGAGGGGGTTAGTTTCAATATACACTGTATGTTCAAAGGACCCCAGACATGGCATGTTCAAGTCTTGTGTAAAGGTAATCCTTTCAGGATGATGGGCCGCGAGTGTTGGTTGACCTAATAAATCCCATAGCTCTAGGGTCATAAGATTGTGTTCTCGTGTTGGATAAAGTTGTGCTAGAGCTATAGTGAATTTATTTGCAATTTTCAATCCAACCAAAATCCTAGGGGTCTTTTCAGTAAGACATATTAGAAGTTCCAGCTCCTACAAGGCTTCTTCCTCCCATAATAGCAATTGTACATTGCATGTAGGAGTGTTCAAGGTGATTGTTTGCATGGATTCATCTAGTGAATACAATGATTCGCTTATCCGAGGTCCGCCAAGGATGACATCATACTCAAGGGAATCTAGGGTGACATGAAATGTAAATTCCATATCACCATTGATTGTTCGAGTAGTGTATCCTAAAGTAACCTAGAACTTCGATGTTTTGTTCATTGGTTCCTTTTGCAAGACTATTGCTTGTCGGGGTGAGGTTAGGTTGTCCCAATGACACCCAAGTGTCTATTGTCATGATGTTATAACTTGCTCGAGGGCTAATCAATGCACGCTTGCACTGAATATCATTGCCTATAGGGAAATCTAACCATACCATGATAGAGTCTTCCAAAGGAACCATGGGTGTTTCAGTTATTGTTTCAACTTTAGATCTTGTGTCTGTTTTATATTCCCATTCACTTTCATCCTCTGTTTGGGTCTTAGCTTTTTCAAGAGCACCCAATGCGTACAATGGCACACTTGGCCTTCTGACAATCCTTAATGAGGGCTGTTTGGAAACTTGCGAATCCTGACATTCCTGGTTTATGTAGTTTGTTATGTCCTTGTATAACTTCGGTTGAGCCATTAAAGGTGCAAGTGTTGATATGATGCTGGCTTTGTCATGAGAGAAGAGCATTCCTCCGAATGAGGTTTTGAGAGACTGTTTTAATCTTGTAAGGGAATTATGGTGCTTTCTCAAGCCTATAGTTCGTACAATCTATCTCAAATGACTCTTCTATAGAGATTATGTCTTTCTCTTGAAAGGGAAAGCGGTACTCTTCTAGGCTTTATATTTTGGTTGTTGTTTTAAGTTTGTCTCATTATGAGGCTCAATCACAACCGGTGACCCTATAAGACATTCAACCATGCTAAGCATGCACTCCTGAGCTCGTTTTTTTACGTTTTGCATATGTCATGTGATCATTATCATCCATTTGGGGTGGTTGGGTAGGTTCTAGTTTCTTGATTGGTCTATGTGGTGCACTGAGCGAAGAGTAAGAACTTGTCTTATCCTCACTTAGTGATGTACTAGAACTTGTTTCGTTCTCTGACTTTCTTTGGTTTGGCAGTTTTTCACTATGTTTACCCATGCGACAAGATCGAATTTTCTTTTGGGTTTTTGCATCCTATGTCACACATATGGGTGTTCTGGTTTGTGTTGTGGTCTTTGAGGTGGATGCACTTGCATCATGTATAGCTTTTGGCTCTTTTGTGTTTATATCCCCTTTTGGGTTTATGCCTGTCTTTTAACTTGACCTTGGTTTCGATAGTTTTTTGTCCTTTGTTTTTCCTAGTTTTAGAAGGTTTTTCTCCTTCTTTGGGGTTATGTTTTAAAGCATGTTCTTCTACCCATGTTGAGGTATTGTCGTTTACATTCTTTTTGACTGTTTGTCATGCCTTGGCTTGTAAACGTGTAAGCACATTCAATGGCACTATTGGCCAGTTGCCCATTTTGTACACTTAAGATGTTAAGAGTTGTTTTTTGTGAGACAAGTTGCATTGAAGCAACTCGTCTTGGGAAATCTTGGAACATGTGATCAATGCCACATTGTTCACACATTGGTCGCAAGGTGTCAGTGACTATGGGCATGGAAATACTCCAAGCTGTGCAGTCTACCACCTTGTGAGGTCCACGATAATAAAAACACTAAAGTGTCCGATTAACTGCTTCCTGAGAGCGGTTTCTATCCTTTGGACTATTTCTGTTTGGTGCACGGGAGATGGAGGTTTTGAGTCCATTGTGGATGAAGCGGGACACTTTTTACTATCATGGTCAAAGGTTTTGCAATATGTGTAGTATAGAAGAACAGGTTCCTTGTATGCACAATAAGGATTGGGATGGCCGTATTGATTGCATTCAACACAAAGCATCTCACTCCTCACTTTTATAGGCATTAAGGATGTTTGGTTTTGAAGGTTTTCATCATGTCTTATAGATGTCTGCTGTAATGTTTTAAGCAAGGCTGCATAAAATTCTAGTAATGTCAATTCCGAGATTGATCTTTCTTTTGCCATTACTGCACTTGGTTTAGATGAGGAACACCTCGTAGCAAGATCATCTTCTAGCATGTTATCTAAGCGTATTGCTTCTTTACAACATTGATCGAATGTTTTCGGATTGGATACAATGATCAAGTTATGTAAGATGTTATTCTGAAAACCCATCATGAAACATCTCCTCAATTGAACATCATTTAATTTTTCCCATGACTTATAATGTGAGTCCAAGAGTTTTATCTGAAGGATAAAATCTCTAATGGATTCATTGGGTTGGCATTCAATTGAATAGAGTTCTGTTGTTGCACTCCACCGATCACCTTGTCTGGAAAAGCCATGTCTAAAGGCTGTTTCAAGGTTTTGAAGTTGGTCTTAATCGCCGGCATCAATGCGATGAACCATCGACTAGCTTTTCCTTCTAAGCATAAGTTTAATGCATATACCTTAGTGGGGCAGTTGGGATTTCCAAAGGCTTCACATCTCTGTTCAAACATTTGAATGAATTGAACAGGGTCTGTTGTTCCGTCATATTTATCCATAATTTTAGAAATTTGTACGGCCGTATTTTTGTATGAGTCATTGAGGCCATATGTGAGTGCTCTTGTTGGAAGAGACTCACTGCGTCCTTGGGCCACCCCCCTTCATAGACTAGTCAGTACAAGGTGTGGGCATCCAGGAAAGAGTTGGTACTTATAGGATTTGCAGGAATGTTAGGCAAAGGACCAAAGGCTGGTGGGATCGAAGTCATAGGGGGTGTAAAACCTAATGACACGCTTGTTATTTTAGACATGGCCAATGGCATTGGGAGGTGAATTTGTGGCATGGATCTCAATGGCTCGAAGATGTCAGCCATTGAGTTTAGTCCTTGTGTGATCCCTGGTACTCCTATTATGGCCATGTTTGAGTCCCTAAATGCTCCTTAATGAGCAGTTACAGTTTTTTTTTTCCTTTTTATACTTTCCCACAGCCTGTTACAGCTTCAAGAGGCTTGGCGTACTCTTCGTTGGATCAAACGGGTGTCCGTTTGCCTTAATTAGCTTAGGTGCTATACGCACGTGAACGACCTGAGATATTTTTCTGGAAAAAGCATTTGCTAGGAACTTCCCAGATGGAAGAGGAGGTCCTAAAACCTATTTTCCACACTCCCTCAAGACTTTCGAGAATTTTTTCCCTATTTCGCAGCATGTTTTTCAAAAGGAATTTTGAAAAACTCTGTATGAGGGAGTTGTAATATTTTTGGAGTACTACAACTTTGTTTCCCTAAGTCGTCCGTGATTTTATCGTCTAGACCTTCAAAAAGTAGCCCAAATATGGCTCGTCGTTTTCGCACTGTTTTTTTATGATTTTTCGTGGTTTAGGCTGTTTTTTGCCTCGATTTCCCAATCGAATTTTGAGGCTACTGGTCAGAGGCCAAAATGATCGATTTTGACTTCAGATGACCGAGTCCAAAGTCGAAGAGCTTGATAACAGCTTTTTGATGAGCCCTAGAGCACCTTCATCGGATACATAGTTTAGGAGATACAAGTCTCCAAACACGGGTGGTTTCTAGAGTCAAGTGAATTATATTTCTCCGTGAAACACCACGTGAACCGGACTTCACATGGAAATTAAATTTTGATTTTTTTATTTTTATTTTTAATTTTTTTAACCGTGTGAACTTCTGTTTCACGTCGTGAAACACTTTTCATCGTACACCGAGCTTCACGTGGAAATTAAATTTTGATTTTATTTTTATTTTTATTTATTTACTTATTATTATTATTATTTATCGCGTGAACTATTTCACGTCGTGAAAATCTTTTTACGTGTGAATCGGACTTCACGAGAGGAAATTAAATTTCGCCACGTGAACTTCTGTTTCACACCGTGAAACACTTTTCACGCGTGAACCGGACTTCACGTGAAAATTAAATTTCGATATATTTTTTATTTTTTTTTTGTCTCATGAACTTTGTTTCATGTCGTGAAACACTTTTCACGCGTGAACCGGACTTTACGTGAAGATTAAATTTTGATTTTTTTTAAGTCTAGTGGGAAATATGAATTTCCCTTTTGGGGTGAAATATTTTTTGAATTTAAAATGAAAGAGATGTGGGCATTTTTCCAAAAAAGGTAAGTGGAATCAAAAAAGTCAACCTTTTAATAACACACCTTACAACCTTCATAAATGACCCCCAAAATGGTCAAATTGACAACTCATGAGCATCTTCTCATTGAATGCTCATTAACCTTAATGAGTTATGTAAAAAAGTGATTAAGAATTAATATAAGATCAATTATTTTACTAATCTTTCTCTCTTTTATACTAATCAAGGACTCTAATTAACCACTAATCTCTAATTAATTCACATGATTGAGCACACCATTGGATAGAGCAAAGAAAAACTAATCTATGTGCATCACTAATTGTATAAATTAATCTTAATCAGGGGAGTAATTAGACTCTTAATTATAGTCTCCTTTTTAAGGTAAAATTAAGAAGAGAGAGTCAAATTTCTCCAATTGATCAAAAAATTGATGTGATTAGGTGTTTTGATGCATCTAGATGCTCTTAAAGCACTCAAAAATCCCAATTTCGACTACTCATATGATCAATTTAGACCCCGATTAACACATTTTCTAAATTTTTAACCTCTTGAACAAAATTAATCACCCTTGATGACAAAAACCAGTCCATTAAGAGAAATTAGTCAAATTCAAGGGTTTTTTTATGGTTTTAAGATTTTTTTTGAAAGATTAAGCTACTCCTAATGCTTGCTAACACTCTAATCCAAACAATTTCAACAAAAAACACATAATTAAACTAAAATTAATGATCTTAGATCTATGTTTAAACTAAAGAGAGCTAACATTCACTAAGAAATGCATTCTCTTGCATTGTTTGATGCAATGGATGCAAACTAAGTCTAATACAAACTATGTGCAAGACCTAAGAATATGAAAAACCATAAATAATAAATTAATCTAAAAATTAAGCAAAAAGCATTCTTTTCAAAAACAAAAAAGAGAGCTATTTTACAACAAATCACCATCAAATCCACATCTTTTTCATGGAAAACACTAATCAAGATAATGGGCAATGGGTTATACGTAGATTAGAGACAAAACGATGGAAAAAGCCAAGGGATGGTTCCCCGACAGCAACGCCAAAAATGTTAAGGCTCACCCTAACCCTCCTTCAAACACATCCAAAAAGAGCTTACCTGGTGAACCGCAAATTGTCGTGATTGAGGATCTTTCCAATGGCCGAGCTCGTAACCCTTGAGGTCTCCAAGCTCTACAACTCCTTGAGAAGCAATTCCACTGCGTCTCCCGCGAGCGTTATCACACTGCCGCGTTGCACTACGGGTCCTCATCCCTTCTCTCACCTCACTTCACTCACACACACTCACTAGCATGCATTAGGGAGAGATATTAGCAAGAGGATTAGCAAGAGCAAGACTCAATTGCACAATGGGAGAGTATGTTGTATTATGAGAGAAATTCACTTATAAATATGGCCATAAGTGTTCACAACCTCTACCCTGTCCTCTATCTGCACTTGTGTAGAAGACTTGCTACTCTCTGAACTATTTCTATTTTGTGTGAAGATTGTTGATCTTCACCCAAGTTCTTCTCTTCAGCATTGACACCAAATCTGTGAAGTTGGGAATGTTCTCCCGAGTCTGAATAGACGTCTTGAATGCCTTGTATTGTGGCCCGAGACCACGTAGACACGCTTCCACCTTATCATCATCATCATTAATAGAAACACCAATTGATGCAAGGAATTCCACAATGCCCTTGATCTTCAAAGCATAATCATTCATAGACATATTTTTCTTCTCCGCAGTATGAAACTCATTCTTCAACTGAATTTTTTGTGCCTTGGTGTTGGTTTCATACAGCTTCACCAAGGTGTCACATGCCTCCTTAGGTGACTTGGCATCCTGTATATGCCCAATCATAGTGTCCTGTATGCTAATAGAAAGCCAATACATGACTTTCGTTGCTCCTTGATTCCAATCCTTGAACTCTTTTATATCTATAGCAATAGTTGGATTAATCTCCGGTGCCTCCTCATGTTCACCTTCACAATGTAGTCTCAGTAACATTTTCCCATCAGGAAATTGGTCAATCTAAACCTCCAAGTATGGAAGTTGTTCTTGTCAAGCTTCTCTACAATACAAATTTACCAGCACCAACAACACTCTTGCTTGACCTGCACAAACTACTATATTCTCTGCAGTGGTACTATATGTTGAGATATTGAGCTCGCCTAGTGAGGCGGTGGACACTGATGACCCGCCTGGGGGATAGGCCCCACACTTACACCACTGGCATGGTTGGTGAGATCTTGGGTGATATGCGGCCAGTGGGATGATAGGCTGTGTGACAGCCATTCTAGATACTGGCATAGTTATAGTGCCAGCTCATTTAATCGGGTTCACACTATAGAGAACCCGTGTATGTATTGGTTGAGTACCTTTCATATTGTGTGTACTCTTATCTTGTATGTGGTGTGTTGAGTGTTGAGTAAAGAAGAAGAAGATTTTCAGCCTCTCACCTTGTGTGTTCTCTATTAGGGTTTTGTGAGTGTGTGTGTGTGCTTGCAAGAGCTCAAGTTCTCTTCCCCCCTGCATCTTTTCATGGTATCAGAGCCTGGTTCGTGCTAAGGGCTGAGCTGCAAGCAAGAGAACCACACGAAGCGGTACGAGGGTAAGAGCTTCAACTACTCTTCCCTATTGTGTTGGTGACTACACCCTTGTCGGGAGCTCTACGGGAGGCACCGGCAAACGGTCTGTGATTGAGGAGCTTTCTTCGCGGGAGTAAAGCTATAGGGCAACTATATAGTCCTATCGGACTGCCAGTCCTATCGGACTGAGATTTTCGAGCCGAAAACGTGTTTCGAGCGCATCTGGACCTCCGTTTTTCAAAAAGCAGGCGATTTCGAGCATTGCGGGTAAGTCATCGATTCTCTGCAGAACTCTATTTTAAGAACTGCAGGAAGACAGATTGACTGTGCAGACACTGTGGGTGCTGCAAAGAGGTCTACAGTTGCCATTGGGTGTATGTATGCACATTGAAGTCACTGGTTGTGACATTTGAGAGTACTACAGTACCGCTGTGCAGAAATACTGCAAGTTGTGCAGAAAAACCAGAGTGCAGTTTCTGGTGAAATTGTGTGTTTGGCAAGATGTCTAATGATGGCATAACACAAATTGTGGCTGAGAAGCTTGATAAGAATAACTTCCATGCTTGGAGGTTCAGGTTGACGAATTTCCTGATGGGAAAAGGCTATTGGGACTACATAGAAGGTGAGCATGAAGAGGCACCGGAGATACCGGATATAAATCTGACTGCTGTGCAGATGTGAAAGAGTTTAAAGACTGGAACCAAGGAGCCAGGAAGGTTATGTATTGGCTCTCCATTAGTACACAGGACACCATGATTGGGCACATTCATTATGCCAAGTCCCCCAAGGAGGCGTGGGACACCTTGGTAAAGCTTTATGAAACAAATACCAAGGCACGTAAGATACAATTGAAGAATGAACTTCATACTGTGGAGAAAAAGAGCATGTCTGTGAATGACTATGCGTTGAAGATAAAGGGTATTGTGGAATCCCTTGGATCTATTGGTGTGTCAGTAGATGATGATGACAAGGTGGAAGTCTGTCTACGTGGTTTCGGGCCACAATACAAGGCGTTCAAGACGTCTATTCAGACTCGGGAAAACATTCCCAACTTTACAGATTTGGTGTCTATGCTGATTATCGAAGAGAAGAGTTTGGGTGAAGACCAACAGTCTTCACAAAGTAAAAACAGTTCAGAGCAACATGCCTTCTACACGAGTTCAGGAAGAGGACGAGGTAAAGGAGGCCATGGATGCGGTCAAGGAGGTGGCCGAACAGGTAATCAGAATTATGGCCAGCAGCAGCAACAACAACAGTCCCAGAATCAACAACAACAACAACAACAACACGCAGGTGGAAGAGGCAAATTCAGAGGCAGGGGGAGTCAAAGAGGCCGTGGAAATTGGCAAAGGCAATATAATGATGCACGTAAATGCTATTATTGTGGTAAGCCTGGACATGTGCAGGCAGAATGTTATAAGAAGCAGGCTGACATGCAAAATGGGAAAGTGCAGCAAAACAACTATGCATCCTCAAGCAGAAATAATGAGGATAATGAAAGGTTGTTTGTTATGCAGCATGTCGTGAATGCCATGTCTGAAAATGTTGATGCAGCACAAAAAGATAATGTATGGTATGTGGATTCACGCGCTTCGAACCACATGACAAGTCATGGGGAGTGGTTCAAAGAGATGAAAAACCCGGAAAGACCAGGTTTTGTGGAAACAGGGGATGACACTGCTCCTCATCCAATTGCCCATGTTGGAGATGTGCCATTGTCTATGCAGGATGGCAAAGTGAAGTACCTTGCAGATGTACTTCATGTACCAAACATAACAAAGAATCTGGTTTCAGTTGGCCAGATGATTGAGCAGGGTTTACAGGTTCGGTTTAACCCTGATGGATGTTATGTCGAAGACTTCAAAGACAAGTGCAGGTTGGTTGCAAAAGGCAACAGAGTGGGCAGAATGTTTACGTCGTTGAATGTAGACATGCCTGAAATGAGTGCTGCAATGTTTGCAAATGGTTCAGGAGTTGTTGCAGACACAGACATATGGCATAAAAGAATTGGACATGTAAATGTGCAGATATTGAAGTCTATGCAGACAAAAGGAATTGTGACAGGGCTGCCAAAATTTAAAGTGGAAGGTATGCAGAAAATATGTGAAGCATGCCAATTTGGGAAGCAAACAAAGCATGTGTTTCCATGTAACAGATATGTGAGCAGAAATGCACTAGATGTTGTGCATTCAGATGTATGGGATCCTACGAAGACCATATCTATGGGAGGCTGCAGATACTATGTGACTTTCATTGATGACCACACAAGGAAAGTGTGGGTATATTTCATGAAGGAGAAGAGTGAGGTGTTCACTCACTTTCAAAATTTTAGAGTTTTGGTTGAAAAGCAAACAGGGAAATATGTAAAGTGCCTAAGGTCACAAATGGAGGGGGAGAGTACTTCTCCAATGAGTTCTCTGAATTTTTGAAGAAGAATGGTATTCGGAGACAGTTTACATGCAGATACACTCCGCAGCAAAATGGAGTTGCTGAGCAAAAAAACAGGCACATTGCAGAGATTGCGCGAGCATTGATGGAAGAGAAGAATATGCCGCATTGCTATTGGGCTGAGGCTGTTTCTACAGCAGTATACATCATGAACAGGACTCCAACTGCAGCCATACATGATGTAACTCCAAAGGAGAGGTTTACTGGCAGAAAACCATATTTGTCTCATCTGAAAGTCTTTGGATGCATTGCATATGTGCATGTGCCAGATGAGCTGAGAACTAAGCTGGATCCGAAAGCTGAAAAATGTGTGTTTATCGGATATTCCCTTGAGCAAAAGGGATATAGGTGTTATAACCCTGCTACACTTGAGTTGAGGGTAAGCAGGGATGTTGTCTTTGATGAGATGAGCAGCTGGTATGCTGTCGAAAAAGAAGCTGTTGGGGCTGATGTGAGTGGAAGTGTGGTTGCACAGAGTAGGTCAGCAATCACAGTCTTTGAGTGGACCAGGAGAGTCCTCATCTAGTGGGTCTATTGATAGACCATGGAGTGGCAGGCTGCGTCATAATACCAGTCCTGCAAATGTGATTAGTACATCACGTAAAGGAAAAGAGAAAGTGGTTGAGCCCCTTGGTATGCGTGACATTTCTGCAGGGCATTCTCATGTTGATGGAGAGTCTAGTGGCTCAGATATGAGCCTTGATGAGGAGCTTGGGATCCCAGCTATGAGAACACCTGGTGTAAAGAAGGCTATGGAAGCCATGAATGAAAAGCTGCGAAGATCAGGGAGAGTGAAGAACCCTGTGCAGAGGTTTACTTATGATGGTTATGTGGCACATCACTATGCATATATGGCAAAGGTTGTGCAGGTTGTTGAGCCCACATGCATTGATGAGGCTGTTGGAAATATGTGTTGGGAGAAAGCTATGGACGAGGAGATGGATGCACTATATGGAAATGAGACTTGGGATTTAGTGCAATTGCCTGAAGGCAAGAAAGCCATTGGATGCAAGTGGGTGTACAAAGTTAAACATAACAGTGATGGAAGCATAAACAGGTACAAGGCTAGATTGGTAGCCAAAGGATATGCGCAGACATATGGGATTGATTATGAGGAAACTTTCAGCCCAGTTGCCAAGATGGCAAACAGTGAGAGTTGTGATAGCAGTGGCTGCGTCAAAGCAATGGTCTTTACATCAGATGGATGTAAAGAATGCATTCTTGCATGGGGATTTGCAAGAAGAGGTGTATATGTTGCAGCCACCTGGATATGAGGATGTGGGTCACCCCAAGCATGTTTGCAGGTAATGCATTCTTGCATGGGGATTTGCAAGAAGAGGTGTATATGTTGCAGCCACCTGGATATGAGGATGTGGGTCACCCCGAGCATGTTTGCAGGTTGAAAAAAGCCTTGTATGGCTTAAAACAAGCACCAAGAGCATGATCTGACAAGATTTTTGAATATCTTGTCACTATTGGCTTTCATGCAGCCAATGCAGATTTCTCGCTGTATGTGAGACATGGTGATACAGGAGTTGTGCTTGTTGTCATCTATGTAGATGACTTGATCATTATGGGGGACCATGATGCAGAGATCTTTGATGTAAAGATCTTGCTAAGACAGAAGTTTGAGATGAAGGATCTAGGGGAGCTCAGATATTTCTTGGGCATTGAGGTGATTAGGTCACCACATGGTATTAGATTACTGCAGAGACAGTATGGCTTGGACATGTTGTCCAAGTATGGTATGACAGGCTGTAAGCCTATTTCTATGCCATTGGATCAGAATGGCAAGTTGAGTGCAGATTCAGGAGAGATCTTGGAGGACCCTACTATGTACAGAAGCATAGTAGGAAGTTTGATTTACATGACGATCACCAGACCAGATTTGAGCTATGTTGTTGGGTTGGTGAGTCAGTTTATGCAGGTTCCACGGAAACCGCAGTTGGATGCAGTGAGACGCATACTGAGGTATGTGAAGTCTACTTTGCATTGTGGACTATTCTATGAGACTGGGACAGAGATATGTGTACATGGGTACACAGATGCTGATTGGACTGGTAGTATCTCAGATAGAAGATCTACCAGTGGATTCATGTTTTCTTTGTGGAGTGCTGCTGTGACTTGGAGCAGCAAGAAGCGGCCTACGGTTGCTCTATCCAGTACAGAGGCCGAGTACAGAGGAGCTGCTATGGCAGCATGTGAGGTAGCTTGGTTGAGAAAGCTACTTGTAGATTTGGGTCTATCAGTGGATAGACAAGTTGTCATTTTCTGTGACAACATTAGCAGTATTTTATACAGTTGGCCAGGAACCCAGTCTTTCATGCTCGTACGAAGCACATAGAGGTCCACTACCACTTTGTCAGAGAGAAGGTCTTGGCAGGAGACCTTGACCTTGTTTATGTCAGCACAGAGGATCAGGTAGCTGACATCTTCACCAAAGCATTGGGTACAGAGAAGCTCCGCAGATTCAGAGCTTTGCTTGGTGTACATGAGATGGAGTTGAGCTCGGGGGGGAGTGTTGAGATATCGAGCTCGTCTAGTGAGGCGGTGGACACTGATGACCCGCCTGGGGGATAGGCCCCACACTTACACCACTGGCATGGTTGGTGAGATCTTGGGTGATATGCGGCCAGTGGGATGACAGGCTGTGTGACAGCCATTCTAGAGACTGGCATAGTTATAGCGCCAGCTCATTTAGTCGGGTTCACACTATAGAGAACCCGTGTATGTATTGGTTGAGTACCTTTCATATTGTGTGTACTCTTATCTTGTATATGGTGTGTTGAGTGTTGAGTAGAGAAGAAGAAGATTTTCAGCCTCTCACCTTGTGTGTTCTCTATTAGGGTTTTGTGAGTGTGTGTGTGTGCTTGCAAGAGCTCAAGCTCTCTTCCCCCCTGCATCTTTTCATATACTGCAACCAAAACTGTCACAGCTAGTGACCTTACTTTGCATACATACACCCAATGGAAACTTTGAGACTTTTTTGCAGCACACACAGTGTCTACACAACCAATTGCCCTTCCTGCAGTTCCAAAAACAAAGTTCTGTAGAGAATTGAAACTTACCCACAATGCTTGTGAATGCTTGCGAAGTGAAAAATGGAGGTCCAGACGTGCCCGAAATACGTTTTCGGCTCGAAAAATTAAGTCCAAAGGGATAATATAGTAGCCCTGTAGCTTTCCTCCCCCCGCAAAGAAAGCTCCTCAATCGGAGTTCGTTTGCCGATGCCTCCCAAAAAGCTCCCGACAAGGGTGTAGTAGCCAACACAAAGGGGGAAGAGTAGATGAAGCTCTTACCCTTGTACTGCTTCATGTACTTCTCTTGCTTCCTTAGCATGAACTAGGCTCTGATACCATGAAAGGATGCAGGGGAGAAGAGAGCTTGAGCTCTTGCAAGCACACACACACTCACACAAACCCTAGAAGAGATCACACAAAGTGAGAGACTGAAAATTTTTCTTCTTCTTCACACAACAAAAGAGGTCTACAAAGAAGATAAAGTGACTAACACACATAATAGAGTATATACAAGTGGTCTATAATGTGAACATGCTAAGAGAAGTGAGTAGATGTGGACTAGTCGGTGTAGTCTAGCTGTAGAATCTCTGGCAAAGATATGTCGGTGCTAGCTACCAAACCTGCGCCAGTGATATAAATGTCGAACAGTCATGCAGGCGCCTCGTGAGTGTCAGCTTATGTTGAGCTTGACATCTCAACAGGGCAGTGCCCCTTGCACTCTCATCGGGGCCTTTTTCCAAGGGCAAGGCCACTGTCCCCCCTGGGTTAGGGATATGCAAGTTATCTCGGCCCCAATCATGGATCACCTAGGCTTCCCTCAACCAAGACCTTCCGATGAGCAAGTTGTAGGCCCCTCTAGTTGGTGGGAGGTCTAATACCACAAAATTCATTTCAAATACTAATCCCTCAAAAGTCATCGAAACTTGCCTGACTAGTCCCAAGGACATCACTTCTCTCTAGTCGGCCACTCGAATGGCGAAGGGAGATAGCTCTATAATTCGGAGACCCAAGACTTGCCTAGTAGCTTCAGGTATGATGTTAACACCAGAACCACCATCCACAATGGCCCCTATAATTTGAGTTCCTCCCCGGAGACTATCACCCGCGGGCTTCGGTGATCGGCCACTCCTGTTTGTAGTGAGGCATACCCTTGCTTGGCTGCCTAGGCCATCGCCCACTACTACTAGATGTGGCTTCACCCCTATTTATCTTCAAATCCATCCAATGCTGGATGAAGCCTAACAGTCGCTCTCCTATTCCCTACCTCACACCACATAATTGAGGAAGGGTGATTTCCACCTTTTCTCCTGTCGGCAGCACTTCCTCCCAACTTCAATTACTAACCTTGGGTTGGGTAGACCTGTCACCCACCTTTGAAGGTATGGTGGTTGGGGGAATGACCAAGGTAGACGCTGCTTCCTTCTCCATGGGTGGTGTTTGAGTGAATTCTTCCACAGCCTCCTTATAAGCTTGTTCCACAATGGATGGGTAAACTGCACCATCAAGAGGAGGAGTTGGTGTCTTTTGGGCCCCTTGGGACTAGGTGACGTCTGCTACTATTAGAGTGCTACCAGTGGGAGGTGGCACCACTGCCACTATTGGAGTGTCAACCTTGGGAGCGAGCCCTCTGGTACAATGCATTAAGCTTGCATGTGGCCGCTTCCCCCCCACAACGGTAGCATATAAGAAGCAAGGTGAGGTTGTTGGGAGGATGGCGATTGGAAAACCTTTGGTTAGGCCTAGCCCCATACGTGTTGTTAGCGCCTGGAGGTATTAGAGAAGCTGCTACCGCATAGACCACCGAGGGTGGGTTTTGATAGACTTGGTGTGTTTGTGGAACCAGCACAGGTGGGAGGTATGTCTAATAGGTTGGGAGAGTGCCTACTTGATATGGGATTTGCATAGGCAAGGGGTTGTATGTTAGGGTTGCTCCGGGATGAGGGGTATTAGAGTATGCTACCTTGGCTACCTAAGCTCCCTATAGATGATGTAGCCTAGGCCAAGTAGCCTAGGCCAATGGAGGGGTTTGTACAAAAATAGCCATGGGGGAGGGAAGGGTATGTGGGGTAGCTAAGTAGGAGGGACCAGTGGTGATAATGTTAATGTATGCTTGGGATTGGGTGGTAGTAGCTACTCCAACTGATTGAGGGTTCAAGAAGGGTGTTGGGTTTGGTTGGTGGTTAGGGGCCTGGGCAGAAGTTAAAGCACTACTGGTTGGGGTCACCATCATGTAGTCTTCGACGAAGGGATTAAGCGGGGTGGCACCTTGATTAAGTTGTTACTACATAAGGCAAAGTCCCTTAAGGTAGTAACACTCCTTATCCTCATGGCCTGCCTTTGAGCAAAATGAGCAATATTTCTTGGTGTGACAATCATTTGGAAGATGGCCTTGCAAGCTACATACCGGGCATCATGCACTCGTCTTGGGATCTTTGACCTTGACCTGCTCGATCTCCTTCCTGAGCGCTGTCCCATGATCGCGTCCTCGTGTTGTGACCTTTTGAAATCTTCAAGCTCTTTCTTGAGCTTGGCTAGCTGGTCCATGGAAGCAGATGTAGAAGCTACCATCTAGACTCGTGGAAAATTTGGAGGAGCCAAAGACATGCCAGGGATAAGTGGAGAACAAGAGGTACTGCACTCCGTCATGAGGCGAGCATTCTCAAGTTGTGTAGCTCTGTCTTAGAAGTCTTGCAGGGTGCCTTAGGGTGGAAAGGCCTCTCTCATCTTCATCGTCGTTTCAGTAGGGAGTGCTCTAAGCACCCACTGTTGTACCATGTAGTTTCCAGGATCTTGGGGTAGCCGCGTGACCAAAACTTTAGCTCTTGTGACAAGTTAGGCCACTGACTCCCTTGCCTTCATGGACAGTTGGTTGAGCTCTGAGTAATGAGGTCGCAATAGTTCCTAGGCCGAAAGGTAGCCAAGAACTGTAACCTGAGGGTGGCCCAATCTAGGAAGTGGTTGACAAGAAATTGACTGTACCACCAGTTGGCACTTTCTTCTAGCATTATCAGGAACAAGACCAAGTGTGCATCATCTTGGTTTAAACCTCTTGAGTCACACATCGTGAGGAACTACCGCACATGGTCTTATGCATCTTCAATGATGGTACCTTTGAAGGTTGGTAGTTTAACTTGCACACAGTTAAGGACAGTAGCCTGTGAGATCCCCCGCCCCTCCTCCGCAGTGCCCCCTCCGAGGGTGCTGGTGGCAGAAGCAGCGTCAGCCTCTTGCATGGGGTGGGGATCCACACTCGCGGAGCCTCGCCTGCAAATGTCCGGACAAGAAACTAGCCCAACGGTTCCTCTGAAATCGAGCCCGGAAAAACTTCCCTTGCCCGGAAGGCACAGGCGATTCCGCCATGGAAAAATCTTCTAATGGGAAATTAATCTAACGAGTCAAAGTCTTAACTAGTTAAACTGATCCGACCGAACCTGAAGTCACATGGTCAGATCAAAGAAAAGACTTGCACTTGGTCCATATAATCACCGCTTATTTCCTCCTTTAACGAGGCACAACCGCCCGCCGGCTGATTCCCTCCCACCTCAGAACAAGGGTCTTCTCAGGACTTAATCTAACTAACGTAACTAATCGTATCTTAATCGTTTTATAGGAATCCCCTGATCCAGCATATCCGGCCCATGGGTTAGCCAACCACCCAACCACTGTATTGGTGGGATTCCTTTATAATGATTTGGTTATGTTTTGCATGGGTACCAAGGAAAAGAGTTCCCAGGCCCCCTACCCGGCGTTTCATGCAAAAATGAAGGTAGGCATTCTACATACACATCCAATATGAAATTTCCATTTAAAAGAGATTCGGTTATCTTTAAAACAATCCGTCAATAGAAATCATAATAGTACTGATCATCATCCTCCAAAATTTTGAGTCCATTGTGTTACAAAACATATCATTTAGACTCTCCGTTTGATTCACAAAAATCTTTCTTTCTAACCCATCCTCGATGCAAGCATGGGTGTCCTAGCAACCGCGAGCCCATGCATCACTTGGTCAGAACCCACTAGGATCCTACTTAGGTGTCCTTGCACTTCACTCGGGGACCACTTCGTCGGTCCTCGCCCATCGTACCAGAAGTGCACCATTTTAACCATACCGAGGCTGGTCAAGACCTTGGCAAGCTTTGTCGCGAGAGCGACGTCCCTCGACGACTCCCTGCCAACTGTTGCAACGAACCTCCTCTTAAAACACATGCCAAATGCTTCCTCCAACATTCTGGCGTTAAAAAATCCTTTAAATGAAAACAGAGGTTCTATGCAAGTAAAATTCCCAGTTTGAGATTGGTTCCACAAAACCCCTTTTTCCTCAATTCCCAATTTCGTAATGAGAATCCTTGATTTCTCATCAGGGTAATCTACCCATCATTTGACTGATGGTCCAACTAGATTCTTGGTGATTTCGGTCAAAGAAAAACTAGTTAACGATAGTCTATTCTTTGTATTTAGGAACTAGAATTGGTCACGAGTTTTTGCTGCTTGATTCAGATTGAGAGATGGACAAGTAAGTTTACTGTCCGTTCCTCTTGTAGTCTAACCAAAATCATTCGGTTTAGTTCTAACAAGGATTTTCTTCAGATAAACATCTATTTTTGGGTAAATACCAATTTAGTAATTTAACCACATCAAATATCTAAAGATATTCTTTCTATCAATTAATTTCTCAATCTTAATTCCCTAGGTGAAATTATGGTGAAAATTTCTTCTTTTGTCATTAAAAATTAATTCAAATCTTTCTCTACTTAAATATCATAAAAATTCTTCTTTTTAATACAATTATCTATTTTTTAAATAAGCTTAAAATTCCTCATTTTTCCATTTAATGAATACAATCCAAATGTCATGGGAATTCCTCTTTTATCATATAAATAAATCTATCTAAAATTACTCTTTAAATTAAATAAAAATATTCAATATTCCAAATATACCAAGAATTCCTCTTTTTCCATTTAAATGATTGAATTCCAAATATGATGGGAATTCCTCTTTCATCATTTAAATTTATTCATGCATAATATAATTTTAACAAAAATTCCTCTTAAAAATTAAATAAAAATATCCATTAATCCTAATATGACAAGAATTTCACTTTTTCCATTTAAATGATTGACTTCCAAATACAATGGAAATTTCTCTTTCATCATTATGCATAAAAATGATTTATGTATTAATTTATGGATCTAAATCATAAGTTTATCATAATTTATGTAACATAAAAGCATTAAAAATCCATTTCTTTAGCCTCTAGCTTGACTAGCATAGAGTTTGATTTTAGAATTGAGAATTGCTCCATGAGAAGCATCATTTGAATAGAGAATTGGTCATAGGAATGACCATTCTTTGGGGGGGAGAGAGAGATATATACTTAAAAAATATCCTAAATTAAGCATAAAGATAATCTTTTTATGATTAATCATTAGAATTCATTAGAGAGCTTCATTTGCATTGAAAAACCATTTATTTGAATACTTCTCAAGCTTGAGAGGGGTTGAGAAGTGAAAACATTTAGAATATGAGAGAAAAAACTATAAAGTCATATCTTACCTCTTGCTTTGCTTGCTTCTCTATTCTCAGAAGAGGCACCCAACCAATAAATTGGTTAGTATGTTGAGAGGAAAGCTCCAAGGAAGGTTGAAGAGAGAGAGAAACTCCAATCTCTCCAAATTGTAGAGGATTTTTAGGGGATAATAGAAAATATGCTTATTCTAATGTAATATTGGCATGGTCTAGTTTCACATATGAGAATACAAAAGAATGAGGGTCTATTTATAGGTGAGGGAGGCCACTAACTGAGTCCAACTAAGTTCTAGAATTTTTCAGGTTCACTTTGGCTGAATTTGGACAAGATTTGGACTAGTTTAGCTCCCATTTTGATCTAGTTTGATAAAATAATCTTAATATTTTGGAATAAAAAACTCATTGACATGTGTGAAATAGGCTCCTCCTTGAAGTCTCCCCTTTTCCTTACCAAGGTGTCAAAATTGTATGATTACTCCAAAACATCTCATTTTTTTAGTAATATCTCATTGCTTTTAACTAATAAATCTTGTACTGAGTCAACTCTTCATCTTATATGGGCATTTACTCATTTTTGGGTATTTTCTTTCATTCATTGGATTTATCTCATCCCAACACTTGAATTAACCTTACTGGCCCATAGAAACCTTAATTGAACCATAATCCATAAATTTCAGAAAATCTTGACCCTTAGGCTAAGGTCTTTCAAATCATTTTTAATTGATTCCTAATGCATCTTGGAAAATTTATTTTGAATTTCTATTTTAGGGAAACATAGTTTTGATATTAGGAGAATTTGTTTATCCAAAAATATCTTAATATTGAATTACCACTCTCTTGAATTTTTCATCTCACTAGATAAAAAAAAGAAAAAATAATATTTTCTTGTATTTAGAAACAGGGAATGATTACAGGGGATTGAAGTAAAGCTAATTCATTATTTAGGCTGAGGAGGAATCTTACATCCTCTCCCACTTAAAAAGTGCGAGATGTCTTGATCTCGCAAAGTGGGGGTAATCTTTCGCCAACTCTTCTTCTTTCTCCTAGGTGGTGTCTTCTAGAGGGAAGAACTTCCACTTGACTAAAAACTCTCTGAGGACTCTGCTCTTGAGAATCTTCTCCCGAGCATCAAGGATTTCCTCAAGTTGGAGTACCATCTGGCCTTGAGTCGGAGAGATCAATTGTTCATCATCAAGCACGTGACTGTGGTTGGGTACATATTTCTTAAGCAAACTGACATGGAATACATTATATACCTTGATATGGGGAGGTAGAAGAAGTTTGTAGACTAGATAGCCCACTTTCTTTATAACAGCATATGGTCCACAATATCTGGGAGAGAGCTTCTTGTACTTCCCTAAAGGATAAGGAACTTCTTTTTGGTCGTACTCGAATGAAGACCATATCTGATTCTTCAAACTCTCTCTCTTTGATCTCTTTTCATCTGCATACTGCTTTTTCCTATCTTGGGTTGCCTTTATATCTTTACGGATTGATTACATTTTCTCGTCCATGTCATCAAGCATTTATCTCGACATCTCGACTCTGATCAATGGGTTAGACCAAGTCAACGGTGTGAGGCAATCTTGTCCATACAAAGCTTTGAAAGGACTCATCCCAACGCTTCGATAATAAGAAGCATTGTAAGCAAATTCGACCACATTCAAATAGCTTAATCACTTCTTGGGCTCCCTGTCTCATAGCATGACCGAAAGATTCTATTACCTAGTTTACTCTTTCAGTCTGGCCATCTGTTTAGGGGTGATAGGCTGTGCTGAGATCCAAGAAAGTTCCTACTGCTTCAAAGAATGTAGTCCAAAATTTCGATGTGAATTTGGGATCTCTATCACTGACTATCCTCCTGGGTAAGCCATGCAATTTGAAGATCTCTTTAAGGAAAACTCTAGCAATATCCACTACAGTGTATGTTTCTTTCACTGGAATCAGATGGGCAACTTTGGTTAGCTTGTCAACTACCACAAAAATGGAGTTGCAACCTCATTGCACTGAAGGTAATCCAGTGACAAAGTCCATACTGATACATTCCCACTTCATCTGAGGAATGTCTAGAGGTTGCAGTTTACCTGGCATCTTGACTCTCTCTGCCTTGACTCTTTGACACATTAAGAATTTTTGCACATGATCAAGTACATCCTTTTTGAGTCCTGGCCAGAAGAAGCTTTTCTTCACAGACATATAGGTTTTATAAACCCTGGATGTCCAGCTATCAGGCTATCATGGGCTTCTCTCAGAATTCTTCCCTTTATTCCCTCATCATTGGGGATACATAGCCGATTATTATAATAATACATGCATCCTTCATCCAATTTGTACCCAAGAACTCGACTCATTTCTTGAGGAGTCTTGATTTCCTAAATCAGAAGGGTGGCAATATCAGGCTATCATGGGCTTCTCTCAGAATTCTTCCCTTTATTCCCTCATCCTTGGGGATACATAGCCGATTATTATAATACATGCATCCTTCATCCAATTTGTACCCAAGAACTCGACTCATTTCTTGAGGAGTCTTGCTTTCCTACATCAGAAGGGTAGCAATAGGGGCAAAGAAGTTGTCCTGCATAATTCTCTCCTTTGCTTCACTGATCAATGGATTTGACACCACTGTAATTGCAAGCAAGGAGGCTTTTCTGCTAAGCGTATCTGCCACCACATTTTCTTTCCACAGTCGATACTTGATTTCACTCTTCTTGAGAAGGTTAGTTAAAGGGGATGCTATCTGAGCATACCTTGGTATAAAGATCCTATACCATCCAGTTAATCCTAGGAATCCTCTGACTTCCTTTATCGTCTTGGGTTCTGGCCATTCTATGATTGCTTGGATCTTTGCGGGGTCAAGAGAAATCCCATCTTTTGACACTTTGAATCCCAAGTATTCCACCTGGTCAACAGAGAAAGAAAAACACTTGCTCTTTTTTGCAAAGAGTTGGTGTTTCCTTGGGATTTCCAAGACCTTGCGCACATGATCTTCATGTGATCTCTGCAGCATTCTTTGAGTATACCAACATATCATCAAAGAAGACGAACAAAATCATCCAAGTATTCTCTGAGAATATCCTGCATAAGACGATTAAATGTCACCGAGGCATTAGTCAATCCACACGGCATGACTGTGAACTCATAATGCCCGTAGCCAAGTATTGAATGCTGTCTTTGGTATGTGCTGCTCCTTGATTCTGATCTAGTAGTACCCGAATTTGAGATCTATCTTTGTGAACATTTGGGTCCCACTTAACCGATCTAGAAGCTCATCAATCCTAGGGATAGGATACTTATTTTTAATTGTTAATTGATTCAATCCTCTGTAGTCAATACAGAGTCTTAACATTCCATCTTTCTTCTTTTGAAAGAGAACGGACGCACCCCAGGGTGAGACACTGGCTCTGACGAATCCCTGCTCTAACAGTTGTCTTAACTGCTCCTTAACTTCTATGATAATAGCCTGATTCTTATGGAGCCAATCCATTCCAAGGATTCCATCATCATAGACTCCCAAAGGTAGGACTCTGAACTGGCACTCTGTTACGTTTCCATCTAGACTAAACTGTCTGTCTCAAGGTGTGGGAAAAGAATCTTTCCACTGGCCAATTCCACTTGCATAGGTTTCCCTTATTTTTGTTTTAGGACTAATTTACACAAACATCTTGCGAAAATAAAAGAATGAGTGATGCCTAAATCAATCAAAATCTTGAATTGCTTACCCTGGTACTCTGCAAGAGTCTAGAGGACTGAAAATTGATGATTATTCCCCTGATGCTCTATTGCTGCATAGATCTGTCCTTTTTCTTCCTCCACTTCTTCAGCTATAGTGACTACTCTAGCTGCTGCAGTCTGAGGTGGAACTCTCTCTCTTTGGTTACTCCAATTCTGGGAGGGAGTTCGGAGACTACTTTGCATGGAGGCTGTAGGCTGAGCTAGCACTCTTCTGGGGTTGCCCTGATTTTGGCACGGGGAACCCTGATTGGGGTTGATATGAAAAAGTCTATCTCTGAACTCTGGGACCCTGGCTTCCTTGGCCCATAGAAGGAGATGAGCAATCCTTGAGCTAGTGCCCAAACCCCTGACATCCAAAGCATCTATTCTCACTTCAAAGCTCTTTCCTTAGCATTCTTGAGAGAGCCGGAGTTCCTGAGAAAGTACTTCGAGGGAAAGGTCTTCCTTCATTCCTAAAATTTTCCGACTCCAGATTCTGGTTGGGACCTTGGTGTCTCTTTGGAGGTGGAAGGTTGGAAGAACTTCCCAGTGTCTAGAATCTCTTAAAGGATGAGGGAGCTGGCTTTGGCAGGACTTTCACACGATGAAGGCTTTGGCAAAGTCCTTCGCCATTCTGACAGCTTCTACCATGGACACTGGCTTGGCATTCTTGACCAGTGTGTATAAGGGTTCGTTCATTCCCCGAATGAACCTGACCATAAGTTGCTCTTCGTCTAGAGGTGGTGAATACTTGAGTAGAAGAGAAAATGCTCGGTGATATTCTTCGATGGTTTTGCTCCCCTGGTTTAGCTCTAAAAATTCATTCATTTTGGTTTCTAAGAACCCGGGGGACAAAACCTCTTCCTTAAATAGGCTTTAAGATCGTTCCAGAACTGGGTATTCCTGTCCAGATGGTTGGTGTCACAATGGTTTCTCCATGCCACCCTGGTTGTTTCCACAATTTTCAGCCTGGCAAGAGCCATTTTGCTCTGCTCATTGTAGCCTGTGACATTAAAATACTCTTCCATCACTTCCACTCATTTCTCCACAACCTCGCCCAGGTTCTCCCCTTCTCCTTTGAAGGGTTCTCGCTAGAATATGAGAGAAAAAACCATAAAGTCACATCTTACCTCTTGATTTGCTTGTCTCTCTATTCTCAAAAGAGGCTCCCAACCAATCAATTGGTTAGTATGTTGAGAGGAAATCTCCAAGGAAGGTTGAAGAGAGAGAGAAACTCCAATCTCTCCAAATTGTAGAGGATTTTTAGGGGATAATAGAAAATATGCTTATTCTAATGTGATATTGGCATGATCTAGTTCACAGATGAAAATACAAAAGAATGAGGGTCTATTTATAAGTGAGGGAGGCCACTAATTGAGTCCAACTAAGGTCTAGAATTTTCCAAGTTCAGTTTGGCTGAATTTGGATAAGATTTGGATCAGCTTAGCTCTCATTTTGATCTAGTTTGATTCAAGAGAGAGGAGAGATAAAATAATCTTAATATTTTAGAATAAAAAACTCATTCACATGTGTGAAATAGGTGTCTCTTTGAAGTCTCTCCTTTTCCTAAGGTGTCAAAATTGTATGATTACTCCAAAATATCTCATTTTTTAGTAATATCTCATAGTTTTTAACTAATAAATCTTGTACTCAGTCAACTCTTCATCTTATGTGGACATTTACTCAATTTTGGGTATTTTCTTTTATTCATTGGATTTATCTCATCCCAACACTTGGATTAACCTTATTGGCCCATAGGAACCTTAATTGAACCATAATTCAAGAATTTTAAAAAATCTTAACCCTTGGGCTAAGGTCTTTTAAATCATTTTTAATTGATTCCTAATGTACCATGGAAAATTTATTTTAAATTTATGTTTCAGAAAAATATATTTTTAATATTAGGAGAATTTGTTTATCCAAAAATATATCAATATTGAATTACCACTCTCTAGAATTTTTTATCTCACTAGGCAAAAATAAGAAAAAATAATATTTTCTTGTATTTAGAAACAGGGAATGATTACAAGGGATTAAAATTAAAGCTTATTCATTATTCACGTTGAGGAGGAATCTTACATAGCCAATGGCTTTAGCCCTGGGAGATGCCATAGGGTTAGAAGAAGAAGATGTTGAGGGGAGAGAAAGGGAATGAGGAAGAACCCTACGATGATTAGTTTGAAGAGGAGAATGAAGGGGTGAATCACCTCTAGAAGCTCTAGTCTTTGGGGCATACACAACACTCCTCTCACCACGAACAAAAATCACCAAAAAGAAAAAGAAATTTTTTTAAAGGCTCTGCTCAACCTCTAGGAGAGTCCCATTGTGATCACCAAATTTTGTCTTAGCTGTGGATAACTCCGCCGATCCTCGCTAGGAAACGGCACAAAAACTAGGGTTGGGAAAAAGGGAGCATGGATCCTCTCAAGGAAGTATACTTGCCAAGGATGAGTCAACCTCACTGGCTAGACGTGCGAGATCTATGCTCTAAACTATCTACCGTGCTCTTCGACCACCACCTAGCACCGCAGTATCCCTACAGGTCTTTAACTTCTCACTCACCTCGCTTACAGAGAGAGATATACCAAACACCACAAGAGTGTAACACTCTATATCAAGATACCAAAAGGAATAATACAAGAGAGACTTTGCCATTCAAGTATCAAATTTTCTATCTGAATCTTAACATCAAACATATGCTCTAATTCAATGATTAGATGAGGTGCAATTATTGGGATGAAGCTAATTAAATTTTTAGAGAAGAAAAAGTATATTTTTATAATTCTAAGTAAAGAATATATTATACATTACATAGACATGCGTGAATTATTAGTAGTTTTAAAGAATACAAGAGTGTAACACTGTATATCAAGATATCACCAAAAGGAATGATACAAGAGGTACTTTGCCTCATCTAGATTTAGATAGAAAACTAAGGATCCAAACAATCAAATTTTAGATGGTAGTGAGTGCTATAATTTATCAATTTACTTTATTTTGATCTAGCAGTTCGATTTAGAGTTGTCGTCTTTCAAAAACATAGTTTTTAGTTTATAACAATTAGATTTTGAGACATACAAATGGCATCTATCGTTTTGAAAAATTGATGAAAATTTGGATTCCAGAATCCACTTTGTTGACAAAATGGAATCTAGAAACCAAATTTTCATGAGAGTGAAATTTTTGTCCAAAAAAAAGAGAAATTATGGTCCATAATGAACAAAAATTTCACTTTTATTGGACAAAAAATTTAGTCCATTGAGACCAAAAAAATTCGTTGATAAAAATTTGGATACTAGAATCCACTTGGATTTTGGAATCCAAATTTCTGTCAACAACAAACTGAAATTTCTGTTGATGAAAAGAAAATTCCATCGATGGAATTTTTTCCATCGACTTTTTGACAAAAAAATTTTCCATCGATGCAGTTTTTTGATGGAAATTTTTTTCATCGACAAAATTTTTTGATGGACTAAATTTTTCATCTAATAAAAGTGAAATTTTCGTTCATTATGGACCAAAATTTCTTTTTTTTGACAAAAATTTTGATTTCATGATAGAAACATTAGTCTCAATGGAAATTTGGATTCCAGAATCCACTTTGTCAACAAAGTGAAATCCAAATTTCTATCAGTTTTTTAAAACGACAACTGTTGTCATTTTCATGGCTCAAAATCTAATTGTTATAAACTAAAAACTCTGTTTTTACAAAGACTATAACTCTAAATCGAACTATTAAATCAAAATAAAGTAAACTGATAAATTATAATACTCACTACCATCTAAAATTTGACCGTTTGGATCGTTGGATTTCTATCTAAATCTAGAGACATCTTTTCTTTTAATAAATCTCTTCTATGACCATGGACTCCATAAACCTACATGTCTTAATATCAAAATGTGCTTAAATTCAATCATTGGATCAACTTTCTCGGTTGATCCAATTTAGCCAATTCGCTCTGATACCAGCTGAAAGATCCTTGCCCCCTCCGCACAGAGCGGATTCGCGTGTGCAAGCAGAGCAGAAGTAGCACTTCTTGCACGGGGCAGGATCCCTCACTCGGGGTCTCGCCCACGGATATCTGGATAAGAGAGTAATCCCTCGGTTCTTCAATAACCGAACCCAGAAACACTTCCCCCGCCCAGAAAGCACGGGCGATTCTTCCAGGATAAATTTTTACTTTAACGTAGTCAAGGTCATTTTACTGACCAGACTGATCCGTCCGAGCTTGTAAGTCACTTGGTCAGATCAAGGAAGAAACTTGCACTTGGATCATAGAGACTAACGCTTTTTCCTCATCGAGAGGCACATCCGTTGATTCTTTTCCATAGAACAATTACTATCCGGGATTTATTCATCTAAGTTACCATAACAGAATTGAGTCTCATTTTAGGGATCCATCAGTCCAGCCTAACCCCATCCAGTCCCATGGGTTAGCCAACCACCCAACCACTGTACTGATGGGATCCAATTAGGAATTTGGTTAGGTTTTGTCCCGGATACCAGGGAAAAGAGTTCCCAGGCCCCCTAGCCGGATATTCATGCAAACTTAAAACTAGTCACACCACTTACACACCCAATCTGAAATTGCCTTTTTCACAGATTCAACTGTCTTTAAAACAATCATTTAATGAAACCATAGTGTCACTGATCATAATCCTCCAAAATATCGGGTTGAATCCTAATTTCCAATCATTCTTTCATCGATGTACCTATGGCATCATTGGCAACCAGAACGCTCACCACCTGTCCAGTCAAGGGCCTTTTCGAAAGTTCCTAGCTCGTAGTACTCAGCAATATATTCACTTATCAAAGTCAAAATGAAATCTCTATTGAAGATCAGCAAGATCAACCAACAGATCCATATAAAAGAGCCATGGACTCATCCGTTGAGGACCAGCAAGGTCAATTAACCAGATCCATGCTTGAATTCAGAAAACAACTCTTACTCCTTGTTCCAATATCTTTCCCCACGCACGCTAATCATATCCATGATTAGATAATTAATAAGGAGCAAGTACTAATTAAGATGCTAATCAAGAGACAGGTACTCAAAGCAAGTTCTAAAAATCACATTATCTCATTGCATTAGCTTGATCCAACTACATCATTATATAGCGCTCATGGAGCTCCATCTCACAAGATATGTGCACTCTTGTCTCCATAAATGCTCAGACTACATGTCCTACTACCTGGTGCTTTCCATGTGCTACCTTTTTGACCATTGACTTCACCTTTTACATGTAACCATACAAATCAACCTTTGTTGTAGAACCCTTAGTCTTTTATTCTTCTCGTTTTAATTTACATGCTTTTTTTCTTTCTTATGTGAGTCACTCCTACCTTCCTTGTGCTCCATGACACGACATCTCTCAACATGACTTAATCTTATACTAACTACAATATGATTAGTGCTAAGCTAATCTAGGGTGGATGATACCTAAGCACAATTATGATTAGTGCTAAGCTAATTATAATATGATTAGTGCTAAGCTAATCTAGGATGGATGATACCTAAGCACAATTATGATGAATAAACTAAAATAATTAAGCTTTAGACTCGAGCACAATCAGCCTACTACTACAAGATTAAGGCATGTACGCATAAAGAGGATTAAGAGCTTGCTTGATTCCATTGCTTGAAAGTGACCCCCTTTTATATGAGGTAGGTATAAAAAGGATTTGATAGATTATGTGGGATAGCTTTGACTAGGGTGACTTGGCACTCTAGCATCACTCATTTCAACATGCCCCGTTGATGCTAGATTAGTTACAATTTTTAGGCTTTCACTCTTCCTCTCTCTCACCTTGTGCTCAGCTACTTTGTCCCTTATGCTACTTTGGCACTATAGCTACTTTGGCTATAAATTTTAGCTTGAGTATATAACAGCGAGTCATGAAAAACGATAACAAAATCATGTAAACAACAACTCAACTCCATTTTTGGAAAAAAACCCAAAAATATATATTTTTTCAAATTTATGGAGACAAAAGACACACTTACATGTCAAACATTTAAAAAAAACACTACTTCTGTGAAAAAAAAATGCATAAAACATTACTTACATTTTACTCTAAACATAAAAAATATCCAATTAAAAAAAAGAATTACAAAAGAGAAGAAACTCTTTCAATCAACTACAAGAGTCAGTGGACCTTCTACTTACAAATATCAATTATTTTTTGGTGCAAGTGTCAAGAAGTTTTTTAACTCAAATCCATACACAACAACTTCTATATCATGCAAATTAAGCATGTTCACACGTTGATAAATTTCACATTTCTTTCCTTTTTAGGCATCTCTAGATCATACTTTCCCTTGAGCACATATAAGTTTTGTACCAATACACATTTCTACACTGCGGGTTGTACGTAGTGTGTTGTCAACAAATTGATAGGTGATAAAATTGTTGTTACTTTTAGACCCAATATAATTTGGTGAAACACTTACATGGGGTTAGTGTATTGTGTAAGAAAATAAATTTTCTTTGTTAGTTATCTTATCATGGAGATGATTAGTTTTGACCCTCCGTAGCCTTGGCACTAGATCCATGAATTTCATCATGGTATCAGTAGCCTTGGCACTAGATCCATGAATTTCATCATGGTATCAGAGCCATGATCGTGCTTAGGTAGCATTAGGAGGTTATTAGTATCTTAATTAGGGAGTGAGTAGGGTTTGGAAATCATGTCTTCGTTCCCTGTTCTCTTTGGGTGATATTTTTTATCTGTTAAGAAAGCAAAACTATTGCCTTAGCTGTAGAAAGCAAAACTATTGCCTTAGCTGTAGAAAGCAAGCTATAGGAAATAGGAAGAATAGGTTCCCTTGTGCATTGGAAATAGCCATTGAGATGCCTCATAAAGCAGTAGTATCAGCAAGGACGCAAACACTTGAGTAGCATTGTAAGCCGATTGAGGTGCAGGGCATCCATATAATCAAGAAAACAATCAGTAGAATTCATCATCGTGAAGAAGAATCCACAGCATAGTACAGAGATAGCACAACAATGCAAGAGGTAGAAACAACTACCAAGAGAAGGCAATAGATTCACATAGAAGATTTACATAGGCAGGCAACTCTTGTTGCAAGCTCACTGTCAATAGCAGCTCCAACAGACTCTAGAGAAGCACAAGGTGAAAGGTAAGTGGTCATCATCCAGCACATAGCAATGATAGGATAAAACTCCTCAGCAGTTAACAGGCCACAAGCAGCAAGCCACAAATCGTGTACCCTAAAATCTAATGTCTTGGTGTTTAAAAAAAAGTCCAATTTTTTTAAAAGAAACTGCTCACATGGCCATTAATACCATGAGTATATGTGCAAAGAACAAGGTGTTAGATCATATGGGCTTCACTATTCACAAGAAAATATTCACCAATTGTGTCATAAACAAATACTTTCACCCAAAAAAATTTGTAACTTTTGTAAAGGTCGCCAATATAAGCAAGCAAAGTCTCGGCCATGAGTTGAAAAGAAAAAACATGTAACCTTTAATGTAAAGCGACCAAATGAGCACATAAAAAATTCCTCACTACCCAAGCCAAAATGTTGTAACACTCGACCACTAGAGAATAGCCAAAGTATCACCTTGGGAGAGTGAAAATCAACCCAACCATCTCTAAATAACCTCTGAGCTAGAGAGTAACCAAGCCACAAGAGCCTCTAAGTTACCTAGCCAAGTTTGAAATGGAGGGGGTGATGATATGTTGTGAACCTCACATCCGACCACCTTGCAGCAGCAGTAGCCTAAACATATGACACCAAGGGGAGGGTGTTGAGAGATGTGGTGCCATGGAGCACAAGGAAGATAGGGAGTGAGTCACATGAGAAAGAAAAGAAGCATGCACATTAAAAAGGGAAGACGAAAAGACTAAGGGTCCTATAACAAAGGTTGATTTGTATGGTTACATGTAAAAGGTGAAGTCAATGGTCAAAGAGATAGCACATGGAAAGAAGGTGGTGGTACATGTAGTGTAAGCATTTATGGACACATGGGTGAAACAAGAACGCACATATCTTGTGAGATGGGTCTTACTAGAGTATGAGTATGTGGTGTGTATTTAGTCACAAACACAGGAATTTTTTCAATCCTCATCTCCATTCCCCTTCATTTCTTCTTCACGTATTGTACAATGTATTCTCACATACACACTCCTCTTTCTCACACAACCCTATCACTTAACTTTAGGATGTGTTCACACCACTGACACCCACACATACTTCTATAATCACGGGGTTATATTTCAACACTCCCCCTCAAGCTCAACATGACCTTGCACATCATCAAGGCCTAATGCTACCCTGAAATACTGGAACTTGTCCCTGCTCAATGCCTTTGTGAAAATATTAGCAACCTGCTCATTGGTCTTAACATAGACCAAGTCAATCTCTCCTGCAACCACTTTCTCCCGAACAAAATGGTAATGCACCTCTATATGCTTGGTGCGTGCATGAAATATTGGGTTCCTGGCGAGCATGATACTACTTATGTTGTCACAATATATGACAACCCTATCTTGTATATGGATCCTAAAATCTGCAAGTAGGGTCCTCGACCAAGCCTCCTCACATCGGCAATGATGACTGCTCCATGATACTCTACCTCCATGCTCGACAAGGCTATGGTAGGCTGCTTCTTGCTACTCCAACTGATCATAGTACTTTCCAACAAAAAAGCATAACCACTAGTAGATCTCCTGTCCATAACACTACTAGCCCAATCTACATCTGTGAATCCATACATGCATAGCTCTCCACCTTTGTTATACTTATAGTTGCTATCACATATCGTAGGATCCTTCTAACCACATCAAGATGGCTCTTACACGACCTTTGCATAAACTGACTAATCACCCCTACTACATAACTCAAATCGAGACGTGTGATGGTTAGATAAATAAGACTACCCACCATCTTACGGTACATCGTGGCATCCTGTATGTACCTCTCATCATCAATCATCTTCACATTTTGATCCAATGGTATATCTCCTGGCTTGCACATACTTCTCAACCATATCCAAAGCATACTTACTGCCTTTGTATCATCCAATTTCCTGCAGGAGTGTCTATGACCTCAATGTCTAAGAAGTACCGAAGTTCTCCTAGGTCTTTCATGTCAAATTCAGCAGACAACTTCTTCTTGATTGCTGAAATTTCAGCCACATGACTTCCAAAAATAATCAAGTCATCCACATATATGACCATGACAACCATCTTTCCATCAACATGCTTCACATAAAGTGAATAATCAACCCTAGACTGGCTGAATTTCAAATGTAATAGTGTCTTACTAATGCGCTCACACCATGCACGAGGTGCGTGCTTCAACCCATACAAGGCTTTCCTCAACCTGCATACATATTGTCATCTGGCTGCTGCATATAAACCTCTTCTTGAAGATCTCCATTCAAGAATGCATTTTTAACATCCATTTACCATAGTTTCCAGCCATACATGGCCAATGTAATCACCATCTTGACCATTATTATCTTTGCAACCAGACTAAATGTCTCATCATAGTCTAGACCATATGTCTTTGCATACCCTTTTGCAACCAACCTTGCTTTATAGTGTTCTACTAACCCGTCTGCTGACTTACATTTCACCTTGAAAACCCATTTATAACCAATGGCTTGCTTTCCTACCGGCAACTTCACAAGATCCCATGTCTTGTTGCGAATTAACGCATCCATTTCCTCATCCATTGTTGCCTCTCACTCAGGCTTTCCAACTGCATTCTGAAAACATGTTGGCTCTTTGTGTTGTACCCGAGAAATGCATAATGCATCCTCATGTAGCCATTGTACGTCAGCCTATCCATTGGGTAACAGACTCTCTCTGATCTCCTCACTTGCGGTGCATTCTTCTCATCCTCTCTTGCATGAGGTGGCACATGCTTCTCTGCATATCTTGTGACCAGTGTCCTAACATGTGGCAAACCATGCTCTTCATCCATACTCTCCTCACCTAAGCACTCTTCCACACCTACCTTTTTCTTGCCTTTGCCACTAGTTGTGTGTCACGTAATCTCCCGCTCCATGGATTCACATTTCCTGTGCTTTCCTCACTCTCTAACGGACCTGACATAGTACTGCTTGATGGCTCTGCATGATGTACATCTACTCATGTCTCATGCTGCTCCTCATATGCATCATCTATCATCACAAGCTTTGGTTTGTACCATGATTCATGCTCACTGAACCTCACATCTCGACTCACATATACCTACCTTGTGGTCGGATCATAACACTTATACCTTTTCTTTTCAACCGGGTATCCCAAGAAAATACATTTGACCACTTTAGGCTCCATCTTCTTCCTTATTTCACCTGGCACATGCACATAACAAACGCAGTCAAATACTTTTATATATGCAACTATTGGTTTGACTCCATAAAGTCTCTCATAAGGCGAAATCTCATGTATCACAACCATTGGTGTCCTATTCATGATGTGTACTGTTGTATGCACTACTTCTGCCCAATATGACAACGGCATGTTCATCTCATTCATCATTGCTCTCGCAACTTCGGCAATCACCCGATTCTTTCTCTCAGCAAACTGGATTTTGTTGTAGAGTGTACCGACATGTAATCTGTCTCCGTATGCCCTTATCCCTCATGTATGCATCAAATTCATGCAAGAGAGACTCTCCCCCTTCATCTGTGCATAGGCATTTTATGTAGCAACCCAACTCCTTCTCAACCATTGCCTTATACTCGAGAAAAACCTCAAATGCTTTGCTCTTGGCTTTCAGAAAGGACACCCATGTCATTCTGCTAAAATCATCAGTGAATGTAATGTAGTAACGTGACCCTGACGGCGTCACATTCTCACATGGTCTCCAAATGTCTAAGTTGCTCTCAAGTCAAGAAACCAGTCATCTGAGTGCTGCGGCTCAGCCATGCTACCCAGTACATGCTCCATAGGAAACAAGAGACCACTGGACTTGTTGGCATACATATTGCCACTGTCATATCCTCGATAATTTCCATATTGTTGGCCTCTACCTCGTCCTCGACCATACTGCTGATTTTGCTTGAGGTAGCGATCGCGCTCAAAGTGCCCATATTTGCCACAGTAGTGACACTCTCCATCTCTCTGCTGGTAACCTGTACGACCTCTACCACGGGGTTGTGCTCTCCCCTTGCCTCTAGGCATATAGTCACTGCCTCTAGATGAGTATTCTCCTCAACCTACATTATGATTGTTGTGCCCACGGCCACGACCAAAAACACCTCGGCCTCGACTATGATAGAACACCTGGTCCCTGTTGCTTCCACTGCTAGAAGCTCCGAGTCCCAACTTAACTTATTCGGTCATGCATAAGGCAACTTATTCCTCAAAGTCCGGCATAGTACCTCCCACAGAAACTGATGTATCTAGTGACTTATATTGTAGCCCCAATCCATTCAAGGTGACCGATACAAGATCGTCATAATCCACCTGGCAATTGATACTAGCCAAAGCCTCTGTAATTTGCCTAATCTCAGCCACATAATCTGTAATGCTGCGGTTCCCTCGCCATATGCCATGTAACCGCTGCTTCAACTAAATCTTTTGTGCTTCCGTACTTGTTCCATAAAGCTTATGGATGATCTCCCAAGCTTCCTGTGGCCTATTTGCCTTCTTGATATGTGGTACAAGGGACTCCGATATACAAAGCAAGATCCAATGCAAGACCTTACGCGACCTCTCTATCCATTGCTTGTAGGCAAGCTTCTGCTCATCTGACGGATTATATTCCGGTGACCGCGGGCAACTATCATTACCTGTTACAAGCTCCCACGTGCCTTTTCCTCTCAAAAAATTTTCCATCCTGTAAGTCCACACACTGTAGTTGTCTTTGGTGAGCTTTTCACCTACCATTTACGTTACTTGGGTTGTCTCACCCATGATGCAAATCAGCAACAAAACCAGCAAAAAAATCAGCAGAGTATCACAATAAAAAGATCACAAATCTGACATACATCTGCCACCAAATCAGTCCCAACACATAGGCATTTGCCAATCCACTTTATGCATCAAACATCTCAGCCGTAATACAAGCTGTGAGCATCCAACTTCCACATATAGGACCATAAGCATCAAGGCTTCCGATAGTGGGGTTACCTACAGCCACTAAGACCCAAAATCAGCCAACTGTCACCCATGAGCTCTCTGCCATGATGTAACCACTAACTGATTGCATACAAGTCAGCAACTCCGTGTACTCACAACATGTATGTCATACATCCACTGATCATGTACATCCAGTCACCCAACAATTTCAGCATATATTAAACCACCACTGCATATACATAAGTCTACACTGCATACACATAGCCTGCAGCCTGTATGTCCAATTTTAATGGCTGAATTACAGCAACTTTTTCCTGAATTGCAGACATCATAACTTCCAAACGATAATCCAGATGACCATGTTGTAAAAAACAAAGTTGTAGACAAAAATGTATGCTACAACTTCTCTTTTGAACACAGATTCCAAATCTCTATAGATTTAAAGTTATTTCAGTCCGAAGACAGCCCTGCAGTCAATTTTGCACTTTTTTGTGAGCAAGCCCAAAAATATGTTTCCTGCTTTCCGTGTTCTTCAAGTCTGCGTTTTTCTGAGATTTACTGGTGTACGTCACTTTTGGGCATCATAGACATATCCAAGAACATCCTCATTGCACCACACAACATCCCGAATGCATTGCCAAGCTCTAACCGCATGAACATGTGCTTCCTCTCTTAGTTCTTCCCAAACAGGAAACCTGTATTTCTTATTTTGGACCCATTGCCATTTCTGTACATACACCAGACCTCACAGAAGTTGATGAGAGTTGTCTTAGACCTCAAGAATGGGTTTCAAAAGCTCCAATTGACCTATGGTTGGTGTATGGGAAGCTTAGCAAAGGCATCCTGCTTCTATGGATGGCGCCCCCCTCATGGTTGATTTCTCAGCCTGTGTGCTTCCACCAAGCTCATGGCTTATTAAACATGAATTCCTTGGCTTAAAAATACCCTCTGCAACAGAGTAGCTAGGGAAAAGCAAGTGACCTTGATCTGATCCAGTGCTATTGTTTGTAACAGTGCTGCTGCACTTCTCAGTGCTCCCAGCACTCTATGCACACGACTTGCATCAGGAATGAAGAAGAAGAGAACTTTTCCTCTTTTGGCTATGTTAACTCCTTTTAGCTTTGCCTCTTCTCAAGAGCTTGTTCTCACCATGAGTAGGGTTTCTCTTGCTTCCTTGTATTCTGAACCTGTGTCTTGTATTTCCAACCTACAGCTCACTTCTCCACCTGCTTCATTGTTCCTCTTGTTGCTCTTGGTGGCTCTAATACCATACCCTTACTAGAGTGTGAGTGTGGTGTGTATTTAGTCACAAACACACAGGAACTTTCCCAATCCTCATCTCCATTCCCCTTCATTTCTTCTTCACGTATTGTACTGTGTATTCTCACATACACACTCTTTCTCACACAACCCTATCACTTAACTTTAGGGTGTGTTCACACCTCTGACACCCACACACACTTACATAATCACGGGGTTATATTTCAACAATGGGAGCTCCATGAGGGCTATATAATGATGTATTTGGATCAAGTTAATGCAATGAAATTATGCCACTAGCATGGTTGGTGAGATTGTGGTTGATATGTTGCCAATGGATGACAGGCTATAAGCCACTTTGGAGTACTAGATTTATGGCATAGTTATAACGTCAGCTCATATAGTCGGGTTCACACTATGGACCAACCATTATATGTTATTGTAGAAGAGTACTTTCCCTTTATGTATGTACTCTTATCTTTTAGTTATATGGTTATAGAGAAGAGGAAGAAAGAAGAAAATTCAGCCATCCATCTCTCTCTCTTGTGTCTGGCACTCTCTTGTGTGTGTGTTTGCTTGCAAGGAACTCAACCTCTCCCTCTCCCCCACATTCTCTTTATGGTATCACAGCTCTGGTTTGTGTGAGAGCTAAGGAGACAAGCAAGAGAAAGTGGTACACAGGTAAGAGCATCATCATCTCTTCCCCTTCTTGTTTAGGTATAACACCCCCTCGGTAGCTCTAAGAGCTACACATCTCCAATTGAGGAGCTGTCTTCACATACTTTGAGGTTTTCGTGTGGTATACAATACTTTGTACTAAAGTTTGGCACATAAAATGATGTTTTAAGCACGTTTCAATCTTCGTTCTATCACTGCAATGTATTTTCGATAATTTCGGAAAGTTCTGGTAGAGAAATGTCTCTGGTCAAAATCTGGTTATTACAGTGTAGAGTGAATTTCGAGAGTGCAGACAGTGTTTGCACATGTATTATTTATATTGGGTATATATACATATTCTCTAACGAGATCCCGTGACATACAGGTTGTACTGAAGTACCTCTCTATAACAATTCAGAAGATATTGTTGTGTTACGTGCTGTGCATACAGAAATTGTCTATTTGCACGTTTCTAATTATTTGCAGGCAACAATGTTTAACAAACTCAATCAGATTGTTAGTGAGAAGCTGGACAAGAATAACTTCCATGCCTGGAAGTTCAGAATGGCCAATTTCTTAGTAGGTAAAGGATTTTTACTTGACTATTTAAAACATTACTAGAACTGAGATAGCTTTGAAGTTTTTTCCAATAACGTGATGATTATCCGATGTGCTCAGTTATCTTTTATTGCTTTGAAATACTTTATATAGTTTGCTTTAAAATATTGTTTATGGTTTGTATTTAATACTTTAAGGAACTTGTAAGTGCTAAAGGATATACACCAAGCTGTCATTGATTGGCTTTAAACATTTTGTGAGAATGTGAATTATATTATGAAGCTATGGACCAAGAACAAGTAGCTCTGCACAACTTGGATCCATACAAAATAGCTCTTTCAAGATATTTCAACAAATATGTAGTCTAGATTCACTATTATTTCATCCATAGTGTGCATACCAACTCTAGTTTCAACTAGTTGCATACACAATACTCTCAAAGTTTCCCTGCCTCCCACATGTAATGCATGCAACAATACAATAATGTAGTCTCCATCAAACATGGCTCTACCTATGTAGAGCTGCTTGGTTTTAAGTTTAAGAGGGCCATAATGTTTTACAGATTATCAAATCTACCAATTGTAGAATTCTATTCTTCTTCTATCATAAAAGATAGGCACAAGTATGAAACTCAAGTATGCACTTGGTACAATTAATTTAAAGAAACAAACATTGTATTACATATCCATGAATAGAAGATATTATAGCACATATTTTATTACAGTTATGAAACTTGTCCAATACATCACTTATAGGCTTTCAGCTATCCAATTTCAATACAACTGCGAAGCTAGTCCAATACACAAAGGCTTTCAGCAGTTTCCATACAACTAGTCCAATGCATACGAAGGCTTTCAGCCATGAAATTTTAATTACACCTAATGGGGTGGGTGCATCTTTCACCACATCGTACCAGGTCTCTTGTATTAACATGGCTGACATTATTGTGTGCATCCTCCACATGTGCAATTGTCTTGTTCATTTCTTTATTCTCTTTATTGACATGGTTGAGATGCTTGTGTGCATCCTCCATGTGTGTGATTATCTTGTTTATTTCTTTGTTGTCTTTCTTCCCAAAACATAATCATGCCTCCTTGTTTAATCTACCTAGAAATAAATGAAAATTACAGCACCTGAGATACATCATGTGACTTGCCCCCCATAGGGTGTGGTCTTTTTGCATGTAGCCATTTATAGAGCCACACCCCAATAGAGATGTCATGGAGGAATGTGTGCAGATCATTAATTGACTGCTTGTGGAACTTTGGTAGAATAGTAATAGTCCAAGGCTTGTTGTGAATGCTATCTTGTACAAGCTGTGATCCAACAACATGGTACTTGACATATCATAATCTGAAATTTTCCACCAAAAAGATTACAGATTCTTGAAGAAGCAGGGCTTTCCATCTGAAAATTTGAAATTTTTAATGTCACATTCTTCTTGGCCAATCCACCCTACAAAGCAATGCATTATGTGTGGGAATCATAATCTCAAACACTGCTCAACATTACGAAATGTTACACAGCTCCAGATGTAGACATCAGCAAAATGATTTGCCAACACTAAGAATCCTTGTGCATCTTTCCGCACCACATAGTGTGTGACATTCTCATCTTATTTCACTCTCCGAAAGAAGTTTGTGTACTCTAGAGGTTTAGGGTCCCTCCTAGCATCATGGGTGAGGATCAGTCTACCATTGAGATCCACAATCAATGCTGCGCATTGTACTGGTGTGAGTTGTTGAAGTGATTGTGTATTGACCTCCTTAATGGGATCTTCATCATCACTAGAGGACATAGTACGTGCCACATTAGGCACTCCTAAACACATGACAATAGAATTTAATTAAGATCGGGAGCTCATAAGAGCTCCCAAGATATTATAGGAATCCCATCTTGAACGCATTACACTCTCATTTAGTCAATGATGAAAGAAAATAGAACACATGCATATAGTATGTAGGAGGTACAAGTAACTACACCACAAAAAGGTTGTGCATATATGGTAATGCCATGCATATTGTATGCACAAGGCATATGACACAGAAAAACTAAGCCCTTATAGGAGAGGTGGAAGCATGGGAGTTACTTTTTGTCTCCAGCCGCACTCACTACTATTCACCGCTCTCCCTTTCTTTCCTTCAGAATCTACAAAGCAAGGGACATATTAGTACATGTTTAGATGTTTATATGCAAGAACTTTGGGCAATGAAAAGAAACACACCAGTGCCATGTATGTCTTGACTATCCTTGCGTTTTTTGGCAACAAGCCTTTCTAGATCATCCAAAGTTTCAATATTACCTTCTGCAGCATTTCCACTTTCATCATCACCCTTAGAATTGCCATGCACAATATCACACTGGGTTGCAGATGCTGATGCATCATTGCCAAAACTGCTATTCATATTTCCACCCTAAGATACAATTTTTAATTATTGCACCATCACTCTTCATGTTCATACTTGCTTGTGGTGTAGGTGTTGTTGCATCATGGCCCTCACTCTTATCTTTTTCACCATTAGCCTTTGCCTTCTCTGTAGGTTTCAGTTGGCCATCACCCTCAGCAACACTATCAACCTTTTTAAACTTCTTTTCTACTACTCACATACCTATAGTCTCTCCTCTTGCATCCTCTTTATCACCTTTGGCTTTGACGTGGCTTCCATTCTGCTTTCCCGCCTCTCCAACATCCTTCTCTTGTTCACCACCTTGGACCTAGGTGTGATCCAGGCCCATTGCATTCTTCTCCTCCTATTCACACCACCTTCATGTTTATCACCTTGGACTTGGGTGCGATCTAGGTCCATTGCATTCTTCTCCTCATGTTCACCACCTTGGACCTAGGTGTGATCTAAGTCCATTGCATTCTTCTCCTCCTTTTCACACCACCTGGGACCTAGGTGCCATCTAGGTTTACGTCACTACCATCCACATGTTTCTCTCTTGCAACACATTCTTTGAAAGTAAATGGTATATGTTGAATAAAATATGATATGTTACATGCTTAGTACAATTACAAATCACCATGTCACGTAATATCATTGAAATCCCTTCCATTCTTGCCACTTGTTGCAAGTGTCCTATGAGTAGGCGTGGGACTCGACTGACATTGTGGATTTTGGCTAGACCCTATTTGGGAGGCCCCAAGCTTAACAAAGAATTGATGGTTTACAAAGCCAAAGGTATAATGAAAGCAAAAGTTGAAGTCACCTACCTCTTGCTCTCATTCATTTCGCTCCTTGTTTTTGAGTCAAGATGTTGATATTGTGTTGCAGTGTAAGAACCTACACGATACTTTTTACCTCAACAAGGATATGAAGGCATCCAAGTGCAGCACACACATTTCTTCTTCTACAAAGGCTTTAAGGTCATAGAGGGTGGTATTGATGTGTACATGGTAGGATGTACTCCACTTGTAGCAAAGAGAAGCCACATGCCACACAGTTTCCCAGAACCACTCTTTGAAATCTATCTAGTTCATTGGGTTGTGCTTGAAGAGGTGTAGGATCTACGTACAACCTCTGTCCCTTCTACAAATGCATAAGTAAAGTGGATACAAATGTGCACTGACATTGAACTTCTTCCAACTCTCTCTCCAGCATGCCACATTGTTCCTAAAAAACATGTGCAATAAGAAATTTAGATAGCAACCATAACATTTTGTAGTACTTTTCTGGTAGTCAAAAGCACCTAAAAAAAGTAGTCAAAAGCCCTTCAAAGCACCTAAAAAGGTGTATGGAGGAGAGCACTTTTCCTCCCTAGCATTAAAAAGCACTTTATAGCACTCAAAAGTACCTTCTTTTTTTCTAGTAGTCAAAAGCACTTCAAAGCACCTAAAAAAGTGGATGAAGGAGAGCACTTTGCCTCCCTAGCATTAAAAGCACCTGATGGTAGTTAAAAAAACTCAAAAGCACTTTGCCTCCCTAGTAGTAAAAGTGCTTGAGAGAAAAAGAACGCAAAGCAATTTGCCTCTCAAAAGCACTTTGCCTCCCTAGTAGTAAAAGTGCTTGAGAGAAAAAGAACGCAAAGCAATTTGCCTCTCAAGCACCTAATAGTAGTTAAAGGGACTTAAACGCACTTTAAACCACCTAAAAGCACTCAAAGCACTTTGCCTCTCAAGCACCTAAAAGCACTCAAAATCACCTTAAAGTAGTAGGAAGCACTTCAAAGCACCTAAAAGTAGTAGGACCTTAAAAGTGCCTAAAAGTAGTATGTAGCACCTAAAAGCACTTAAAAACATTAAAAAAACCTTGGGTTAAGGAGGGTACTAGCAATATATATAAAAGCACCTAAAAGTAGTAAAAAACACTTAAAAGCAATCAAAAGCACCTTAAAGAAGTGCCTGGACTGAGGCACTTTGCCTCCCAAGATGTAAAAAAACACTTAAAAGTAGATGCTTGAAAAGGGTAATTTGCCTCCCTAGCAGAGCAATAAAAAACACCTACAAGCACCTAAAAGTAGTCAAAAGCTCCTAAAAGTAGTGGCTACAAGAACCTCATGTTTTTTCCCAAGTAGTCCAAAGAACTTAAAAACAATAAGAAGCATCCAAAAACAATGTCTAAAGCACCTTAAAGCATTTTTCATCCCAAGTAGTCCAAAGCACCCTCCTGAAGCAGTTAAAAGCACCATAAAGCACTTTTTATCCCAAGCAGTCTAAAGCACCTAAAAGCCACTGGCTTCACCACATTTCTTAAAGAACATTGCAGTTAGAAGAACACCTAGAATTAGTCAAAAATCCATATAACTAGTGGCACCTAGAAGCACTTAAAAGCATTGAAAAGCTCATAGAATTTTTGGCCTTTTGAAGCATCTAATAGTCAAAAGAACATGCAAGAAAAGTATTGATCCATGCACAAAGAACTGAAACATCAAAAAGAATAGGAAAAGTAGTGTACAAGAACTTTACCGAAGCTAGAAGCACAAAGAGTAGGGACCTTATAAGAGAACTAAGAAAATTACCTATAGTTCTACCACGTCAGTCTTCAAATTTAATATTTGTTCAGCTGGACAAATAGTAGATAGAGAAGTGCATGCTGAAATATGTGCTTCTAGTTTCAATACTTCCTCCGTATTTACCCGGTCCAAAACTGCTAATTTTTTCTATGTAGATTCTAATAACCATTGTAAAGTGGCCGAGACATTGAAGGCACCTTCCCTATGCAACATTTTCTCCTTTTTTCCATCTAACAGAGCTTTCTTTTCAGCCAAGTGATTCTTCTTTACATTAACTTTTGCATGTGCCTGAGAGGCCATGAATTCTACAAGTAACATATGCTTTGGACTAACTTTGCAAAAATTTGTGAGCAAATAGTTCTTTTGACCTTGCACTAACAACTGTGTAGGATCTTTTTACTCTGGTTGATCCACTTCTTCTTCCTCACACTTCATTTCAGCCCTATCAACCCCTCCACATGAAGTTTTGTGCATTGAATGACCTATTTTAACACTTCTCCAATGGTCCAACTTCTCTCTCTCTCTCTCTCTCTCTCTCTCTCTCTCTCTCTCTCTCTCTCTCTCTCTCTCTCTCTCTCTCTCTCTCTCTCTCTCTCTCTCTCTCTCACCACACACACACACACACACACACATGCGCGCGCATACAAAATAGGAAAGTTGTAGGCCAATCTTTATTTATAGTTAACATCATCACTAATTAGACTAATTAATTAATCTTTATTAACTACTCTAGATTAATATATTTAATCAACCTCACTAATAAAATTGATTATACTAATGTATTATCACAGTTAACTAATTAGACTAACTTGTGAGATTAATGCATTTACGCTATCAGTATCTATTAATGTGTTTAATTAAACTATCTCTAATCTATAATTTACAAGTTATTTAATCTAATATTAGGCTTATATGAACATGCTTTCTTTATTTTGACAAGCTAGTCATTTAAATAAGAAAGATGTATTATAAGTCATTTAATCTAAGATTAGGCTTATATTAACAAGCTTTCTTTATTTTGACAAGTTAGTTATTTAAATAAGAAGGATGTATTGCATACCTGTATGTGGATTCCCTTTGGCTCTTTTTCTCTTTGAATGGATTCTCTTTATCTCTTTTGCTCTTCAAATGAACTCCCTTTAGTACTTTTGCTCTTCGAGAGGATACCTTTGACTCTAGAGTTACACTGGAAGTAACCTCCTCCACAAAAATAAAAGACAGCCTCTTTCAATCTAAAACCATTCACACATAATATAAAGATTAATGCATTTACGCTATCACTATCTATTAATGTGTTTAATTAAACTATCTCTAATCTAATAATTTACAAGTTATTTAATCTAATATTAGGCTTATATGAACATGCTTTCTTTATTTTGACAAGCTAGTCATTTAAATAAGAAAGATGTATTGTAAGTCATTTAATCTAAGATTAGGCTTATATTAACAAGCTTTCTTTATTTTGACAAGTTAGTTATTTAAATAAGAAGGATGTGTTGCATACCTGTATGTGGATTCCCTTTGTCTCTTTTTCTCTTTGAATGGATTCTCTTTATCTCTTTTGCTCTTCAAATGAACTCCCTTTAGCACTTTTGCTCTTCGAGTGGATACCTTTGACTCTAGAGTTACACTGGAAGTAAACTCCTCCACAAAAATAAAAGACAGCCTCTTTCAATCTAAAACCATTCACACATAATATAAAGATTTTTATAGTGGACTATAACCTTGTTCACCCACTTGGCTGCATCCTTGGTCACCCACTTGGCTGCATCCTTGGTCACCCACTTGGACTATAACCTTGTTCACCCACTTGGCTGCATCCTTGGTGGACTATAACCTTGTTCACCCACTTGGCTGCATCCTTGGTCACCCACTTGGACTATAACATAATATAAAGATTTTTATAGTGGACTATAACCTTGTTCACCCACTTGGCTGCATCCTTGGTCACCCACTTGGACTATAACATAAAGATTTGTATAGTGGACTATAACCTTGGTCGCATCCTTGGGCATCCACTTAACCAAACCCTTGGATACCATCATAGCTTGACATGGGAGTTTGACAAAGATATGGACAACTATTGAATTTGTCTAAATCCCTTACTCATAGATACCTAATGTAACCTTCAATCCAAATCATTATCCCTAGACTAACCTTTTTGACCCACTTAACTGGATCCTTAGGTATCCACTTAACCAAACCCCTAGACAATGTTCTGGCTTAACATAGGAGTTGGACAAAGATATGGACATTCGTTCAATTTGTCCAAATTCCACCAACATACATTTGGCCAAGTTTCCAAATCTACATAAAATAGGAATTGTGTATAATGACCATCACATGTGACACAGCCCTTTTGGGGAATTGCCTAATGCTAATCCCAATTGGGGACTTTCCTAATGCTCATCTCACTAGATTTGGCCAACCATTCAATATAGATTTGGACAATTATTCAATATAGATTTGGCAAATTATCCAAATCTAACTACAATTCATAGCTCTATTTAGGGACTTTCATAATGCTCCTCTCACTAAACCTCACCCCTATTAAAGACTTGCCTAAGGCTAACCCTTATTGGGGATTTGTCTAATGCTCATATCACAAGGTTTAGCCAACCATTCAATATAGATTTAGACAATTGTCAAAATCTAACTATAATGCATAGCTTGCTACTATTGGGAACTTCCATAATTCTCCTCTCACTAGACATCACCCTTATTGGAGACTTGCCTAAGGCTAACCCTTATTGGGGTTTTGTTTAATGCTCCTCTTAGTGAATGCATCCAACCATTCATTGATATAGATTTGGACAATTGTCTAAATCTATATACAATTCATAGCTCACTCATACTAGGAGTTTGCCTATTGCTCCTCTCACTAGATTTGACTAACCATTCAATATAGATTTGGACAATTGTCTAAATCTATATATAATTCAGAGCTCACTCATATTAGGGACTTGCCTAATGATCTTTTCATAATATTTGGCCAACTATTCAATACAGATCTGGAAAATTGTCCAAATCTATCTATAGTTCATAGCTCACTCCTATGGGGACATGCTTAATTCTTCTTCAACTACACCTTAACACTATTTTTGAAGACTTTACTAATGCTAACCATGGCCACACAAACTTAACTAATGCTCCTCTCACTAGATTTAACCAACCTCTTAATATAGATGTAGACAATTGTCCATCTATATACAGATCATAGCTCACTCCTATTAGGGAATTGGCTACCTAATGCTCTTCTCACCACATTTGGCCAACCATTAAATGTAGATTTTGATAATTGTCCAAATTTACCTATAATCCATACCTCACCCCAATTGGGGACTTGATAATTGTCCAAATCTACCTATAATCCATACCTCACCCTTATTGGGGACTTACCTATTGCTCCTATTACTACATTTGGCCAACCATTCAATACATATTTGGGTAATCTAAATCTATCTACAATTCATAGCTCACCTCAATTGGGGACTTGACTAATGCCTTATCTCATTAGATTTGGCTAATCGTTCAATTAGGGACTTAAGTAATGCTTATCTCATTAGATTTGGATAACCGTTTAATATATATTTGGCTAACCATTCAATTGGGGATTTGACTAATTCATACCACGCTAGATTTAGCTAACCATTCTATACAGATTGGGACAATTATCTAAATATATCTATAGTTCATATCTACTCATATTAGAGACTTACATAATTCTCCTTTGACTACACCTCACCCCTGTTGGAGACTTTCCTTATGCTAATTGTTACCATGGATTTATCTAACTCTCCTCTCACTAGATTTAACAAACCGCTCAATGTAGATTTGGATAATTGTCTAAATCTATATACTATTCCTATGTCACTTCTATTTGGGGCTTGCCTAATCCTCTTCTCAATAAATTTGGCCTGACAATTAAATGTAGATTTGGAAAATTATCCAAATCTACCTACAATCCATACCTCACCCCCTTTGGGGACTTGTCTAATGTTGCTATCACTACATTTGGACAACAATTCAAAAAAATTCAAATCTATCTACAATTCATAGGTCACTCCTATTGGTGGAACTTAACTAATTCTCTTCTCACTAGAACTCACCCCTATTGGAGATTTGCCCCAATGACACCCCTTATTGATGACTTGCCTAATGATAACCCTTATTGGAGACTTTCCTAATGATAACTCTTATGGGGGACTTGCCTAATGCTCCTCTTACTAGATTTGACCAGCCGTTCAATATAGATTTAGACAATTATCCATATATATATATATATATATACAATTCATAGCTCACTCCTATTAGGGACTTGCTTAATTCTCTTCTCACTAGATTTGGCCAACCAATCAATGTATATTTGGAAAATTGTCCAAATCTACCTATAATTCGTACTTGATCTGTATTGGGGACTTGCCTAATGCTCCTCTCACTAGATTAGCCAACCATTCAATGTAGAATTGGATAATTGACCAATCTATCTATAATTCATATCTCACTCCTGTTGGGGACTCACTTAATGCTCCTCTCACTAGACCTCATGTCCCTATTAGGGGCTTGCCTAATGCTAACTCTTATTGGGGACTTTATTAATGCTCCTCTCACTATATTCAATTCATAACTCACCCCAATTGGGAACTTGCCTAATGCTCATCTCAATAAAATCGACCAACCATTAACTATAGATTTGGCCAATTGTTTAAATCTATCTACAATTCATAGCTCACTCCTATTGGGGACTTCCATAATTCTCCTCTCACTAGGCCTCACCCCTAAGGCTAAACCTTATGGGGGACTTGCCTAATGCTCATCTCGTTAGATTTAGCCAACCATTCAATAAATATTTGGATAGTTTTTCAAATCTAACTACAATTCACAAATTGGGGGACTCACCTAGATTCTCCTCTCACTAGATTTGCCCAATTGTTCAATAAAGATTTGGAGAATTGGTTAAATCTATATACAATTCATAGCTCATTCCTATAAGGGACTTGCATAATTCTCTTCTCACTAGATTTGGCCAACCATTGAATATAGATTTGGACGATTGTTCAAATTTATCTAAAGTTCATATCTCACTCCTATTAATGGGGACTTGTCTAATGCTCCTCTAACTAGATCTCACCCCCATTAGAGAATTTCCTAATGCTAACTCTAACCACAAACTTGTCTAATGCTCCTCTCACTATATTTGACCAACCACTCAATATAGATTTGAATAACTATCTAAATATATATACAGTTTATAGCTCACTCCTATTAGGGACTTGGCTAATGCTCTTCTTAATAGATTTGGCTAACCATTAAATGTAAATTTGGAGAATTTTTCAAATCTACCTATAATCCATACCTCACCCCTTTTGGCTGGATACTTTCCTAATTTTTCTATCACTACATTTGGCCAACCATTCAATACAAATTTGGACAATCTATATTTATCGTCTACAATTTACAGCTCACTCCTATTAGGGATTTTCCTAATTCTCCTCTCACTAGACCTCATGTCCCTATTGAGGGCTTGCCTAATACTAACCCTTATTTTTTATCATTACCTACACTTTTCTCACTACTTTCATTTCATATGTAGCTCACCCTATCACTTCTATTGGGGAATTCCATAATGCTCCTCTCACTACACATCTCACCATTATTGGAGACTTGCCTAAGGCTAACACTTTTGGGGGCCTTGCCTAATGCTTATATCACTAGATTTGGCCAATCATTCAATATAGATTTGGATATTTGTCCAAATCTAACTTCATTCATAGCTCACTCCTGTTGGGGACTTCCATAATTCTCCTCTCACTAGACCTCGCCCTATTGGAGACTTACCTAAGGCTAACCCTTATTGGGGGTTTGTCTAATGTCCTCTCACTAGATTTAACCAACCATTCAATATAGATTTGAATAATTTTCCAAATCTATCTACAATTCATATCTCACTCCTGCTGGGGACTCACATAATGCTCCTCTTACCAGATTTGACTAACTATTCAATATAAATCTAGACAATTCTCCAAATCTATATACAACTCCCCCCTATTAGGGACTTGCCTAATGCTCTTTAGATTTGGCCACAATTGTCCAAATCTATCTACAATTCATAGCTCACTCCTTTTGGGGACTTGCCTAATGCTCCTTTGACTATATCTCACCTCCAATAGAGAATTTCCTAATGCTAACCCTAACCACAAACTTGCCTAATGCTCCTCTCACTAGATTTGACCAAACACAATTTAGATTTAGATAATTATCTAAATCTATATATAAATCATAGCTCACTCCTATTAGGAGCTTGCCTAATTCTCTTCTCAACAGTTTTGTTTGGCTAACCATTAAATGTAGATTTGGACAATTATCCAAATCTACCCATAATCCATAACTCACCTCTATTGGGGACTTGTCTAATGCTCCTATCACTATATTTGGCCAACCGTTTAATACAAATTTAGATAATCCAAATCTATCTACAATTCATAGCTCACTAGGAAGCCCTTGCGTTAGAAAGAACGCCGAAACAAACCAATGTCGTGGGGCTTTGCCCAACCACACTTGGGAGCATAAATAGCTCAACCAATAAACCAAATTACTATGTCCTAGCACACAAATGCACAATCGAGGTGTGTCGCTCACCTCATGAAAGCTTGTTACCTGGGATTCTTGTAGGAGATGATGTTTTCGTGCAGCTACACCTGAAAGCTCGCCGTCGTACTCCAAAGGAAGCTCAACCCTCCTCTTACCACTTAATCTCTCACACTTACTCTCTCACATGTATGCAAGAAAGCAGAGGTCAAACAAGCAAGCAATAACATATGATAGTAGATAGAGAAGAAGAGCACTCTATTTAATTAGCATAAAAGAATGAGTTGTGTGAGTTACATTTTGCCTCTTATGTGTGGCTACTAAGGTTTACACTCTTGGGCGACCAAAGTTAAAATTAGGTCCTAAGGCTCATTCGGCCACTCTAGCTTGTGTAACACCTAATCCACAAATAGTAATCTATACCTAAAATCATGTGGTGCGTCTTTAATAGACAAGTGGCGAGCACACACAAAAAAATATGCAATACATGGTTTTCAAGTGAATTTTGGCCATTCCGACACATGTGCCCCAAAGGTGGTTAAAATGATATGGTGTCTAACATCGATGCCATAGAGGTCTTTGGCAAGGGTTAACATACCCCCCTTCCTAATACAGATTCCATCCTCAGAATGTGTTAAGGTTGTATGATGGATGCATGTTGGAGTTGGAAATGTCAGAGGTCTCTTAAGGTATGCAAGGCAACATGGTATAACCAGTAAGGTGTTCCTATGGAAAATAATTAAAATTTAAGCAAAATGCAAACACCTAATCAAGCAATGATGAAATATTGTTGTGACGGGTCAAAGTTGTCTAGTTAAGACAAGGGTAATATTAAGGTTGGTCCAAATTTGATCTAAACCAAGATGGAGCAAAGAGCATGCCTTGGGTTATGACCCTGGGTGGTGCTACAACCGCTAGCTGCTAACATAACACACTTAGAATTTGAAGCTCTTACTCCCCTTATCTCATCAGGTTATCCTCAAGTTGGATGGCATTAGCTACTGTGATGCCCTCCCATGTGGTGATACCTCTAATGACTAAACCATTATGGATATCTTCATGTTTAAGCCCTTGGATAAATTGATCAAGTAGTTGATTATTGAAGAAGCACTCATGTAGAGAACAACAAGAGTTTAAATGCTTGAGACAACTTATAAAATCTCTCACTGACTCGTCTTCTTCTCTCTTATCTTTGTGCAACTGTGAAGCCACACTCCACAAAGCTCCCTCGTGCACAAACTACTTTAGGAATAACCTTTGAAGCCCAATAAAATTTAGACATTCTTCAACTCTCAGGGTTCGATACCAATCATCGGCCTTTCTATCTAGTGTAAGGGTAAAGGCATTAGCCTTTGTAAGCTCAATCCTCTCACCTAAAGCCTTGCAAACTTGATGAAAGACCTCAAGATGTCTTCTAGGATTGCCCTCTCGATTGAACTTGTGCATAAGCTTTGTGATTTGTGTAGCATTTCCAGAGCTACTCCGTCTGTTATCTCTCATGTGACTGGTCCTATAATTTCAATTAGTGCTCTCCCTAATGCTTGCGCAAAAGCTAAGTTGGGAGGGTTGCTCTGCTACCAAAAGTATTGGTATAGTAGGGGCAACATGTGGTACGAAGGGTGCTACCTATGAGCGTAATGGCATGAATCCCGGAGGAGTAACATGAGTTTGATAGGTGGGGGGTCATACAAGAATTCCCATAGGTACAAATGACATATGAGCCAAGGGTGGTCTAGTTATTTGTGAGGATGTCTGCCTTGCTCTAGGTTGCATTGGCAAAGTAGAGGAAGACACAAGGAATCGAGGATGTTGGGTGAAGGTATGTGTTAAGTAGGCCTCGAGCCATTGTTGGGGGGACAGCAGCAACCGTGGTTACCATAGTTATAACCTAGGGCATGAAACTATTGGGAAATGTTATGTGGTTGGTCACAGGTGGTGACATTATGAGTGGTGTAGTACCCATTACCACAAAGCCTGGAATTATGCTAACAGCATCTTGGGTTGGTACCTCTCCTACGGTCTTAGAATGTGAAATATGTGCTTGTAGATTCTTGGAGTCCTGTGTAACCTAGCGGAATAATAGCAGCATCAGGGCTTGTCCATTGTGTACCCGGGTGATACTACAAAAGTAGAATCCACTGGGCTCATAGGAGGTGTTACCATTTTGCTCATGGTGGGCATTCTTGCTTTGGACATCCCGACTTGTGCCATAGGTCTTTGGATTCTTTCATGTTCAATGATCCCATGTATGCAATCGCAAATGCCCTACAGTTGTTTCTTCTCTATTGTGGCCCTAGATGTTGACTGGACAATCCCTTCCCAACTAACACCATAAGCGTGGGTTGTAGCGAAATTCACAAGAGTCTCTGTTGATGCGTCATGCTACCAATCATCTGTTAGAAGACGTTGATCCAAGATTACATTTTACTTTTTTTTTTACTTTTCACTTTTGTGGTTTATGGTTTCCAGTTTTTGGTTTTTGGTTTCACCACAACTATCCGAAAAGGGGTGGTCATGGTTTTTGGAGTTTTTCAAGATTCCCTTTTTAACTTGGGGCCTAAAGCCTGTACACATCAAATGCGGCCAGCCAAAAGACTTACAACTTGTGGCCCAAATTATAGGTGGATTGTTAGATTAATCCAAATAATTTACACTAATGCAAAAATGCAAAAAACCTACAAAACACAGGAATAATTTTGGTTTACAAATCATACCCCAAATCATTGTTTCTAACCCAATTTCTCCGTGTAAGGAGTCCAAATTGGGGTAAATCCTATGTCCCAAAACCAATTTCAAGATCTATTTCACCCAATTCCTTAAATTAAAAACCCAATCTACTTTTTTATGTTCAAATTTAAAAAATATAGAAAATAAAAAATGTAAAATTAAGCAAGAAACTTGAATTGTAGAATTCAAAGAACACACAATTTCATGTACACATGAAAAACTAAACACATAATGCAACATAAGCAAAAAGAATGCAGCAAAATCAAAGTTATATTTAGATTTCCTATGTACACTTGCAAAAACAAAAAATTGATCAATTTACCATTCACTATCTCTCAAAGTACATTGATGCTATGTGGTGGGCCTATTCCCCTAGCGGCGCCACTTATGGGAAGCCCTTGCACCACCATAGAAATAACGCAAGAACAAACCAATGTCGTGGACCACACTCAGGAGCATAAACAGCTCAACCGAGAAACCAATTTACTATGGCCTAGCACACAAATGCACAGTCTGGGTGTGTCAATGACCTCGTGAAAGCTTGTTGCCTAGGATTCTCATAGAAAATGATGTTGTCATGCAGCCGCACCTGAAAGCTCCACTCCACCGCCGCCACACTCCAATAGAAGCTCGACCCTCCTCTCACCACTTAATCTCTCTGATAAGAATTTGGATCTTGGGGAGACACATCACTTGCTATTCAAATGGATTAAAATATAAACTTCAATTATTACCATGAGCAAGATAGGATAAAACCATAATTAAAATAAACACATGAGAGAGTATTGGGTGCAATCTAACCCCCCTCAAGAAGTGTCTACATCATCCCACTTCTTGAGTAGTTGGATATAAAGAATAGTAGTTGGATTTGAAGAATAGGGGGAAGCTCACTAAAATCCAAAGGGTAAAGTAGACAAGAACCCATGAACCAAATCTTGAAGGGTTATGAGAATTTTTTGAGCTCTTGGATGAGATTTTAGATGAAGGGCTATGGTTTAATATCAACTTTGATTGAAAAAACACTCTTTTTGAAAAGAAATCACCCTTCTTTTTCCCAAAACCACCTTTAAGAATCTTCTTTCTTTCCCTAATCCATCTATATATATGGATGGAATCAACAAATTGAGGATATCAAAGCCCTAATTTCAGATTTGCTAAGCTCTTTGTATAAGCCAAGTAGAAGAAAATGGCTACTTGCCCATTAATTTCATATTTGCTAAGCTCTTTGTATAAGCCAAGTAGAAGAAAATGGCTACTTGCAGACCATTAATTTTAAAATTTCTTCTAAGGGAGATTTAAATTTCAATTTCTTTCTCTGAATCCCTTTTCATCAATGGGCAGCTACGATTCAACGAATAAGCATAGTAGATTCATGGTGGACTTCTGTAGGCTGTGGATAAAGTTAATTCTAATCTTTTAAAAATTTGTGTAATAAAGCTTTGGTTAAAGCTTTTTTTTAGACTTTAATTTATAGAGTCGCCTTGCGCACTATTCTACAGGCTGCGGACTATTTGTGTAGTCTATTGAAGCTTTTACAAGGCTTTAACAAGCTTTAGACAAGCTTAATATATTATAAGCATAAAAAAAGAGCTTACGTTTTAATTATCTAACCTTTAATAAGCTCAAACCTTATGTAAACTTTACCTTACAAAAGCTAAACATTTATATATATATATATTGGTTTGAGCTGGTACATGAAAACTTTGTTAAAACTTCACGCAATAATGCATGTTAGACAAAGTTCTTTTCTTGTTTGACCTCACTCCTGCAATAATGCATATTAGACAAAGTTCTATTCTTGTTTGACCTCACTCCTTGACCATGTGTAAAGGGACATTTGTATACCAGACATTATAAGTAAATTTTTCTCTTGGACTATCTCGCACCTCCAGGAATGAATTAAACTCTTGAGAATTGATGAGCCTAGCAACCTTGTTTCTCAAGTACTTGAGCACTCGAGCACTAATTTATCTCTGGTGTGAGAGTTTTAGTTAGAGGCCCCCATAAGACAATTTCAATAAAGCATAGGACAACTCACGCAATTAAGTATATAATCCTTACTTATTCTCTTGGCTTATACAAAGGTGGGTTCACATGAAATCCTTGTTGGCTATAAGACCTAGTCTAGAAATTTTTCCTTATTTCTTTTCTCGAGGAGTATCTTATGACCTTAACTCATCCATGTCTAGAATTTTCAAATCTAATTGGCAAAAGAAATAGTTTAAGTTAAATTTATGTTTCTTACTTAGTCGTCAAAGTTTCATATTCAATCTTTTAAAAGGTTTCTACTTTATGTGATTGAAACTTTTATGAGAATAGTGTCTCGATTTTCGACAAAAACGCTTTTTTTAGCAAGCTAATTTGATAGGGCTTTGAGATGAAGCTTCTATTTCATATACTTTGGCTTGGATTCTATATCAACACTGGCCAATCAGTCTTCGATCCGGCCACTCCTTTTGGCTCTTCGAAACACTTCGAGACCACACATTTATCTTTTGGTGGAAAAGCTCATGGTTTAGCCTCCTCCTTGGTCTTTCCTTAATGGATGGGGACCTCTCATTTTATGGACTCACGGAATTGTTTGGGATCTTGAAACAAAACTGGCAGATTTCGACATCACATCCTTGACCCATAACACTTACCAAGATGCTTTATCTAAATGACAGATTTTATTCTTCTTTAATATGGTGTCAAAAATACGCATCCACATCCCTAAAACAAAAGGAGAATTTTTTTTAACAGCCAATTACCCGTCTTAGGAATAGTTTTCCCCATCATCTCTTCAAACTGCATAAACGAGGCTCTGGGCCCCCTTGGCCCTAAGCAAAATGTCTTAGTAACATTTTGTTTTATCAAATCTTTACTTCAATTATTTTGTAACCTTCTCTCGGATATTTATAGTTTAGAAAAAAAATATTTTTTCTTTCTCACCTTTTTTTTCTGATTCCCAATGAAGTATTCTCAATATAGAACATCATTGCAATCAAATCAACGTAAGGTGCGACCTTACTCTTGACTCGATCTTATGATTGCCAAGCAAGGCTGTTAAACAACTTATGCATATGTATAACTTTATTTCCCTTACCAAAGCATGATTCTAGACCTTTTAAAACCAAGTGATGGTGGAACAATTAGCTGAATCTTCCATCATGAGACATTAAGAGCAAAACTTATTAGATACTTCTTTTTAAATTTATATGATAATGTGGGAAATATGACCAAAAGTTTGCTTTCCTCAAATTTGAGAGACAATTGCTATAAATACCTTATAAAGGTACTTATACAAGATTCTATGAAATTTATACCATAGATTCTATCCATTGCTAGAAAGAATAACTTGTATAAGTTTATTTTGTTTGGCCTACTTTGAATTAGAGACACAAGAAGATGTGTTAGAAATTTTAACCTATTCTCTCTTGGTGGACATGTGAGTCTACATGGAACTCCATTAACCCAAATGCTTAATCGCGTAACTTTTTCATTGAAAGATTATACAAACCCTAATTCCTCTTTAGTATAGAGACATTATTTATGACCTTAAGAGATCACATAATACCTTTTCCCAGTAATGTCTTTTGACATTAACTCGTTTATGACTTGAACCTTTTATGTTGATTCATAAGAGAGAGTTATCATGTAATAGTTACATCCATGTTTTCATTTTCTCAATCAAGAATGTTCAAATTTCTCCTAGTCTTTCATTATATTCATGCTTATATTGTGCTTAAATTTTGGATATATTGAAAGTCAATTCTCAACTCAAGGTAAGATTCTCTTATCTTTATATCAATAATCAATTTATATCCTATTTGTAGGATGTCAAGTTTGTCATCAATTGTGTTGGAGTACTATTGTAATAACAACTCTTAAATTCTAACTTTAATTGTTATTTCTCTCCTTCACATGTCTTTGGAGTCTTAAAATTATTTTTGACAAGTAATTTCAACCACACTACAACGATGGAGGTATGTGTTTACTTTATTTCACCGATGATTCACATTTTTAGTAAAATCATTTAAATTTCCCTTTACTTTAGCATTATCTTCAATTTGCTAGTTCTTAAATGAATGCCTAAGTGGTTTTTCTACACCTATCTCGACCTCATCCAATCTTACTTTCAAACACGGGCCAGTTGGATATGATGCAACTGAGGACAATTTGCTATCCCGGGCAGGAGGGATGTTACAGTTTGTCCGTACGTCCTTCTATGGTTAATTGGGAACGCCTAATTACCACTATGTTTGTAGCATGACACTTGGGTGATTCCATGTGTAGGACATATGGAATTAGGTATGGCTCGAACTAAGTGTTGGGTTTAATACTTATGTGATGTCGTGTAACTTTAGCATGTGTTGCTAATGTGAATGTGTTTGAATGAACAACCTGTAGGTTGGTGAGATTGACGGTCTTTCTGCTCGTAAGCCGATATGGTTGGGACATAATGGTGGTGATTTAGTGAGCAATTATCGGGAAGGATTTTCTCATTTTTGTATTTTGGCCGTAGTATACGAGATATTTTGTATCATTGTTGGCTGCCCACTTTTGTTATACTTGGGCATGGACTTATTGATTTGTTGCACGACGTGAATTAGCCCTTGGGGTTCTTTATATATTTTTCCTTTATTAGTAGTTTAGATAGGAAGAATTTATCTAAGCTTTTGGTAAAATCAACTCCTATTTTTGTAAAGGGCAAGACCATGCATAAGCGTGCAACTATTTTTAGCATGTGGGCTATTTTTATGAATAAAGCATAAATACCCAAGAAGTGGAAGGATGGCGACACTTCTTGGGGGAGGGGGGGAGATTGCACCCAATACTGTTATGTGAGTGAACTTTCTTAATTAAATTAGAGTTAGAGATGAGAGTATATGACTATATCTAAATAATCAAAAAAATATATAAAGAAAATAAATTTATGATAAAAATAGCATCTTTATGATAGAGATTCCCAAAAGTAGGTCAGTTTTTGCAAACGGCCTAATTTAGCAAACAAAACGGCCCACGAAGAGTTGTAGACTAGGCCTATTCTCGTAATTTTAAGTACCAATTCGACTATATTCTAGAGAAAACCTAGAGAGTTACAACAACGACTACAAGTTACAAGCATGTACTTGCATACAGGGAGCCAGGATAGGCTGAGACAGGCAAACATCTACAGGGAGTATCAGTTTCTCTTATTGTTTTCCATACATGATTTTATGATTTGATGAGTGTGTGTGTGTGTGAGAGAGAGAGAGAGAGATATATATATATTAAACATGGTTTGTAAGAACTGTAGGTTCCTTGGATGAAGCTCTCTTTTCTTTCCATCTTCTCTTTTCTCCTCTGATGAGATGTATTGATTGTATCAAATTACTTCATACCTTAATAAATCATCGAAATACTCATATGTGAGACCGTGGGTCTCACATATGGGGCGGGGGGGGCAATTGGACCCAATGCTTTTGTCTTGTGTTTATAAATATTTTTTCATTTAAGTTTTCATTCAATTCTTCTTGTAAGGTTGATGTATTAACTTGTAATTAATTTACTTAAAGCAATTGTAAATTTTTTTGAAATCTTGTGCTTGGAGGAAAGGTCCTGTAATACTCTCACACTCACTCTCTCACATGCAAGCAAGCAAGCATACATAAAAGCTCAAACAAGCAAGCAATAGCATAAGATAGTAGATAGAGGAGAAGAGAAATTTATTGAATTAGCATAAAAGAAGCACACACATAAAATATGCAATACATGGTTTTCAAGTGAATTTCGGCCATTCCGACACCTGTGGCCCAAAGGTGGTAGTAATGATACGATGGTGGCAGGAATTGATGCCATAGAGGTCTTCGGCAAGGGTTTAGCCCTATTAGAGACTCGCTCATGCTCTTCTCACTAAAACTCACCCCTATTGGAGAATTTCCTAGATACTTTGCTAACCCTTATTGTGGAGACTTGCCTAATGCTGCTCTCACTAGATTTGACCAACTGTTCAATATAGATTTGGACAATTACCCAAATATATATACAATTCATAGCTCACTCCCTCTCATATCTCTCTAAAGTATTTAACTTATCCTAATTTTTAAACTTAATCCCTCTAGAGTACTCAATCATGATTTTATTTTAATATATTATTTTTTATGTAAATGTTAAATGATTAAATTATAAAGATCTACAAAATATATGGAACTAAGCAAGTTGATAACATCAAAATTTAAATAGGTTCAAAATGTCAAAGAGAAATACATCATCCATTGCTGCGCTAAAGGGTCCAAGGGAAGCTCATGGCTTGAGATTTTTGATGGCATTGATGATGACAAGGGGTGGTTGGACTTGGTACCCTAACCTCTACAATAAAGAGTGGAAGCCAATGAAACATGTGCAATTGTTTGCCTTATAGCCCAAGAAAGAGACACGCAAAAGGCTTGGTGTAGTACAAGCATTATCTAAGGGGATTATAAGAAAAGAAGGAGTTCCATGCATTCATGTGGCTATTAGAGACTCATACTTGTTGGATGCATCTTCTAATGATGATGCAAAGATGAAGATCGATGGTGCTCAATCTATGTTAACAATGGGTTGGTGTGTATAGAGAACAGGTCATGGGAGCAGTGTGTGACTTACTACAACATCCAACCAAAATACTAAAGAAAGATAGTTTGACAAGTCAAATATGGCTAAAAAAGAAGCTTTCTGAGATGGATCATAAAGATGCATAGCCTCCATCGGCACAAGCATACATTCAATAGATTATAAACCAAATGGAGGGAACTAGTTTGCATTCTGATAAGTATCCTTGAAGTATATACTAGGTTGGACCAAACATGGAAGGGATGGATTTCATGTGCAACACATTCAAGGAACCAATTACCATTGGCACAGTGGTGATTGATGTAGTTCATAGGGCTTGTAACATGACATGAAGCTCAAACAAGTTGAGATGATGTTGCATGGATTGTTAAAACTAGTTCTGATGATCCTGCACAATTTGTCCTCATTGCATTCGTAACATTCAAACAGCTTTTAGCCTTTGAGAAGGTAATTGAGAAATACAAGTTAGCAATTGTTGGTAGTGTGTATATTAATCCTAATACAGATCATGTGGTAATTGGGAAATACGAGGTGACAATTATTAGCGTGGATATTAATCTTCCTAATACAAATCATGTAGATGTGGATGAATCAATTATTAATTTTTTGACACATGTATTAGTGAGCAAAGAGAAGGAATTCATGGACAATCGTCTTGCTCTTGTCTTGCTACCAAGATTTGGAGATAGACCATATATTTTGGATATTCTTAACAATAGTGATAGTGACAGTGGTGACTCATATGGACATGAAGAGTAAGCCAGTGCACACAGACTAGTATTAAAGATGAAAGATGTTATTTCTACAACTATGCAATCTTTTTATTGGGAGGATGAGTATTTTTTTATGTATTTGAATTCGAAAGTGCACGTAGATGGCTCTTGAAAATAAATGGAAGATAGTGGAAATAGTTCTAAGGTTGTAAGGATTACATGAGATCAAATCATTGTGTTTAAGTTTCGTTGAGGGGAATCTTGAAATCACTTCCATTGGTTGGAATCACAAAGCAGGGAGGGGATTTTATGTTTACAAATAAGCAGCTTTTGAGCATATAGGTACACTTACAAAGAAGCATGAAGGGGCAATGTTAGACTTTATTGATCAACTTCTTCCTGATGAGCTAAACACAATAGGTGTTTAAAAAGCGCACTTAGCTCTCATTTTATTAGTAGGATAGTTTTTTCCATTATGATATATAAGTAAATGATCTATAAATATCATCAGTTATATTTTTATGTAGATTACTTATGATCTTGACTTCCTTCTATTTCATTTTATCAAATTCAAAGACACTATTGCTGAGCTAACTTAGCCGCATCATAATTTGTTCATAATGACAAAGTGACTACATCTAATTTATTCATTGTTATAAAGTTAAACATATGTCATGTTCATTAGATCAATTAGACCATGTGTTTGTGTTTTTTTATTAACACGCCAAAAAACAACAATTTGGACACTCGTTCAAATTTAATCCTCACATATAGTTGATCATTTGGGTATGTCAAATAAGGCCACATAAAGTTTATAGTCATACATAAGATTTAGGCAATTGGCCAAATCCATAGTATTAACACCCATGACATGAATTTAAACGAAGTGACCAAATCTAAAAATTCTCATCTATCTATAAGATTTGACCACTAAAATAATCGCCCTTATCATAGATTTGGATAGGTAATCTAGCCAAGAACACCCATGCACAAGATGTCTACTACTATCACCTAGTAAGATTTGGACAATTGACCAAATCCAACATTCAAATCTATCCAACTACGCGGACAACTAACTATATGACCAAATTTAATTTTCTGTACTTCAATGCAGGACACATTGATGTAGAGCATTTGGGTAATCAAAGAAATGCTGAAAATCAACCCACCTCTTAGGCTAATTGATCATGTCCTACTCCATATACCACATCAATCAATATTTACAACCTCTTTTTTACCTAATGGACAAGCATGGCTCTAGGTATATAGATCATCACTCATCACTCATCACCTAAACATGTTCATACTAGGTGGGGTTACTATTGACCCAATATCCTATAGTCATCAATGTATTAAAGTTTTAGAACCAAACTTATGCTAAATTAGCTATGTCTTGTGTATGAGATATATATCCCACCTAGTTTGATAACAAATGTAATTCCCATTCTTTGAACACACAATTTGCATTCCAACAACGAACATGACAACTTGTTATATTTGCAAACTATTCCATTTATTACCGTGCCTTGTAAGAGGTAATGAAACATTGGAATAGAGAGAGAGAGAGAGAGAGAGAGAGAGAGAGAGAGAGAGAGAGTCATAATATCTAACACATAAATGTTCAGGTTGCAATACCACATTTCAAGTAAAATTGATAAGACATATAACCTAATATTGTGCATAAATTTCCATTGCACATGCCACATTTCAAGTAAAATTGAAAAACATATAACCTAATATTGTGCAATGGAAATTTAAAATTCCCCATGGCTATGATAGATACCACAACCCATAATTTTATGACTATGAACTACTAGGACCCCACTTAAAAGGGAACTCAACTAAAGATAACCTCGATCCTTGGAAAGCACTCCATTTTATCATGTAATGATAAAAACATAACCTAGAACCTTGGAAAACACTCCATTTTAACATCCAATGACAAAGGCATTAAATCAGTTGGTATATCAAGAAATTGGAAAATGATATATATCATTAAACTCATTTTTTTATTAAGAAAATAAACCAATGTCCTTATAAAATAAATAAAATGATGTTTCCCTCTAAAAAATAATTGGTCACATTTTCTTTAATCTAGAAACACATTTTTTTATTACTACAAAGATATAGTCACATGACCTCATCAAAACTAAGAAAAACTACTTTTACTAGCAAGTAAATATCTTCCCTTTGAAAACCTAAAAGGTATTAATTTAATAACTCTTGATGTAAGATTCCTCCCCCATCCCCTCAAGATGTCAAGTTCCTCCCCCTGTAATCAATCCCCTTTTCAGAATAATAACACATCTTGTTTCTATCTGTTTTGGCCTAAAGAGAGAAAATGTTCTAGAGAGAGATAATTCAATTTCTAGATATCTTTGATCCCTTCTTATTAAAATGATTTCCCCTGAAATAGAAATTCAAAAAGAACTTTCCAGTGTACAATTGGAATAAATTGAAAATAGGTAAAAAGGACCTAGCCTGAGGATCCAGATTTTTTGAAAATTTTGGATTAAGGTTCCTATGGACCAATAAGATTAATCCATATGTAGGGAGGAGATAAATTGAAGAATAAAATAAAAATCCCCCAAAAATGAGTAAATACTCACATAAGATGAAGAGTTGACTAAGAACAAAGTTATTAGAGTTAAAAAAGAAGAGATATTTAGAGGAAATGATGCATTTTTTATACCTCAGTGTGGGGAATTCCCCTCATGAAGGAGGCGCCTATTTCACATGTGTGGATAAGTTTTAAACTCACAAATAATGAGATATTTTCATTCAACTAGAACCAAAAAGTAAGCTAAACTGACCTAAAAATGGTCAAAAAGTGACCAAATTGATATGGAAAATTCTAGAATCAGTTTGCTTGGTTAGAGGCTCACTTTTTCCTATAAATAGAAGCCTCCCCCTATTACTCTACTCCTCCCCAGAGCCAAAAATATTGAATTTATTGATAATTCACTTGTTTTTTACTATTTCCTCTACAAAGAATTGGTGGCCACTCTTGATCCAAGCAAGAGTAGAACCCTCAATCCCTCAAGCCAAAGGATAGCTCACAAAACTCCATGTAAAATAGAAATTCTACTTTTTTCTAATTCTATTCTATGGTTTTATGATTTCTTACTTCTTTTAAATTGAAATTGGATGTTGTGCCTTGATATGGAAAGGCTTCTCCCTTCTCTTCATTGAATTCAGCCCTTCTTTATCCAAGATGTGTAATCAAATAAATAGAGTTATATTCAAAAAGAGTAATCCCCTCCGTTTGTGTATTCTAAAAGTGTTATTTTCATTCTATGCATAAAAAGATGTATATTGGAAATATTTTTATTGTAAAAGCGTTATTTTCATTAGAATTAATTTCTATGCATAGAAAGATGCATATTGAAAATATTTTTATTGTAAAAGCATTATTTTCATTAGAATTAATTTCTATGGAAAGATGTATATTGGAAATTCTTTTTATTATAAAAGTGTTTTCATTTAACTTTGATTTTATGCATAGAAAGATGCATAAAGGAATTTATTTTTATTTCAAAAGAGTTATTCTCATTAATTTTGATTTTATGCATAGAAAGATGCATAAAGGAATTTATTTTTATTTCAAAAGAGTTATTCTCATATATTTTAATTTTATGCATAGAAAGATGCATAAAGGAATTTATTTTTGATTCAAAAGAGTTATTCTCATTAATTTTGATTTTATGCATAGAAAGATGCATAAAAGAATTTATTTTTATTTCAAAAGAGTTATTCTCATTAATTTTGATTTTATGCATAGAAAGATGCATAAAGGATTTTATTTTATTTTAAAAGTGTTATTTTTCTTAAAATTGAATTTATGCATAAATAGATGCATAAAAGGATTTTGTTAAAAGTGTTATTCCCACTGAAGTTGCTTTTATGCATAAATAGATGCATAAAGAATCTTTATATAAAAAATAGAAATTCTCTTAAATTCTATGTTTAAACGAATGTGATGTGAATAAATGTGATGAGATGTGATGAGAATCAGATAAATGTGAATGAATGGATGGATGGATGTGATATGAATAGAAGTGGTGAGAATGTGATGTGGATAGATGTGATGAGATGTGATGTGAATCAGATAGATGGGAATGAATGGATGGATAGATGTGATGTGAATCAGATAGATGCGAATGAATGGATGGATAGATGTGATGTGAATCAGATAGATGGGAATGGATGGATGGATAGATGTGATGTGAATCAGATAAATGTGAATGAATGGATAGATGTGATGTGAATCAGATAAATGTGAATGGATGGATGGATGGATGTGATGTGAATAGATGTGATGAGATGTCATGTGAATCAGGATGTAAATGAATGATATGGGATGGATGTGGATGTATGTGAAGAATGGATGTGGATATATGTGAAGAATGGAAGTGGATGTATGTGAAAGAATGGATGTGGATGTATGTATGTGAAAGGATGGATGTAGATATAGGTGAAAGGATAGATGTGGATGTGTAAGTGATATGGATGTGGATGTATGTGGAAGAATATATATGGATGTGAATGTGATGAATATGAACGAGAATAGAGGCGATGAGATGTGATGTAAATTGGATGTGAATGAATGATAAGGGATGTGAATGAATGTGATAGCCTGTGAATCGGGATGTGAATGAATGATAAGGGATGTGAATGAATGTGATGGCATGTGAATCATGATGAGAATGAATGGTATGGGATGTGAATGGATGTGATGTCATCGGGATGTGAATGAATAATATGGGATGTGAATGGATGTGATGGGATGTGAATCAGGATAGATGTCAATGAATGTGATGCGGTCTGAAATGAGATGTGATGTGAGTGAATGTGATGTGGTCTGAATGAGATGTGATGTGAGTGAATGTGATGTGGTCTGAATGGATGAGATGTGAATGAATGTGATGTGATCTGAATGGATGAGATGTGAATGAATGTGATGTGATGAGATGTGGATATGGGTAAATGCGAGAGGATGAGATCTGATGAGGATATTTAAGGGAAGAAGTGATGAGATGAAAAATGATGTGATTGGATGATAATGGGAATTTACATGAAATGAATGTGGATTAAGTAATGTTGATTAATGTGGAAAGACGAGAGTTTGTTATAGAAATTGTATTTATGACCTGTTTTTAAATGACTGTTTTGTCAAGAATGCTGGGGAAGCATTTTGACCGTCTTGTGAATGAGGTTGTGGAGACCTAGCTGATAAAATTGCAACAGCTGACGGAGAGTCAACGGAGGACGTCTCGCGTAGCAAGGTCGACCGAGGTCTTGACCAGCCTCGGTTCGATTTAAATGCTGAGCTTCCGGTACGGTGGATGAGGGACCAAGGAAGTGGCCTAGGAGTGAAGCGCTAGGTGACCTACGAAGAATCCTAGAGGGTACTGACCATACGGTGCTCGAGCTCTGGGTTGTCGAAGATACCCACATGTACGTTGGGGAAGATATTGAATAAGGAGTAAGAGTTGTTTTCTGAATTCGGGCATGGATCTGGTTGATTGACCTTGCTGGTCCTCAACGGATGAGTCCATGGGATGAGTCCATGGCTCTTTTATATGGATACGTTGGTTGATCTTGCTGATCTTCAACGGAGATTCCATTTTGATAACTGAATATATTAACGGTTACTATGAGCTAGGAACTATCGAAAAGGCCCCTGAGTGGTCAGGTGGTGAGCGTTCTAGTTGCCAATGATGCCATAGATACACCGATGAAGGAATGATTGGAAATAAGGATTCAATCGGAGATTTTGAGGATTATGATCAGTGACACAATGGTTTCATTAAATGATTGTTTTTTAAAGATAGATAATACTGAGAAAAAGGTAAATTTCATATTGGGTGTGTAAGTGGTGTGTAAGTTTTAAGTTTGCATGAATATCCGGCTAGGGGGTCTGGGAACTCTTTCCCTGGTACCCGGGGCAAAACCTAACCAAATTTTTAATTGGATCCCATCACTACACAGTGGTTGGGCGGTTGGCTAACCCAAGGGACTGGATGGGGTTAGGCTGGACTGATGGATCCCTAAAATGAGACTAAATTTCTGTTGGTACGATAGATGAAGTAAATCCCGGATAAAAATTATTCTATAGAAAAGAAACAACGGCTGTGCCTCTCAATGAGGAAAAAAGCGTTGGTCTCTATGATCCAAGTGCAATCTTTCCTTTGATCTGACTATGGGACTTACGGGTTCGGTCAGATCAGTTCAGTTAGTTAAGGTTTTTGACTACGATAGAGAACAGTTATCTTGGTGGAATCGCCCATGCTTTTCGGGCAAGGGAAGTTTTTTTGGATTTGGTTTTGGAAGAACCAATGGATTAGTCTCTTGTCCGGATATCCATGGGTGAGGCCCGAGTGTCGGACCCTGGCCCGGGTAAGAAGTGCTACTTCCGCTGCTAGCACCCCTAAATTCGTTGCACGGTGGGGACATGGATCTCACACTTGAAGCATGCATGCACATACATAATATACGTCAAACTATATGTGCATGCATGAGATGCGTGTGAACTTGCATCGGCATGTGTAATCTCATAAAGAAAACTCCAAGTCTAGTATTCAATATCAAACTTTCAACATGTACATTGAATTGGTGGAATCTCACCAATTTTCTCCAAGGTACCTATAATGCACAAGATTCTCCAAATTCCTTATACAAACTTTCAACTTGTACATTAATTTGGTGGAATCTCGCCAATTTTCTCGAAGGTACCTATAATGCACCAGGTTCTCCGAATTCCTTATGCAAATTTGATTGTTTACTCAAGAATGGTAGCCTAAAATGGAGACTTAGAAGCCAAGCCAAATGTTAAAATCTAGGAACCATATGGCATGTTTAAACATTAGTTGTTGAGGGGAGTGATTCCTAGTGAAGGTGAGTTTAGTGTGATCATGAGAATAATGCGACTTGTCTCAATTTGCCGCTTTTGAACCTTGAAAGTTGAGTGACGGAGATGTGTGAGAATGTGACTTGGTAATTGCTATTTTTGAACAATAAAGGTTAGGTGGTTGAGATTTTGAGAATGGCTTATGAACTTTAACAATACGAGAATATTTTAATGAGAACAACATGCTACTTTACCACCTCTTTTGCAAACTATTTTCATGATCCATCATTATGGTCCAGCAACCTTTAAAGCTCTAGAAAATGCACTAACTTGCTGTATATAAAGATATCATACAATGACCTCATAAAAATGAGAACAACTATTTTTACTAGCAAGTAAATCTCCTCCCTTAGAAATCCAAAGGTACTTCATATAAACTCTTAACACACACACACACACACACACACACACACACACTATATATGAATGCATGAGATGCATGTGGACTTTTATTGACTCCTATAATTGCAATTAAGCCAAGAATTAAACATAGTTCATAGGTTGTTGGAATATATCCAATTGTCTCTAAGGTATGTAGGGCTCTCCAAAATTCGCTTGACTTTATGCAAACCCAAGTTGTTTACTCTAGGTGTAGAGAGAGAGTAAGGTGGAGATTTTAAAGCCAAATGTGAAATCCTGGGAACCACATGGTGTGTTTAGGCTCATTTATTAGGGGTTTGGCTCCTAGGTGAAAGATGATGTCAATGTGACCATGGGAATGTGACTTGTTGGAATTTGCTACTTTTGAACTTTGCAAGTTGGGTGATTGAGATGTGAGAATGTGACTTGTTGCTACTTTTGAATTGGAGTCTCTCCAATGATCTCTAAGGTATGTAAGAAAAGGCTCTCCAAATTATCTCTAAGGTATGTAAGAAAAGGCTCTCCAAATTTCATTTGACTTTATGCAAACCCAATTTATTTTCTAGGTGTAAAGAGTAAAGTGGAGATTGGAGATTTTGAAGGTGAACGTGAAATCCGAGGAACCACATGGCAAGTTTGGGCTCATTTATTGGGGGAATGGCTCCTAGTGAAAAGTGATGATAATGTGACCATGGGAATGTGACTTTGGGCTCATTTATTGGGGGAATGGCTCCTAGTGAAAGGTGATGATAATGTGACCACGGGAATGTGACTTGTTTCAATTTGCTGCTTTTGAACTTTGCAAGTTGGGTGATTGAGAGGTGAGAATGTGACTTGTTTCAATTTGCTACTTTTGAACTTTGCAAGTTGGGTGATTAAGATGTGAGAATGTGACTTGTTACAACTTGCTACTTTTGACCCTTTACATTAGGTAAAGGAGGTGTGGAGAATGGCTTGTAAACTTTGGACTGAGTTTCTCCTTTACATTAGGTAAAGGAGGTGTGGAGAATGGCTTGTAAACTTTGGACTGAGTTTCTCCCCCTTCCTCATTTCCAAGCGTGTAAAATTCTAAAGTTTTGAATCTTTAAATTCAAGGCTGAGCTCAATTCAAGCCATGAAAATTACACTAAAGGAAGACGGTTTTTATATGACATTGTGCCTACTCAACTTCACTGAAGATGCCCCCGCCTCCCTCTATCTACCCCTACTCACCTCCTCCTCCTACCATCTTACTCCCTCCATCTTTGCTCACATGGTCATCCTCCCCTTTCATTGTACCCTCTCATTCTTACAAAGAGCAAGGGTAATGCATAGTCGCGCATGCGCACGATAGCAAGGGTATGCATAGTCGTGCGTGCGTGCGTGCGCGCGCGCGCGTGAGAGAGAGAGAGAGAGAGAGAGAGAGAGAGAGAGAGAGAGAGTCTCTGTATAGCAATCAACCCCCATGAGAGAGGGGGACCTGCTCAACAAAGAGCTCAGAGATGCAGTTGCATCACACAAAAACATGACCGACATGTAAAGACCTTTTTTTTCCTATGTGTAAATGGTGAGGAGAGAGAGAGAGAGAGAGAGAGAGAGAGGGAGAGAGAGAGGGAGAGAGAGAGAGAGTCTCTGCATAGCAATCAACCCCCATGAGAGAGGGGGACCTGCTCAACAAAGAGCTCAGAGATGCAGTTGCATCACACAAAAACATGACCGACATGCAAAGACCTTTTTTTCCTATGCGTAAATGGTGAGGAGATGCATGCGGGCTATGCCACACACGTCTAGCTTTGCATAAAGGGAAGATTTTATTCTCTTACATACCAAATATAGGTTCCTCTCAAACCTTCGAAAATACTGAAGACCAAGGCGTAAGTCCACTTTACAAAGTAAGCATCACTAATTAATGAATAGACACAAAACATAATTTCGGTCGTCTATATGCTATGTATGTGATGGGCTACAATATGGTACATTAGGTAAGGATCCTTGGTTATAAAACCAATAACCTATGCATTTTTTCAATAAAAACTGATTCGGCTGGTAGGTCATCCTTTTTTTCACTGGTTAGAAAAAAGGTTTTTTTCATTGGTTAGAAAAAAGGTTTTTTTCATTGGTTAGAAAAAAGGTTTTTTTCTGACACCCCACACACGCTTGAGTTGAGGAGGCGGATGCACTTTGCGACGGGGTTTCTAATAGGAAACTAGATGCCCCTAAGGTATACACATTTGTTTAAATCAAATATTTTAATTAAATTATACCATTAATTAATGGTTCATTTAGTTAATGCCACCAAAAGATAAAAGACCCAAATAATACACTACCCACATAAAAGACCCATTCCAACACCCACCTAAAATGTAACATCAATAATACAGACAAGCAATTGTTGCGCCAAATCATCTCATAACATTTATGCCACGCACCTAAAATGCAACATCAACGATAAAGACAAGCAAGCAGTTGTTCTCGCAAATCATCACTTTTTTTTGTAACATTTACACCACGCGCAACATCAATGATAAAGACAAGCAAGCAGTTGTTGTGCTAGATCATCACTTTTTTCATAACGTGTTGTTTATGGGCTCCTTCATCACTTTTTCAATAACATGTGTTGATTATGGGCTCCTCAGGTGAGCTATCTGGGGCCATATTCTAGAGAATTATTACATACATTATCTCTACACTATTATTATTCTCACTAACATCATGTGTTGATTATGGGCTCCTCAGGTGAGCTGTCTGGGGCCATATTCTAGAGAATTATTACATGCATTATTATCTCTACCCTGTTATTATTCTCACTATTCTTGACGTGTCATTGGCCCACTAGGCATTTATGGCCATCTTAATTTTGCCCCCGCTAGGTGGCGCAGGGGTATGAAGCTTGGCACCCACTCTTGGCATACCACGTGGATTGGCTGTTGAGAGACACATGGTGCTTGGCACCCATCAGTCTTGGCATACCACGTGGATCGGCTGCCACTAGTGATGGCGCAGCGTCGGCATACGATTGGCTGTACGTGGAAGAGACACGTGGAGTGCTTGGCACCCACTCTTGGAATACCACGTGGGTTGGGTGTACGTGGTAGAGACACGTGGAGGGTAGCGTAGTAGCTTTGAGCCAATAGCATGTGGCGAGCTATATATATAGGAAAATTCCGCTCAACGCACGTTAAGATCCAAAAGCTCAGTACCTGCACACACGACTCGAACAATGAGCTTCTGCATCTCTCTCTGCACGCAATCCCTTTGCTCTCGCATCCACCTCTCCCTCTAATTATCTTTCAAACCTCCACTAAACCCACTCGTAGCTCACGCTTGAAAATGGCCGGCGTAAAGCCTTCATCAGAGCAGCTGATCAAAAGGAGAAATTCCAATAGAAATCATTCCTCGTCTCCTAAGAAAATTAATCCACACGTCCCAGCATCAAGCCATCGTAAGAATGATCATAATACTGCAGCAGAAATTATCAAGGAGCGAAGAAGAAGAGTGTCTCCTAAGGATAGCTATATTAATTACACGGAGGAAAGGATGCGGCAACAACTGCGGCCTCTCTCAGACAATTCAACTGCTGCTTATAACAGCTTGAAGATATCACCTCCATCGCTTCTCGATGTTCGCATGCAATTATTTCAGGTACTTTAGCTCGTAATCTTCTCACCAAAACACTGGATCTCTGGCCTAAGTTATTGCTTTCCTGGAGGCAGTTAGCGCCTGATTAACTCCTTGCAGCAGTCGAGAGGCATTTAGCGCCTGGTTAACTCCTTGCAGCAGTCTTAGTAAAAGATTTACTTACGTGGGTTTGAAATGAATTGCACAGAAAAAGCATCCTTCCGTGAGGATGCTTGTGTCGGTAACGCTGATGGGGAGCATCTGGGAGGTCCGCTTCATTTCAGATGCCCACGAGACTGTGAAGGGCGTTATTGAAGCATCTTTGGCCGAGCTTTTAAAGGAAGGGCGCAAGCTCTCTGCAGGCTCCCACGCTGAAGCCTACGAGCTCCACATTTCGCAGTTCTCCCTTCAGAGTAAGTCTTGCTTTCTTCATTTGCTCTTGCATTGCCTCAGTCCGTCTTTTACTTTACTTTCAGGCAATGTTAACTTCAGTTAACTTCGTGCAATGATACTAAGTTAAGAAGTTAACTCAAGTTAGCTTACCTAGAATGATACTAAGTTAAGTTAAGCCAAGTTAACTTAGTATCACACTACTATTACATCTAGCTAAGCTAGCTTAGTAGAATGATACTAACTTAAGTCATCTCAAGTTGGCTTAGCTAGATGTAATTAAATAGGCCTTTTAATACTATAAACCTACAATGTTCTTGTAAATTTATCAAATTGTTATGCTTAGAACATATAGTACGCACCTCCTTGCGTTGGTTAGAACTTAGTATGAATTGGCCTTGTGGCTGTTTTTTTTTTTCCATAATCAACTCTTACTTGTTCTAACCTTGGAAATTTGTCTATTACGTTATGTAGGCCTTGACATGGATTCCAAACTTTTGGATTTGGGAGCAAGAAGCTTTGTTCTTCGAGGTAAAAAATATTGGCAAGGTGAAGAGGAAAAAAGAAGAAGCACAGAGATTGCCTCCACTTTTCGTATTGCGAAGCAAATTTCATAAATACCTAACCAGCATATTAAGACATGTATTGGTTTTGATGCCTTTCATGAGTGTGACATGGAGCTTGGAAAGGCGCCTTTAAAAACCTTGCTACTTATAACTTCAAAGTGACATCTCCAGCACATCAAGATGTGTTAAGGTGCCACATTCATCGCCACACACAAACCGCGTCTATATAACATGCACCACATGTATCAAGGTTGCATGATGTATGAATTAAGTTGAATGGGGAAGTAGACCTTTAGGATATCGTTGCACCTTCTTCACAATTGTTCTTGTATGCACATATGTAACCAAGAGAGGAAGTATACTCATGTAAATATACTTGTATCCCACATGAAAAAAAGAGTATATTACCAATTTACAAACTCTCCCAAAAAGATACTTTTGACAATTTAAAATTATACATTTTTTTTTCCTTTCATCCTTCAAACATCAATCAATTAAACTCTCTCTCTCTCTCTCTCTCTCTCTCTCTCTCTCTCTCTATATATATATATATGTGTGTGTGTGTGTGTGTGTGTGTGTGTGTCATGCGCGGGCGTGCGCACGCTCGTGTGTGTGTGTGTGTGCGTGCGTGTGCATGTGCGTGGTGTGTGTATTATACACATGCTTATAAGTGTACATGGGGAAGTTAAATTTTATAGGTTGGTGGTCACACTTTTTTTAAGACTTTGAAAACCATAGGCAAACCTATGATAAAAGTGCAAATTTAAAAAAATACAATGGAAATGATTGCTTAGTGTGACAAGGGAGAAATTATGCATATAAATTAAAATATATATTTTTTCATGTATATAAAAGAATAAAGAGGGAATTCCAATGTTATTAAGGAATTAATGTGGCTTACAAAGGGTTTATGAGAACATACTTTTACATAATTATATTATTTTTATGATGATGATGTGATCTTGGTTATTTTGAAATTATTACTCCTACCTAAGAACTTTTAGGGATTAAATTTCCATGGGCCATGTGGGATGCTACATGTAATTCATCTTTATATTTGTTAGAATATTAAGGCCTTTGTGCTACATCACAGTCAGCTTCAAAGAGGCTATGAGTGCCATAAATCCTTTAGTTATTGAAGGAGGTCTTTCTGAAAGCTCTACCCTTAGACCACCTAATGAGATAAATAATTTTTTATGTCCATATTTATGCTTCCAATTTTAATATATTCTATCCTCCTTAAACCACCTAATTAGGTTTTAAAAAAAATATGTCCATATTGGGGCTTCAAGTTTTATATTCAATTCATATTGTCACCACACAATAAGGAGAGCAGGTGCAACATTACCCGTATAGAAAGCCACCATAACCACCGAGATTGTTGCCATATATATAGGCAGTGATGTGTGTGAACATACTTAGAACCGTCGGGGCACTTTTTCCCTCTTTAGGAGGTTTTTTCCCCCGGCTTGTATATATGTCCATCATTCTAGGGCTAACTTATCTTTGTACATTCACACAATCTAATACACTGTGTGTTGTGTGCATTCTTGCTTCTTCTTCTCCAAGTTTTGTGTGCTTTCCTGCAACCCTAACTCCAACAATTGGTATCAGAGCAGGCATCGGCTCCCAGGGCTACATCGCTAGCAGCCTCCGACTCACGTTCTCCGATTGAGGTGAGCTTTCACGAGCGTTTGCAGGTCCCTATACTCTACAAATCAAATCGTAGGGCTACACGTTCTCAGAAATTGCATCTGAGGTTGTTTCGAGCTGCGTTTTTGTATTTCAAGTTCTGCACAGGTGTTTTCGTCATTTTGTGCAGAAATTTTGACAGTGCAGTTTTCTGCAAAAAACAGGCATATGTATTCTATTTGTGGACCGTGCTACATAGCACGAGTTGTTTTCTGTTCAGTCTTTGCTTCATTACAGGTAGCTTTTGCATCAGTTTCAGTCAGTGACCATGGCTGATAACAGCAATGATGTATTTTGCATGTTGTCTGTTGATGACAAACTGGATGGAGACAGCAACTACCCACTTTGGGCATACATGATGCAGTATGTTTTGGTTGCAAAAGGAGTGTGGAACATTGTGCAGGGTATGGATGTACGTCCAGGTTCTGTGGATGTAGGATCTGTTGAGGATGTTGCAGGTTCTAGCAGCTCTACTGTTGCTGCTGTTTTACCCACTGTTGAACAAGCTCGTTGGGATGGTAAAGATGCGCAGGCTCATGCCTTGATTGCACACTTTCTGTCAAACGTAACATCACCCCACATATTCATTCAGCTAAAATAGCAAAACAGGCTTGGGATATTCTATCTGGTTTGTATGCAGGTCATAACGAGGCAAAAATCTCTTACCTGCGTAAAGAGCTAGAATCGAAGATTATGCAGGAAGATGATGACATGAATGTTTTTCTTGCTGAGATTAAAGATCTCAAGGAACAGCTGATTTCTGCAGGTGAGATTATTCCTGATCATTCTCTTGTGCAAACTGTTCTTGATGCTTTACATGAGTCATATCAGACTTTTGCTTCCACGTGGAGACTTGTTCACTGAGGACAGACCTGATGTTGTCAAGTATGATACTTTAGTCAACAAGCTCTTGCAAGAAGCGCAGTCCAGGCAAAACAGGGCTAGGCAGCGTGCAGTTGATCAGGCATTTGTTGCTGCTGCCCAGCAAGTAAGGCAACCCCTTCCACTGTTTCTTCTCCTATTAGTAGGTCTACAACTTCTTCTCCTTCCACAGGTAGCAACAATAAGTCTGAGAAGGCTCTTGATAAAGGCAAGAAAAAGATCAGGTACAACTATTGTAAGGTAACTCATCATGTCATTAAGAATTGCCCTAAGCTAAAGGCTAAAGAGGCAAAGAAGAAAGGGTCAAATGTAGCAACAATAGCGGATGCTTCTACAAATGCAGATTCTGTAAATGTTGTGCATGATACAGAATGGGCGTTTAGCGTGTATTGCTTGTATGACCCATCTAGACATGATGCATGTTTGGCATTTTCTATTGACTCTGATGTATGGTATTTTGACAGTGGTGCTACAAAGCACATTACCTCGCATCGTGATATGTTCACTTGTCTTGAGGCTATCCCTAATGGGAATACTGTCACATGTGCCAATAATGCTTCTTACCCAGTGAAGGGCGTTGGTAAAATTATGCTTACTGCTGCAAATGGCAGTGCTTTCACACTTTCAGATGCTTTGTATGTGCCAGTAAAGAAGAATTTATTGTCTGTCTCCGCGCTTGCTAGACTTGGATTTGTAGTCAAATTTGTGGATGACAGATGTATTGTTCATGATTTGACTTCTGGTGATACGATTATTGCATCTGGCACCTTGTTTCATGGACTGTATAGGCTCAATTCTTATGACAAAGATTCAGCAAATGCAATTTCTGTGATGAAAAGGCAGTTTCAGATGCAAAACTATGGCATGCTCATTTTGGTCATCTGAACTTTGCTAGTTTGCTGCGTTTGCAGAAATTTGATATGGTTGCTTCATTTCCCCTGTAGAGGCACCATTGAAACATGTTTGTGAAGGCTGTATTTTGGGCAAAATGCAACGTTCTGCGTTTCCAAAGGATGGTTCTGTGTGGGCCACTCGCAAATTGTAACTTGTACATAGTGATGTATGTGGACCTATGCAAACTCGTCATTTGGTAAATACTTGTACTTCATGACTTTCATTGATGATTACTCAAGGCATGCATGGGTATATCCACTGAAGGCAAAGTCTGAAGTGTTTGTGCTTCAAACAGTTTTTGCTTATGGTTGAAAATGTATCCAATTATACTATGGGCACCCTCCGTTCTGATCGAGGGGGGGAGTACATGTCTAAAGAGTTTGATGCATTTCTGGCTAGTCGTGAGATAAAACACCAATGTACAGTGCCGTATACCCCTCAACAAAATGGTGTTGCTGAGAGGAAAGACAGGTCACTTATGGAGATGGCACGATGTATGATCAAGAGCCAAGCTTTGCCACATGCGTTTTGGCTTGAGGCTATCATGTGTGTTGCATATGTACTCAACAAGTGTCCACTAAGGCCTTGCAGTCTATTACTCCATACGAAGCTTGGCATGGTAGGAAGCCTTCTATTGGTCACTTGCGTGTCTTTGGTTGCTTGGCCTATGCTTTAGTGCCCTGTGCAACAACGCATAAAATTGGATGATAAGGCTGTCAAATGCATTTTTGTTGGTTACAATGCTGAGAGCAAGGGTTATAAATTGTATCATCCGCAGTCAAAGCGTATCTTGATTAGTCGAGATGTTGTTTTTGTGGAATATGCTGTGCAGCCTTTGTTATCATGTACCAAAGAGATAGGTGTGAGCTCACGGGATGTATTTGATACGTTGTTGCCTCTGTTTACAGGTGGGAATTCAAATGTAAGTCCTAATAAGGTAAATATTCAGCCTATGCAAATTTCAAACGACATCATAGATCAGCCTATTTCTGATGCAGATATACATGATGTAATTCATGAGGATAGGGCTGAAAATGAGCAGGCTAGAGGTATGCCTAAATGGCTGGTGCAAACCTTGCATGATAGTAAAATTGATGCACCTATGACTAGTTGTACTCGTTCAGGTTTTCAACATGCCTCTTATGCATCAGATTGTTATGCTTTGGCTGTGTCTAGTATGTGTGAAGAGGAAGAACCTTTTTCATTTGATGAGGCACAAAAATCAAAAAATTGGTTGGCTGCAATGCAAAGTGAATATGATGCTATAATGAAGAATGGTACATGGTCTTTGTGTGATTTGCCTATTGGTAAAAAGGCCATTGGATGTAAGTGTGTTTTTAAGTTGAAACAAAATCCAGATGGCAGTGTTGATCGCTATAAGGCTAGACTTGTTGCAAAGGGCTATGCTCAAGAAAAGGGCATTGATTTTGATGAGACCTTTGCTCCCACTTGTCGTATGACTACCATTCGTAGCATTTTTGCATTGGCAGCTCATAATGGTTGGAATGTACATCAGTTGGACATAAAGACTGCGTTCTTGAATGGAGATTTGCATGAGGAGGTGTATGTATCGCAGCCTCATGGTTTTGTTCAAAGAGGGCAGGAAAACAAAGTGTGCAGGCTGAAAAAGGCTTTATATGGTTTAAAGAAAGCTCCACGAGCTTGGTATGAAAAGATACATGCATATTTGACTGCACATGGTTTTCAAAATAGTCTAACAGAAAGTACTCTGTATGTTAAATGTGTGAATGACCTACATCTAATCATTGCTCTCTATGACATGCTACTCACAGGACCAAATGAGAGTCATATTGCTGATTTTAAGGCTGATTTGAATGCCTCTTTTGAGAGGTCAGATTTGGGGCATTTGCATCATTATTTGGGGATACAATTTAGTGTGATGGAGGTATTGCTTTGTGTCAAACAAAGTATATTGAGACATTGTTGCGGAGATTTGGCCTTGAAGGCTATAAACCTATTGCTACTCCAATGGAGACAGGTTTGAAGTTGAGTCTTCATGATGCTGCAGATCACTTTGATGTCACACTCTATCAGACAGCTGTTGGTTGCCTCATTTATGTATGCATTACGAGGCGGTTAGCAATCTCACAGGTGAGCAGGTTTATGCATAGCCTAGGGTCTCAGCATTGGAAGGCAGTTAAACGCATCTTTCGCTACTTGAGTGGCACCATACATCTTGGGTTGTTTTATCCCAAGGGGGGATCGTTGCCGCCAGATTTACATGCTTTTTCGGACTCAAGAGTGTCCACAAGTGGTTTTTGTTTCATGCTCAGTAGCTCATGCATATCTTGGTTGAGCAAGAAGCAACCTACAGTGGCCACTTCTAGTTGTGAAGCTGAGTACAGGGCAACTTTCACAGCTACGGTTGAGTGTGTGTAGCTCAGACGGCTTATGGGGCTGACTTGGGTGTTGGACAGGAGTCTTCCACCTCTATCTACACTGACAGTCAGAGCGCATTGGCAGTTGCGAGAAACCCAGTTTTTCATGCTCGCACAAAGCACATTGAGGTGCATTATCACTATGTCAGGGAGAGACTCTCAGCAGGAGAGATCAGCTTGGCCTATGTGCCAATACAGGACAACCTCGCCGATCTTTTCACAAAGGCACTTCCTTGTGAGAAGTTCAAAGCTTTTCGCAAAGTTTTAGGCTTGCTCCCCTTTGTGGACTGATCTACTTCGGGCATGGCACTTCCCTATACATGAGTGCTGGCTCTCGTTCACACCATCACTCCCAAGGGAGATTTGTTACCATATATATAGGCAGTGATGTGTGTGAACACACTTAGGACCGTCGGGGCACTTTTTCCCTCTTTAGGAGGTTTTTTCCCTCGGCTTGTATATACGCCCATCATTCTAGGGGTAACTTATCTTTGTACATTCACACAATCTAATACACTGTGTGTTGTGTGCATTCTTGCTTCTTCTTCTCCAAGTTTTGTGTGCTTTCCTACAACCCTAATTCCAACAAAGATGGGGGAGGAGAGGAGGTACAACATTTCCTGTAGAAAGTCACCATAGCCACCAAGATGGGGGGGACTCTTATTCACCACCCAACCTTAGAGGAGTGTAGATAAGCATCCACACTACCGAGCCTATGTAGTGGCCTACTTCCTACCCATACTTGCTCGATCGCTTGTGGTCCTCTGAGTCGGGTGCCTCACCCTTGAACCCCAAATACCCTTGTCGATCGCACTCCAGCGCTTGGGTGCCATGTCCAATTGATCCCTACATAGCCGTGGTTACAAGTACGTGACATTACCTCCCCCTTAAGAAGAGTTTTCATTCGAAAACAAAGTGAGGATAGTTTTTGGTAAGCGTACTCAAGCATTCCCATGTGGATGCTTCCTCGTCTCTATCCTTCCTCTAAACAAGTGCCTCCTCTCGGTACACAATATGCCTTGTGTTACGATCGTTAAATCCAAGAATCCTCTCAGGTTGGAAGAGACAACAGTTCAATAAGCTCCACCAAAACATCAAGAGTAATTGCATCATCCTGATGATCCACCGTTTTTTGTATTCTATAGACATGAAAAACATGATGTACTCAAGAGCTCTCTGGAAACTCAAGTTTGTATGCTAAACTAACAATCTTCTTACAATTTTAAATGGACCGCAATATCCAAGAGAAAGCTTTTGACACTTCTCCATCTTGGGAGTCTCCAACTTTGCAGGAACTTTCAAGAAAACAAAGTCACTTTCTTCAAAGGTCACTTCTCTACGGCTCTTGTCAGCATATGTTTTTGTACAACCTTGTGCACTACGAATGCTGCTTTTAGCATTTTTTGCATGTTGTTGTTGAGATATCGAGCTCAACTAGTTCTACGGCGGTGGCAGACATTGATGATCCACCTGGGTGATAGCTTCCACATCTACACCACTGGCATGGTTGGTTAGATTATGGGTGATATGCGGTCAGTAGGATGATAGGTTGTGTTACAACCATTTTGGGCACACAGGCTGTGCTGAAGTGCCGCTGTGCTGGTGCAGCAATTACAGGAGATACTATTGTATTACAGGTTGCATACAAAAGTTGTTGTTTGATTGCTGCAGGAAAACATGTCTTACGAAATTAATCTAATTGTTAGTGAGAAGGTGGATAAGAATAGCTTCCATGCTTGGAAGTTCAGAATGACCGATTTCCTAATGGGTAAAGGATTTTGGGATTATGTAGAAGGAGATAATGAGGAGCCTCTAGAGTTATCAAAGGAGAATGCCACTCCTGCAGATATAAAGGCATTCAAGGATTGGAATCAGGGTACAAGAAAAGTCATGTATTGGCTTTCGATTAGTGTCACAGATACTATGATAGGACACATACAGGATGCAAACACTCCAGTAATAGTTGCATGGCAGAATTTGGTTCGGATGTTCCAAACTAACACAAAGGCAAGGAAGTTGCAGTTAAGGCAAGAGTTGCATACTGTGGAAAAGAAAATCATGTCCATCAATGAATATGCCTTAAAGATCAAAGGCATTATTAAATCCCTTCGGTCTATCAATGTATCAGTGGGAGGATGATGATTTGGTGAGTGTCTATGTGAATGGGCTTGGAAAAGAGTACAAGCCATTCAAGACCTCCATTGCAGTTAGGGAGAATATTCCCAACTTTTGGGACTTGATATCTATGCTGATCATAGAAGAAAAGGCTTTAGGTGAGGATTCTTCTTCACAAAGCAAGAATACATCGGAGAACAGGCCTTCTATTCTAATTCAGGTAGAGGCCGTAGTCGAGTCAAGGTGGTGGCCGATAAGGAAATCAGAATTCTGGACAACAACAATCCAATGATTCACATCAGCAATCATACACAGGTGGAAGAGACCAGTCTAGAGGTAGGGGGAGCCAAAGAGGCCGAGATGGTTGGCAAAGAAATCAAAACGCAAATAGCATAAAGTGCTATTACTATGGCAAACCAAAACACATGGCAAAGGACTGCTACAAAAAGCAGAATGACATTAAGAGTGGAAAGCTGCAAGGCAACTATGCATCATCTCTAGCAAACATGGAGGTGATGATAGAAGTGAGCAACTATTTGTGATGCAGCACATGCTTAGTTCCATAACAGGGGATGTGTTAGGATCTCAAGATATATGGTACTAACCACATGACCAATCATGCTGAGTGGTTTAGAGATATGCAAAAGATAATAAAAAAAGGTTATGTAGAAACACATGATGATACTGCGCATCCCATTGCGCATGTTAGTAAAGTGCCATTGTCTATGCAAGATAGAAAAATGAAGTACTTGGCTGATGTACTTCATGTTTCGAATATTACAAAGAACCTAGTTTCTGTTGGACAGATGGTTGAGCAGGGTCTACAAGTGAGGTTTAATCCTCAAGGATGTTTTGTGGAAAACTTCAAGAACAAGTGTCACTTGGTTGCAAAGGGTAACAGAAATGGCAGAATGTTTACTTTGGATGTGAACATGCCTAAGATAAAGGCAACCATCTTTGCGCATGGAACAGGTGTCATTACAGATATTGACATATGATGGCACAAGCGCATTGGTCATGTGAATGTACAACGGCTGAAGTCTATGCAAGCCTAAAATATTGTTTTGCAGGTTTGCCAAAGTTTAAGGTTGACAGTATGCATAAGGTATGTGAAGCATGCCAACTTGGTAAGCAGGCCAAACATGCTTTCTCACATGAAAAGCATGTCAGTGCAAGGCCATTGGAGGTCATACATTCAGATGTATGGGGACCGACCAAGACCAGATGTATGAAGTGGCACATGCCTTGATGGCTGAAAAGAATATGCCAAATTACTTTTGGGCAGAAGCAGTAGCAAGAAGCAGTAGCAACTACTGTGTGTACATTATGAACAGGACACTCACTGCTGTAGCTGTTCATGGTATGACTTCTGAACAAAAGTTTACAGGCATAAGACCGGATGTGTCTCACTTGAAAGTGTTTGGGTGTATTACATATGTACATGTTCCTTTGATGAAGTGAGAACAAAGTTGGATCCAAAGGTAGAGAAATGCATCTTCATTGGTTATGCTATGAAGTAAAAAGGTTATAGATGTTATAACCCTACCACTCGTGAGATGCGAGTAAGCAGAGATGTTGTCTTCGATGAGATGAGTAGCTGGTATGCACCAGTAGTGAAGGCAACAAAAGATGCAGATGTAAGAAGTGCTGATGTTGCACCACATGTAGAGCAGCAATCACAAGTGTTGATGAGTGGACCTGGGGAGTCCTCGAGCAGTGGATCCAATGTCAGCCCATGGTCAGGTAGGTTGAGAAATGATGCAAGTACACATGTATCACGGAAAGGGAAAGAAAAGGTAGATCAACCTTTTGTGCATGATCTGTCAGCAGGTCACTTATATGTGGATGGTGCCTCTAGTGGCTCTGGAGCATAGCCTTGATGAGGAACTTGGCATTCCATCTATGGTTACTCCTAGTGTAAGGAGAACCAGGGTTGTTTTGAGGACACCTGGAGTGATCCAGGTGTACGCAGGTCTACGAGGGTAAGATACCTTGTTGATAGGTTGAGATCTGATGGATATACAACCCATCATTATGCTTACATGGTAAAAGCAATACAAGAGGTTGAGCCCACTTGCTTTGAGCAGGCAATTGGAAATAAGAAATGGGAAGATGTCATGGATGAGGAGATGACAGCATTGGATGCAAATGCAAAACATGGGAGTTAGTGCCTTTGCCTAAGGAAAAGAAGGTGATTGGATGTAAGCGGGTGTATAAAGTCAACCACAATGCTGATGGTTCAGTGAGAAGGTACAAGGCAAGATTGGTTGCCAAGGGCTATGCATAGACTTATTGCATAGACTATGAGGAGACATTCAGCCGCCCGCAACAAGAATAGCAACCGTGAGAGCTGTCATTGCTATGGTTGCAGCAACGAAGGGTTAGTCTTTACATCAAATGGATGTAAAGAATGCTTTCTTGCATGGTGATTTGCACAAGAAGAAGTGTACATGATGTAGCCACCAGGTTATGAGAGCGATGCACATCCAAATTTTGTGTGCAGGTTACGCAAAGCCTTGTATGGCTTGAAGCAGGCACCCAAAGCATGGTCAAACAAGATTGGGGAATATCTTTTTACCATTAGATTTCAGATATCCAATGAAGATTTTTCACTATATATGAAAAAGACAAATAGAGGGATCATGCTATTAGTCATCTATGTGGATGACTTGATTACTAGGGTGATAGTGATGCAGACATACATGATGTCAAGATGCTTTGAAGCAAAAGTCTGAGATGAAGGATTTGGGTGAGCTGCAATATTTCTTGGGCATAGAGGTGCTGAGATCACCTCATGGCATTTTGCTATTGTTGCAGAGGTAGTATGGCTTGGACATGTTGTCTAAGTATGGTATGACATGTTGTAAGCCTATTTCAGTGCCATTGGAGCATAATACAAAGCTTTCCCCTGCAGATATAGGTGAGCTTTTAGAGGACCCCACTACATACAGCAAGCGCATAGTAGGTAGTTTAATCTACATGACCATTACAAGGCCAGACTTGAGCTATGATGTTAGACTTGTGAGTTAGTCTATGCAAGCCCCTAGGAAGCCACACTTGGATGCGGCTAGACGGATCCTGAGGTACATAAAGTCCACAGTTGATTATGGACTTTTCTATGCGGCTGGTACAGAGATACAGTTGCATGGGTACACAGATGTCGATTAGGCTGGTAGTATTGCAGACAGGATCTCTACCAGTGGTTTTATGTTCTCATTTGGGAGTGCTGCTGTGAGTTGGAGCAATAAGAAGTAGTCAACGCCTTATCGAGTACAGAGGTAGAGTACAGGGGTGCTGTTGTGATATGAAAAATTGATATCTTTCTTTTTCAATTTTGTACATATTTTGATGGTTTCTCAATGGTAATAAGGTGGAAGCTTGTCCAAGAAGATTGCGACGCCCACAATGGAATAATGGCGTGGTGATGTGGCAACTTGGCAGCTACTCTGATAACAGCATTCTATCTTCAAATATAATGGTTTTACTTGATTTAGGGTGCACACATTGTAAATGCCACAAGTACGCTTGATAAATACTTTGGTATGGTAGATAGGCTAGATATGTGGAAAATAAAAGTGGGCCTTCATGCTCACATGGATTTTAATTGTATTATTAATATAGTATTCACCATAAGGCTATAAGTTGGGGAGTGTGGAAGGCATGTGGAGGAGTGTTTGTAGGTGCATAATTGGGAAAGATTCTTCTAGAATGCCTACATGGAAGAGAAGAATTCCGCCATGTCTAAGTGGGATCTCCACCTACATGCCACTTAGACTTGGCGATTATCTCATCACACTTTCAAAGTCAAAAAGTCTTCAATTTAATAAATCAATAGAAGACTTAGCCTAAGAGGACAATTGATGGTGACATCTACCCTTATGTCACTGAAGGGTTGAAGCTTTTTATGTTGTAATTTGTCACAATGGACGAGAGGGTGATTCTCCACCTATAAAAGAAGCCTAATACCTAAATTTTAACCAGTAATTACTCATCTCTCGGGTATTGGTTTCTAAAATTGATCATATGGCTAGGAAGCTGTTGATATGCTCTTTCCACTCATGTAACTAATTTCTTAATCCTTTACTTCATTGATGATCAGAATTTCTCCCAAAGTTGCTAACTTTTAGCGAATTTTGGCAGTTTTATAGTCTTGTAGTTAAATGCTCATAACTTTTCGCTCGGTTGCCCGTTTTCAAAAGTTTTTATATAGGCTCAAAGCTCTCTTCAAGCTCTACGTACCTATGTAATCCTCTTTTGTATAGTCTATATGGATTCAAAAGTGAAATTCTTTGTGTATCTCTATTTTTATAGAATTTTGGCCATTATTTCTTCTTAATAATGATTATTTCCTCTTAATCTCGTATCAAAAAGCAAATCCCATGTATTTTATCCTCTTGTAAGTGATTGCTATATTCTTTTACTTTAAGATGTTCTGTCCAAATTACCCAATTCGAACGGATGAACCTTACCAACATTCCCCGTATGTTTCCATTCACATAATCCTGAGTCGGAAGATTTTCTTCCAACAAAGAATTGCCCTCTTGTTTGGAGCTGCAAGACTGGTGGAAATTCTTGCTTCTCCTGAGCCTTTCATTTTTCCTTCCATGAATTATGATCTCACCTTTGATGTGTTTATCTTTATCTTAACCTAGGGAGAGAAAGGGAGGTGAGGAGGCTGTGAGGTTTCATACAAGTGTGTTTTGATTCTAAGAAGTGACCAAAGTTAAAACCCCAACTTTGTGTCACATCTTTTGGTGGAGTTGACGGGCAGGTTTTACTTAGAATTATTCTATTTTAACCTCAAGGTCCCGCATGATTAAAGAAAAGTTATTTTGAAATAAGTAAATTTCCCTTCTTGCTACTCATCCTTTGGTACAAGATGTTCAACATTCCGGTGTTCCAAGGATCAGAAAGAGAAGACCCGGGGAGTTATCGCCGAGAGTTTAACCGAGCATGCCGCTTGATGGGTTGGTCTATGAAGGAGAGGGCAGAAATACTTCCAGATTTCTTGGAGGGTATGGCCTTAACTTGGCATTAGGATTTGCCAGAGGAGTCCAAGAATGATTGAGAAAGGTTGACCAAAGCAATGAAGGAGAGATTGGGACAATGGAGTCACCAAATGCTTTACTATTGCAATTGGATCAGATTTTTCAAAAGGAAGGAGAGTCAATTTCTACCTTTTCAAGAGGTATGAAGCCTTGTTCATCAAATATCAACAAGCTGCTTTACATGTTGTTGCTTCTTCTTTTTCACCTTCTATGGGAGATTCAAAGAGTTCTTTAGCAATGGAGCACCTTAAGATGAGCAAGTTTATCATGGCTTTAGATCCCTGCTTGCATGGAAAAGTTCTTAGCAAAGATCCCACTAATTTTAAAGAGACTCTTCGTATTGCTTTGAAGAAGGAGGCCACTCTTCATATTGAGTCCACATTCCAATCTTCTTCGAGTGTGCCGACCCTACCACGAGTAGAGATAGCCTCAACATCTCAGGTACAACCTCCATCCTTGGATCATAACATTGCACAACTTATGGCAGAATTTGCTGAATTGAAGTTACGCAGTCAACGCAAGGCCACCTAGGGTTCCACCACGAGTTGAGGATAAACCTAGGGATAGAAGTAGTGTCACATGCTATGAATGTCAAGAGAAGGGCCACTATCGCACTGAGTGTCCAAAATTGAGGAAAAGAGAGGATAAAAGTTTAGTACTTTTAGAGGAAACATGCTCAGAAGAAGAAGAGGAAACATTGATACCATTAATGGCAAAAAGGGGGTCGTAAAACTAGGAGCCAAGAAGAAGAAGAATAAGAAGATAAATCTGAAGAGGAGGAGAAAAATAAAAAGAAGAAGAAGTCGTCTAGGAGAAAAATTGGACAATCTGACTTTCCTCTTGGACAAGGATCTCTTAGTTATGACCTCTTAACAGATCTTAGGGAGAAAACGGTACAAATCACATTTGGGCAGCTTTTGGCACTCTCTCCAAAGCTCAAAAACGAATGGGGTAAGCTGGCTAGCACAAGGGAATCTAAGAAAAAGAAGAAAAGGGATAATGGGACTCCTATGGCTCAAAAGGTGGATATTGATGTAGGAGATGATGTGCCTATGATTGATGTCATCATTGAGGGGCAAACAATTTCTAATGCATACATTGATGGAGGTGCGTCAATTAATGTCATGAGTGAAAAAACAATGAAAGATGCCGATTTAAAGTTTTCTACTAACTCTCCCTATCGCATCAAACTTGCTGATAATACTAGGGTGAAAACCTTAGGAATTGTCAGGAATTTGGGAGTGGATGTATGTGGTATTTCTGTGCCTACTTTCCAGGTCATTCCTACAAAGCTTGATGCTAGGGCTTACCCATTGATATTGGGTAGGCCATGGATTCGCCAAGTGACGGTGGCAATTCAAAAGTGGGAGACAGGTGATCTTATTCTACAAGGTGAGAATAAGAAGGTCCACTACAACATCAAGAGTCATCGCAAGAAAGTGGTAAGAGGTGAACCTTCAACTTCCAAAGTTCAAAGTTAGAGTCATCCGATGAAAAGGAGACAAGTGGTAGCTCCGAGGATTCCATCTCAGAAGGGGAGGTGGAGGGAGTTGCATTTGGTCTTTACATAGGAAGGGATCGAGGGGATGCTGAAGACAATGGAGCCTTGGAAGGGGAAGCTTCTTCAACCATGTTCAAGAAAGGAGATGTGGACCTCACTAGTCTTCACCAACAGAATGAACTTCTTCTTGATGAGTCCATAGAAGGTACTGAAAGGGAGAACTACTTAAAAATGTTGGATGGATTTTCTAACCTTTTTGCAAACAGCTACTCGCAAGTACGCCAAGTTACCCTAGTAGAGCACAAGATTGATCTCAAGCCCCAAAGTAAGCCAGTGGTACAGTGTGGCTAAGGCATTTGGGAGTAGTGCAAGCGGAGGTGCTTAAGAATGAGGTAACTTATTTGCTTGAAGCTAGATTTATTTTTCTAGTAGAGAATTCAGACTGGATTTCCCCAGTTGTAGTCACTCCCAAAAAGGGTGAAAAATGGCATGTGTGTGTGTGGACTTTCGCCCTCTGAATGCATGCACAAAGAGGGATTATTATCCTTTACCCTTTCAGGATGAGATTTTGGATCAAGTTGTAGGTCATGAGTTGTATTCAGTGTGTGATGGATACTCTGGATACTTTCAAATCCGGATTTGTGAAGAACATCAAAGGAAAACCTCATTTATCACCCCTTGGGGGGGAGTGTATGCCTAGAGGGTGATGCCATTTGGCTTAACCAATGTACCAGCAACTTTTCAACGCTTCATGAGTGAGGTATTTGCACCTTACTTGGGAAAGTTTATAAGGGTCTTTTTGGATGAATTTTGCATTTATTTAAGCTGCATGGATCACTTGGAAAAGTTGAAGTTGGCCTTGCAAAGTATTGATAATGCAAAAGGGTGTCGTAATCCTGAAAAATGCCGCTTGACACAAAGGAAGGTGGTTCTCTTGGGACATGTTATCTCAGAAGAAGGCATAGAGATGGATCCTGAGAAGGTGCAGGCAATTGTGGCCCTCCCACCACCTACCAATGTAAGGAAGGTAAGGAGGATTTTGGGTAAAACAAAGTATTACCAACGCTTTGTTGACATGTTCTCTGAGAAGATGTATCCTATAAATCTATTGACAAAGAAGAATGTTTCTTTCCAATGGGGGCCCGATTAAATTTAATCTTTTTATTTGCTCAAGGAATCCATGAGTCAAAGTCCAATTGTGCAGCCTCCTAGGTGGGGGGAGGACTTTTATGTGAACCCAAGTGTCTCATCACATTCAGTGAGTGCTATACTCTTGCAAAAGGGAGAGCATGAACATATGCAACCAATGTATTATGCAAGCAGACAACTCACTGATACCGAGGAGAGGTATGGTGAAATGGAGAAAGGTGGTATGAAAGTGTGCTCAATGAAGGCTATCATGACTTGAGCCACCTCGAGATGCTTGCAGCCGAAGAATCAAAGTGTATCAAAATCGAGGTCGCAGCTGCAGTGCGACGCAGACCACATCATATCTTGCATGACACTGCAACAGGTGCAAAGCCTAGCTAGCTAGAGGCTCGATAGTGAACAGTATTCTTGAGGGCAGCTTGAGCTACCTAAACGACCAATGGGCTGTTCCATCGATATATACAGAGGCAGGGGTCGAGAGTCTCTACATTGGAAGTTGGTGACTGTGCATAGATACAATGTAGAGATTTGTATTGTAGTAGCTTTGTGATTGTCTGTCTACACACACACACTGGCTTCCTAATTGTTTCATCTACAATTCTCACATAAATGTGCCTTCTCTTGTTTTTACAGTAAAGAAGTTCAGGTCATACTTGTTACCTCGCCCTTTTTTCTTCCTCACATCTCAACCTTCTTTACAATTCTTGGTCCGCAAACCCAATCCTGTAGGAGGGAAGTTTACAAAGTGGATTTGTGAGCTTCAAGAATTCTCTTTCACTTTTACTATAGAAAACACCACTAGGGCCTCTCTTGCAGATTTGCTTACAAGGAAGGAAGAGGAAGAAGGAACAGGAACAAAGGAAGAAGTATATGAAGATTTGGAGACACCACCAACTGCTTTCACTATGCATTTTGATGGAGCCTTTAGCCCTTCCAGGCAATGTGGGGCTGGGGGGATAGTTTTATTTGATCCAGAAGAAGGAAAAGAGGTATGGGCGAAGGGTAGGGAATTTCCAAAGGCTATATCAAATAATGTGGCTGAGTCTAATGCATTAATTTGGGGATTAGAAGATTGCATAAAATATGGAATTAAAGAGGTAGAGGTTAAAGGGGATTCGCAATTGGTCATCCAACAAATGAAAGAAGAATATAAGGCAAGGAGTCCTAATCTCCAAGAATTGTATAAAAGGGCGATGGAGTTAAAAGAAGCTTTTGAGTTTTGTAAATTTGTGCATGTCAACAGGAAGGATAATCAAAAGGCTAATGAATTGGCTACTAAAACTTTGGGTTCTTTCAAAGTAGCTATTCTTGCATTAATGGATACAGGTTGGCTTGAGCTCCAAGATGTTCAACACTATTTAGATACAAGATACTTCCCTCCTAGATTGAATCCTCAAAGGCTTACAAGGAAAGCTCATCCTTACACAATTCTAGGGGATGTTCTTTACAAGCAAAGTAAGGATAAGATTCTTAGGAGGGTAGTGATCCTGGAAGAATCTAAAAGGATTATGGAATTATGTCATGAATGTTTAGGTCACTTTGCCTCAGCCATCACAACTCGAAGGATCCTTAACACAGGTTATTGTTGGCCTCGATTCAGCAAAGATGTCTATGAGCGATGCAGAAGCTGTGAAGTATGCCAAGCATATGAGCATCAGCAATTGGTTCCCAGACCCTTAAACCCTATCCGAGCATATGGTCCATTTGAAAGGTGGGGATTAGATTTTGTGGGCCCACTTCCTCGTTCCTCACATGGGAAGTATTATATATTGGTGACCACAGATTATGCAACAAGGTGGGCAAAAGCAAAGGCCATGGTCAATAATAAAGCAGTGGGGTTGTGGCATCCTTTCTCAGGGAATACATGTGCCCGATTCGGGTGTCCATTAGAAATCCTTACGGATGGGGGAGGTCTTTCAGGAATGACTTGATTGAAGCTTTGGTGTAGAAATTAAAAATAAAGCATGCTATGTTAACTCCCTATTATCCCCAATGTAATGGTTTAGTAGAAAAAACTAATGGAGTGCTTTGTGGATCTTTGTCTAAGCTAGTGGATACTATGAAGAGAAAGTGGGATGTGCATTTGCCAGAGGTCCTATGGGCCTATAGGACAACTCACAATCTCGCTTGGTTTCACACCTTTTCAGTTAGTTTATGGAATGGAGGCTATTTTGCCAATAGAATTGGCAATAGAATTGGAAATCACAAGCCTTCGCACATCTTTTGCACGCTTGAATAATGAAGAAGAAACACATGCCCAATGCCTAGTACAACTGGAGACCTTGGATGAGAGGCGACTTTAGGCACTTCAAAATTTGGAGGCTGCACAACAACAGCGCGCAAGGCAAGGCGTGACACTCTCACGAAGAAGAAGAAGAAGCCAGAACTCAAGCAAGGAAGCTTAGTCATGAGGTATGATGGCCGTGTGGAGAAACGGCTAGATGAGAACCTTCTTCGATGCTGGGAAGGCCCCTTCAGGATAAAGCAAAAGTTTAAAAATAATACCTATCTTCTAGAGGATGCAAGTGGCCAGGAGGTTCCTGATGTGCCAATGAGTACCGGCTAAAGATATTTTACCCTCGAGCACCATGGCCAGCAGACCCCCAAGACAAGCATGGAGGATCTGCTAGGGGGGGAAGATGTGACATGAAAAATTGATATCTTTCTTTTTCAATTTTGTACATATTTTGATAGTTTCTCAATGGTAATAAGGTAGAAGCTTGTCCAAGAAGATTGCAACGCCCACAATGGAATAACGACGTGGTGATGCGACGGCTTGGCAGCTACCTTGATAACAGCATTCTATCTTTAAATATAATGGTTTTACTTGATTTAGGGTGCACACATTGTAAATGCCACAAGTATGCTTGTAAATACTTTGGTATGGTAGATAGGCTAGTGATGTGGAAAATAAAAGTGGGCCTTCATGCTCACATGGATTTTAATTGTATTATTAATATAGTATTCACCATAAGGCTACAAGTTGGGGAGTGTGGAAGGCATGTGGAGGAGTGTGTGTAGGTGCATAATTGGGAAAGATTATTCTAGAATGCCTACATGATGGAAGAGGAGACTTCCGCCATGTGTAAGTGGGATCTCCACCTACATGATACCACTTAGACGGCTATTATCTCATCACACTTTCAAAGTCAAAAAGTCTTCAATTTAATAATCAATAGAAGACAGCCTAAGAGGACAATTGATGGTGACATCTATTCTTATGTCACTGAAGGGTTGAAGATTTTTATGTTGTAATTTGTAACAATGGAAGAGGGTGATTCTCCACCTATAGAAGGAGCCCTCCACCTATAGAAGGAGCCCTCCTCTCCCTTTCAAATCAAGGAATGAAGCCTCCTCAATTGAGCATTTTATGTCATTGCCATTCTCTTATCTTCAAACCCTTATTCAAACACTCTCTTTACATGTGAATGCCTCATTTAGCATTAGCTCCTCATGTGCTTAACCCAATTTTGGACCTCTTTAACGATTCATGATAAGTGGGATAAGGAGTTATTATCTTGGTGAGCCTATGACTTCTCAAGGTAGCCCTTGCCTTATTGCCGCCCTCCTTTGGAGGTACCAATGGTTTTAGCGGTAATAAGCATGTGGAAAGACTTTGGGGACCATAGGTAAATCTTTCCCGCTGAGCAATGTTAACCCTTACCCTCTAGCTTGAATCATGAAGGAGATGAAAGGCAAGAGGCTATGTGAAAATTGAGGTTTCATGCAAAGAGAGGAAAGTGCAGTTTTTGTGGTCTAATATCCAAATTTCAACCGCCCCGGTAATTACTCATCACTCAGGTATTGGTTTCTAAAATTGATCATATGGCTAGGAAGATCTTTATATGCTCTTTCTACTCATGTAACCAATTTTTTAATCCTTTACTTCATTGTCAGAATTTCTCCCAAAGTTGCTAACTTTTAGGTAAATTTTGGCAGTTTTATAGTCTTATAGTAAAATGCTCATAAATTTTCGCTCGGTTGCCCGTTTTTGAAAGTTTTTATATAGGAGCAAAGCTCTCTTCAAGCTCTATGTACTTATGTAATCCTCTTTTGTATTATTTATATGGATTTAAAACTATAATTCTCTATGTATCTCTGTTTTTATAGACTTTTGACCATTATTTTTTCTTAATAATGATTAATTCCTCTTAATCTCTTATCAAAAAGCAAATCCAATGTATTTTATCCTCTTGTAAGTGATTGTTATATTCTTTTACTTTAAGATTTTCTATCCAAATTTCCCAATTGGAACGGATGAACCTTACCAACATTCCCCGTATGTTTTCGTTCACATAATCGTGAGTCGGAAGATTTTCTTCCAACAAAGAATTGCCCTCTTATTTGGAGCTACAAGACTGGCAAAAATTCTTGCTTCTCCTAAGCCTTTCATCTTTCCTTCCATGAATTATGATCTCACCTTTGATGTGTTTATCTTTATCTTAACCTAGGGAGAGAAAGGGAGGTGAGGAGGCTGTAAGGTTTCATACAAGTGTGTTTTGATTCTAAGAAGTGACCGAAGTCAAAACCCCAACTTTGTGTCACACTGCTATTGCATCTTATGAGGTAGCTTGGTTTCAGAAGCTACTTGTTGACATGGGAGAGCTTGTGGATATGGCAGTTATCATATATTGTGACAACATGAGTAGCATAAAGTTGGCCAATAACCCAGTATATCATGCTAGAACGAAGTACATTGAGGTGCATTATCACTTTGTGAGGGAGAAGGCTCTAGAGTAGGAGATGTAGATCTGGTATATGTCAGCACAGAGGATCAGGTGGTTGACATCTTCACGAAGGCATTGGGCACATAGAAGCTCTAGAGGTTTAGGAGCTTACTTGGAGTGCAGTGTGTGGAGTTGACCTTGAGGGGGAGTGAGCTCAACTAGTGCTACGGCGGACATTGATGACCCGCCTGGGTGATAGCTTTTGCATCTACACCACTGGCATGGTTGATGAGATTATGGGTGATATGCGGCTAGTGGGATGACAGGCTATGTGACAGCCATTTTAGATTACTAGAGATTGGCATAGTTATAGCGCCAGCTCATTTAGTCTGGTTCACATTATGGACCGACCCTTGTATGTTGTAGTAGTTGAGTACTAACCCATATAGTGTGTACTCTTATCTTTATGTTATGTTGGTTGAGTAGAGAAGAAGAAAATTCAGCTATCCATCTCTCTCTTGTGTCTTGCTCTCTTGTGTGTGTGTGTTTCCTTGCTAGGGTTTGAAGATCTCTCTCTTCCCCACATTCTCTTTATATGTCCTCAAGGAAATCCTTTGATAGACTCAATTTTCTCCTTCTCTAGCCCTATGGCTACAGGAGATCTCAATTGGAAACCATACATCAATATGAATGGGCTAAATTCCAAAAGTGGCAGGTACTCGGCCCAATTTGATTTCTTTTTACTAACATATGCTCGAAGCATGTCTTCTAGCACTTGGTTGACTCTTTCTGTTTGACCTAAAATGCAACATAAATCATTACACTACCCACCTAAAATGCAACATCAATGAAAAAGCAATTGTTATGCCAAACCATCGCTTTTGTGATTTTGAATTATTTCTTCATAACATGTGTTGATTGAGGACTCCTCCAGCTAGGTGGAGCCATATTCTAGAGAATTATTACATGCATTATCTCTACACTATTATTATTCTCACTATTCTTGCCCTTGCTTCACATTTTGCAATTCTCCCTTCAGAGCAAGGCTTGCCTTTTTTGTTTGCTTAAGTGCCCCAACTAATTTTAGCCACTTGTGTTGCCTTAGTTGGTCTATTACTTTACTTTCAGGCAATATTAACCTGAGTTTACTTAGTAGAATGATACTAAATTAACACAAGTTAACTTAGTATCACTCTACTATTACATCTAGCTAAGTTAACTCAAGTTAACTTAGCTAGATTTAATTAAATAGGCCTTATTATACTATAAACCTACAATGTTCTTGTGAATTTATCGAAATATTACACTTAGAACATATACTATGCACTTCCTTGTGTTGGCCCAAAACTTAGTATGAATTGGTCTTCCTTGGGTTAGAGCCTATGAATTGGCCTTGTAATTATCTGACTTTCTTTTTCATAATCAACTCTTACTTGTCCTAACCCTAGAAATTTGTATATTACTTTATGTAGGCCTTAACATGGATTCCAAACTTTTGGACTTGGGAGTGAGAATTGATAAATTTTTTATTATGAAAGTGTTACTTACTTCATTATGGATTTTTATGCATAAAAGTATTTTTTTAATTACAAAAGAGTTACTTTCATCATATTGATTTTTATGCATAAAAGTATGCATAAAAGAATATTTCTATGCATAAAAGTATGCATGAAAGAATATTTTTATTAATTATAAAAGTGTTACTTTTATCATTATTGATTTCTATGCATAAAAGTATGCATACAAGAATATTTTTTTATTTATAAAAGTGTTACTTTTATCATAAATGATTTTTATGCATAAAAGATATTTTTTTATATTAAAAGTGTGATTTTCATCATAAATCATTTTTATGCATAAACATATGCATAAAAGATATTTTTTTATATTAAAAGTGTGATTTTCATCATAAATAATTTTTATGCATAAATGGATGCATAAAAGAAATTCTTTCATATTAAAAGAGTGATTTTCATCATAAATGATTTTTATGATGATAAAAGTGTGACTTTCATCAGAAGTAGATTTTTTGCATAAATAGATGCATATAGAATGATTATATTTAAATAAGGGTTCTCTTAATCCTCTGTTTAATTTTCGCAAAAATTGGAAAAATGAATAAGTAGATAATCTGTGAGAAGAAATGCTATCGTTTCATATTCACTAAGATGGTAATGAGAAAATTCAATTAAACTATCGAAGTCGGATATCGAGATAAATGATTATTTTATTCCTCATAAGAAATTCATGTTTTAGAAATCTGTAAGCAAATATTCGTCGAACAAAATTTAGAAAAAGAGAAATTGAAATAGTACCTTTCAAGAAAGATAGTTTAGGAAGAACCATTCCAGACCCAAAACTCTGATTCGGACTATTGACCAAGACCTAATTCCTTCGTCAATTTCAATCAATGACGATGTGCCCAGTTCAGGAAAAATGTACTCAAATCCCCGATCGAATCTGAAACTAAGTTAAGACTTTTGATTTTGATCTGAGGATCAAGTTAACAGAATTCGAGGAATTCTGTTTGGAATTCTGACCTAGATCTAGAAGTATTGAGATATGGAATTAAGATTATTCATGGTTTTCAAACAAAATCAAAACTAAAAACTTGCATAGAAACCTTGTTTTCTTAAAGGACTGTCTTATGCCAGAATGCTGGAGGGAGCATTTGGCATATATGTTTATCTAAGGGAAGTTTGGTTGCAACAGCTAGCGGGGGGAGTGTTTGAGGGACAGCTCACGCGTGACAAAAACGTGCCCAGGTCTTGACCAGCCTGGGTATGGTGAAAAATAGTATGCTTCCGGTATGATGGGAGAGGGCCGACGAAGCGATCCTTGAGTGAAGTACCAGGACACCTAAGGAGGATCTTGGAGGGTTCTGACCAGGCGATGCACGGGCTCGCGGTGGTTAGGACACCCATATGTATGTCGAGGAAGATTTATATATATGTATGTTGACGAAGTGATTATTCTAATCTGTTACTGGATCTCGTTGCTGACCAGCTGGTCCCAACGGAGAGTCCAGAGTGGTACTGTTTTTGTGAAACAAGGGATTGAATGGAAATTTTGAATTATGAAATCGATTATTTTTATATTAAAGTTTTAAAGAGGAGTGTGTGCGTATCTATTTTCTAAAGCTAAAGTTAAGAAAGGCATTTCAATTATGGGTGGGTGAGTACTTGTTTGGATCTACCGATTCCAATGGCAGGGTGGTGGCTAACCCATGGGCCGAATGGGGTTAGGCTAGAATCAGTGGAGTTTTAATAATCAAACTGAAAAATCTTAGGATTACGTTAGGATTTGAGTAGTTAGTTAATTCCCTGATAAATTTCTCAATTGAGTGAATCAACGACTATGCCTGATCTTGATTAGGAAAAAAGTGTTGAAATTACTCAGATGATCAAATTATATCAGTGATAGTTTCCTTCTATCTGGTTTATTCAGGTGAAGGATAGTTTAGATTTGATCTCGTTAGAAAAATTCGTTAAGAAAATTCAAAAAGATGGAATCGTCCCCGCTTTTCGAGCATGGGAAATTTTCCCGGTTTTGGTTTTCGGAGTGACCACCAGCCTAGTCTCATGCCTGGACATTCGTGGGCGAGGCCCCAAGTGAGAAACCCTACCCCGCGCGCATGAGGGGGCAGCTTCCGCTGTCAACTACCAGAAGTCTGATGCGCGGAGGGGGCAGAGGGATCTCACAGTTGGTATCAGAGCGAAGTTGAAAGCTAATAAGAATAAACAAATTCTTATCAGAAATTGATAATAAAAACTCAGAAAAAAGAATTTTTCATAATGTATTTTCATTCCGTAAGCTTCTTTAATGAAGAATTTTTAATCAAAGAAATTGTTTTTATAGATGGAAGTTCCCTATTTATCTGGTATTCCCGACCTCACCTAGTCTCAAGATATGACTGCGTTCGCCTTCGAGCATCTCATTTCTTCCACTTCAACTCGAACAAGCCGAGCTAGACTCGCACACCATTTCGAGGATTTATATTTTCCTAACCCAGTGGAGAAACTACAGCATAAGTGGTTTGCAGGGCAGTATGTCCACGCCTCTTGCGACTGCCGTGCAATGCTGTGGTGGCAGAACCTCTCATTGGCTATGATTCTGTTAAAACTGAAAATGGTGCATGGCATCATTCTATATCATTCGATGCCTCGAAATTTCAGACTTTCATGCCAAGTCTACAGACTCCTTAGTTGTTTTATTCCTAAGGAGAAAATAATAGCTCCCTTGTCAGTAAGTGAACGTTTGTATCAGGGCATGGCTATGGCCCAGTACCGTCGTCTTATGTGACTCCCGAGGAGATTTTGAATTTTGGAGCCGGAGCTGCTCTATGTACTTATTGCAACTTTTATATAAATAAAGAAATGTTTTTCGGAGAAAAATTCCCTGTTGTATAAGTGATTGTTTATGGACGATCTGATAAAGAAAAATCTCTTATCGAACATATGTCATAGATCTCCAATAAGATCATTGTCTTGTTTAAGAAATTGTTTTTCGAACCTCTTAAGTCTTAGGATCTCATGGATAATATCAAAATAAAAATTTAATAATATATAAATTTTTGGCAAAATCATGAGACGAGGAAACCGTGGCCGTCAACCAACCCCTCTCTCTGAAGATGACGAGCTTGACCCTTATGTTCGCAAGGCTCTTCATAGGACTCAGCTTAGGACCCTTCAAAGGAGAAGGGGAACCTGGGCGAGGTTGTGGAGAAATGGGTGGAAGCCATGGAAGAATATTTTGACGTCACAGGCTACAATGAGCGGAGAAAAATGGCTCTTGCCCGACTGAAAATAGTGGAAACAACCAGGGTAGCATGGAGGAACCATTGTGACGCCAACCATCTGGATAGGAATACTCAGTCCTGGAATGACCTTAAAACCTATCTAAGACAGAGATTTTGTCCCCCTGGATTTTTGGAAATCAAAATGAACGAATTCTTAGAGCTAAAGCAGGAGAGCAAAACCATCGAGGAATATCACTAGGCCTTTGCTCTTCTACTCAAATATTCACCACCTCTAGATGAAGAACAACTCATGGCCAGGTTCAATCGGGGAATGAACGAACCCTTGGACACACTGGTCAAAAATGCCAAGCTAGTGTCCATGGCTAAAGCAGTAAGAATGGCAAAGGATTTTGCCAAAGCCTTTGTATAGTAAAGGTCCCGCCAAAGCCTGCACCCTCTAACTTTAAAAGATTCCAAGCCTAGGGAAGTACTTCAAACTTTCCACCCCCCGAAGAGGCAACAAGGCCTGAATCAGAATCAGGATGCAGGATGATTCCGAAGTGAAGGAAGACCCTTCCCCCAAAATACTTTCTCAGGAGCCCCACCTCTTTCAAGAAATCAGAGGGATGAACTCAGAAGTGAAAACCGATGTTTTGGATGCCAAGGTTTTGGTCACCAACTGAAAGACTACCCGACTCCTGCCATGTCAAGGGGACAGGGAAGTCAAGGACCCCGAATTAAGAGACCAACCCCTTCATACTAGTCTAATCAGGGTCCATCTCGCCCAAGCCTGGGAAACCCCAGAAGAACTCGAGCTCAGTCATCTGCCTCTGTTGTCTAGAGTAACCTTAGAAATCCCTCCCATAACTGGGACAACCAAAGAGAAAGAGTTTCACCTCAGACTGCAACAGCCAGAGCAGTCACAATTTCAGATGTAGTAGAAGAGGAAAGAGGGCAGATCTTTGCTGCAATTGAAAACCAAGGACCTAACCATCAGTTCTCAATCATCCATACTCCAACAGAGTATCAGGGTAAGCCTTTTAAGCTTTTGATTGATTCAGGCACTTCTCATTCATTCATTTCCCCTGGATGCTTGTGTAAGCTAGTCTTAGAACAAAAATCAGGGAAACCTATGCAAGTTGAATTGGCCAGTGGGAAGACTCTTTTCACTCACCATGAGACAGATCTTATCCAGTTCAATCTAGATGGTAATGTAACCAACTGTCAGTTCAAAGTCTTACCTCTGGGAGTTTTTGACGGAATCCTTGGAATGGATTGACTCCACAAAAATCAAGCTGACATACACTGTCACAATGGAACCATTTCCTTCCATGACCTTCATCACGGGAACAAAGTTCAAGGAACTGGAGTTTTCGGATCCCCAGACCTTCAGTTAGTAAAAGCTTCCAGGTTGCTGAAAGGACTTAGGAAGAAGCAGCAAATTTATGTTGTCAAAATGAACCCAGTAGACTCAAAGCTTAAGGCTAAAGAACCAGAATGGTTAAGTGAATTTGATAATCTATTCCCAGTAGAACTAACTGAAATGCCTCCAATTCGGGAAGTAGATCATGTGATTGAATTGACCCTCGGAGCTCCCCAGTAGCCCTGCGCACGTACAAAATGCCAGTTCCTGAAGCCATCAAACTCAAGGAACAGCTTAGATAGCTATCAGAACCCAGTGTTTCACCTTGGGGTGCACCAGTTCTCTTTCAAAAAAAGAAAGATGGAACGCTTAGACTCTGTGTGGACTACAGAGGTCTAAATCAGCTGACAGTTAAGAATAAATATCCTATCCCAAGAATTGATGAGCTTTTGGATAGGCTAAATGGAGCCCAGATCTTCACAAAGATAGATCTCAAATTCGGGTATTACCAAATCAGGATCAATGATCAAGATATACCGAAAACAGCCATCAATACTCGCTATGGGCATTATGAATTTACTGTCATGCCGTTCGGATTAACTAATGCCCCAGCTACATTCAATCGCCTAATGCAGGACATCCTAAGAGAATACTTGGATGATTTTGTTCTAGTTTTCTTTGATGACATTCTGATTTACTCAAAGAATGCAGCTGACCATGAGACTCATGTCCAAAAAGTCCTTGAGATTCTAAGGAAGCACCAACTCTTTGCCAAAAAGAGCAAATGCACTTTCTCTGCCGACCATGTTGAATACTTGGGCTTTCTCGTATCCAAAGATGGAATTTCTCCAGATTCTGCGAAAGTCCAAGCAGTCATAGATTGGCCTTAACCAAAGATAGTGAAAGAAGTCATAGTATTCTTGGGATTGACTGGTTGGTATAGAATTTTTATACCAAAGTATGCTCTCATAGCTTCCCCCCTGACTAACCCTCTCAAAAAGAATATCCCATTTCAGTGGTCTGCCAGGTGCCAGAGTGCTTTTGATAAGCTGAAGACTGCCTTGGTAACCAGTCCCGTTCTGAAGCTGCCTGATTTCTCTCTACCCTTTGAGGTAGTAACTGATGCAAGTGGTTTTGCCCTGGGAGGTGCACTCATACAAGAAGGTCATGCAGTGGCCTATGAATCCCGAAAACTCAGAACGCATAAGAGGAATTATGCTATACGACTTGGAATTACTTTCAGTAGTCTATGGCTTAAAGTTGTGGAGACATTACCTACTGGGAAAAAAATCACTTTGATGACAGACCATCAGAGCTTAAAGTGGATCTTCACTCAGAAGGACCTCAACATGCGCCAAAGAAGATGGATGCAGACCTTACAGGAGTTTGATTTTGAAATCAAGTACCGCCCAGGCAAAGAAAATGTGGTAGCAGATGCCCTCAACAGAAAAGCCTCCTTGCTTGCAGATACTATAGTATCAAATCCTTTGATTAGAGAAGATCATACAGAACAGATTTTTTGGCCCTATTGCTACCCTTCTTATGCAAGAAAGCAAAACTCCACAGGAGTTGAACAGAGTTTAAGGGTACAGCCTGGATGATGGCATTATGTATTATAATCGCAGGCTATGCATTCCCAATGATGAGGGAACCAAGAGTCAAATTTTGAATGAAGCCCATGATAGCCTTATAGCAGGACATCCAGGTTTTATCAAAACCTACATGTCTGTAAAGAACAGCTTCTTTTGGCCTGGTCTAAAAAAGGATGTACTGAATCATGTACGTCAATGTCTGACATGCTAGAAAGTTAAAGCTGAAAGAGTAAAAATGCTTGGGAAGCTACATCCATTAGACATCCCCCAGATGAAGTGGAAATGTATCAGTATGGACTTTATTACTAGATTACCTTCAGTGCAATCAGGTTACAACTCCATTTTTGTGGTAGTTGATAGACTAACCAAAGTTGCCCATCTGATCCCAGTAAAAGAAACCTACACTACAGTGGATGTGGCCAGAGTTTTCCTCAAAGAAATCTTCAGATTGCATGGCCTACCTAGGAGAATAGTAAGTGATCGAGATCCCAAGTTTACTTCAAGGTTCTGGACTGCATTTTTTCGAAGTAGTGGGAACTTTCTTGGATCTCAGCACAACTTATCACCCTGAGACCAATGGTCAAACTGAAAGGGTAAACCAAGTAATCTAAGATATACCTCGGTCATGCTATGGGCAGGGAACGCAAGAAGTGGCTAAGCTATCTGCACCTAGTCGAATTCCCCTACAATGTTTCTTATCACCGAAGTATCGGGATGAGCCCTTTTAAAGCTCTGTATGGACAAGATTGCTTAACTCCATTAACTTGGTCCGACCCATTGATTAGGGTCGAGATGTCCAGATAGATGCTTGATGACATGGAGCAGCAGATGCAGTCCATTCGTAACTTGGTCCGACCCATTGATTAGGGTCGAGATGTCCAGATAGATGCTTGATGACATGGAGCAGCAGATGCAATCCATTCGTAAAGATATTAAAGCTGCTCGGGATCGACAGAAGCAGTATGCAAATAAGAAGAGGACAGACAGAAAGTTTGAAGAAGCAGATATGGTCTTCATTAGAGTACGGCCCACAAGAAGTTCTCTATCTCTTGGGAAGTACAAGAAGTTATTCCCTAGATATTGTGGACCATATCTGATTACAAAGAAAGTAGGTGACTTAGCCTACGAACTTCTTCTGCCTCCTCATCTCAAAGTTCATAATGTATTTCATGTAAGCCTTCTAAAGAAATATGTGCCAAGCCCAAATCATGTACTTGATGATGAAATCCTAACCTCTTCAACCCAAGGGCAGATGGAACTCCAACATGAAGAAACTCTTGATGTTTAAGAAAAGATTCTCAGGAACATAATTCTCAGAGAATTATTGGTAAAATGGAAGTTATATCCTTTTGAAGATGCCACTTGGGAGAATGAAGCCGATCTGTTTTGCGGGACTATCCCCAATTTGCGAGATGAGGGCATCTCGTGTTTTTCAAGTGGGAGAGAATGTAAGATTCCTCCCCAGCCTCTCAAGATGTCCAGCATCTTCCCCTGTAATCAAATCCCTCTTCAGAAATATAAAAGATCTTGTTTCTACCAGTTTTGGCCTAGAGAGAGAAAATCTTTTAAAGAGTGGTAATTCAGATTTTAAATATTTTTGGATAGAAAAATACCTCATCTTATTAAAATAAGTTCCCCTGAAACAGAAGTTCAAAAAGACTTTCAGAAGGTGTATTAGAAATTAAGTATAATCTGTTCAAGAGGCATTATCCTGGGGGTCAAGATTTTTTCAAAATTTTAAATTAAGGTTCCTATGGACTAATAAGATTCATCCAAATGTAGGGAGGAGATAAATAGAAGAATAAAAGGAAAATCTCCCAAAAATGAGTAAATACTTACATAAGATGAAGAGTTGACTAAGGACAAAGTTAATAGTTGAAAAAGAGAGATATTTAGATGAAATGATGCATTTTTGACACCTCAGTATATGGGGGAATTCCCTCATGAAGGAGGCACCTATTTCACATGCTTGAATGAGTTTTAAACTCCCAAATAATGAGATATTTTTCTCTCTCCTCTCTCCTATTTCAACTAGATCCAAAAAGTGGACTAAACTGACCCAAAAATGGTCAAAAATTGACCAAACTGATTTAAAAAATTCTAGAATCAGTTGGCTTGGTTAGAAGCTCACCTTTTCCTATAAATAGAAGCCTTCCCCCTTTGTTGAAACTCAATAGTGTTTTGCACTGTTACCCTGCCTCTCCCAAGTGCCAAAAACAGTGAATTTTACTCATAATTCATTAGTTTTTGACCTTCCCTCTTCTAAAAGATTGGTGGCCACTCTTGTTTCAAACAAGAGTAGAACCCTCAAACCATCAAGCCAAAGGAAAGCTCTCAAATTATCAATGTAAGTTGGAGATTCTTCTCTTTTCTATTTCTTTTATGGTTTTTTATGATTTTTGTCTTCTCTAAATTGAATGGATGTTATGCCTCATTGAAAAAAGGCATTCCCCTCTCTTCTTTAGTAAATCCAACCATTCTTTATCCTAGATGATTGATTATTGGATAAAATCAAGTTTTTCATAATGTTTCTCTTAAATAAGTAGAAAATGATTACATTAGAATGATTTAAATACTCTTGGTGAACTTCTAATTAATTTTAGTGAGTTAAAAATTTGAAAAATGGTCAGCCATACAAAGGAGGTTATGGCAAATTTTTTTGAAAATTTTTGAAATAAATTTCATCTTTTATTAATTAAAAAGAGTAATCCCCATCGTTACTTATTGATAATTTTTTTATTTATGAAAGTGTTGCTTTCTTCATTATGGATTTTTATGCATAAAATAATGCATAAAAGTATATTTTTTTATTTCATAAGAGTTACTTTCATCATATTGATTTTTATGCATAAAAGAATATTTTTTTATTATAAAAGTGTTACTTTTATCATTATTGATTTGTATGCATAAAAGTATGCATAAAAGAATATTTTTTTTAATTATAAAAGTGTTTCTTTTATCATTATTGATTTTTATGCATAAAAGTATGCATAAAAGAATATTTTTTTATTATAAAAGTGTTACTTTTATCATTATTGATTTTTATGCATAAAAGAATATCTTTTTTTATTATAAAAGTGTTACTTTTATCATTATTGATTTCTATGCATAAAAGTATGCATAAAAGAATATTTTTTTTATTATAAAAGTGTTACTTTTATCATTATTGATTTCTATGCATAAAAGAATATTTTTTTTAATTATAAAAGTGTTACTTTTATCATTATTGATTTCTATGCATAAAAGTATGTATAAAAGAATATATTTTTGTTGTCATATATATAGGCAGTGATGTGTATGAACACACTTAGGACCGCCGGGGCACTTTTTCCCTCTTTAGGAGGTTTTTTCCCCCGGCTTGTATATAAGCCCATCATTCTAGGGCTAACTTATCTTTTGTACATTGACACAATCTAATACTTTGTGTTGTGTGCATTCTTGCTTCTTGTTCTCCAAGCTTTGTGTGCTTTCCTGTAGCCCTAATTCCAACAATTGGTATCAGAGCAGGCATTGGCTCCCAGGGCTACGCCGTCGGCACCCTCCGACTCACGTTCTCCGATTGAGATGAGCTTTCACGAGCGCTTGCAGGTCCCTAAACTCTGCAAATAAGCCCATAGGGCTTGGCGTTCTCAGAAATCGCATCTGAGGTCGTTTCGGGCTCCGTTTTTGCATTTCAAGTTCTGCACAGGTGTTCGTCATTTTCTGCAGAAATTTTGACAGTGCAGTTTTCTGCAAAACAGGCATACGCGTTCTATTATGGACCGTGCTACATAGCACGAGTTGTTTTTGCAGGTAGCTTTTGCATCAGTTTCAGTCAGTGGCCATGGCTGATAACAGCAATGATGTATTTCGCATGTGGATGACAAATTGGATGGACAACAACTACCCACTTTGGGCATACATGATGCAGCATGTTTTGGTTACAAAAGGAGTGTGGAACATTGTGCAGGGTATGGATGACAAATTGGATGGAGACAGCAACTACCCACTTTGGGCATACATGATGCAGCATGTTTTGGTTACAAAAGGAGTGTGGAACATTGTGCAGGGTATGGATATACGTCCAGGTTCTGTGGATGTAGGATCTGTTGAGGATGTTGCAGGTTCTAGCAGCTCTACTGTTGCTGCTGTTCCACTACTGAGCAAGCTCGTTTGGGATGGTAAAGATGCGCAGGCTCATGCCTTGATTGCACTTTCTGTCAAACGTAACATCACCCCACATATTCGTTCAGCTAAAATAGCAAAATAGGCTTGGGATATTCTAGCTGGTTTGTATGCAGGTCATAAACGAGGCAAAAATCTCTTACCTGTGTAAAGAGCTAGAATCGAAGATTATGCAGGAAGATGATGACATGAATGTTTTTCTTGCTGAGATTAAAGATCTCAAGGAACAGTTGATTTCTGCAGGTGAGATTATTCCTGATCATTCTCTTGTGCAGACTGTTCTTGATGCTTTACCTGAGTCATATCAGACTTTTGCTTCCACGTGGAGACTTGTTACTGAGAGCACACCTGATGTTGTCAAGTATGATAATTTAGTCAACAAGATCTTGCAAGAAGCGGAGTCCAGGCAAAACAGGGCTAGGCAACATGCAGTTGATCAGGCATTTATTGCTGCCCAGCAGAGTTTGATCATCTGAGTAATTTCAACGCTTTTTTCCTAATCAAGATCAGGCACAGCCGTTGATTCACTCAATTGAGAAATTTATCAGGGAATTAACTAACTACTCGAATCCTAACGTAATCCTAAGATTTTTCAGTTTGATTATTAAAACTCCACTGATTCCAGCCTAACCCCATCCGGCCCATGGGTTAGCCACCACCCTGCCACATTGGAATCGGTAGATCCAAACAAGTACTCACCCACCCATAATTGAAATGCCTTTCTTAACTTTAGCTTTAGAAAACAGATACGCACACACTCCTTTTTAAAACTTTAATATAAAAATAATCCATTGACAAAATAGACATGATCACAGATTTCATAATTCAAAATTTCCATTCAATCCCTTGTTTCACAAAAACAGTATGCAAGCACACACACACTCACAAAACCCTAAAAGAGAGCACACAAGGTGAGGGGCTTAAATTTTTTCTTCTTCTTCACACAACACTCAACACACCATATTCAAAGATAAGAGAACACACATGAAAAGGTACTCAACCAAATACATACTAGGGTTCTCTATAGTGTGAACCCAACTAAATGAGCTGGCGCTATAACTATGCCAGTCTCTAGAATGGCTGTCACATAGCCTGTCATCCCACTGGCCGCATATCTCCCATGATCTCACCAACCATGCCAGTGGTGTAAGTGTGGGGCCTATCCCCTAGGCGAGTCATCAGTGTCCATCGCCTCACTAGATGAGCTCGATATCTCAACACTCCCCCTCGAGCTCAACTCCATCTCATGTACACCAAGCAAAGCCCTGAATCTGTGGAGCTTCTCTGTACCCAATGCTTTGGTGAAGATGTCAGCGACTTGATCCTGTGTGCTAACATAAACAAGGTCAACGTCTCCTGCCAAAACCTTCTCTCTAACAAAATGGTAGTGGACCTCTATATGCTTCGTGCAAGCATGAAAAACTGGGTTCCTGGTGGCCAACTATATACTGCTAATGTTGTCACAGAAAATGACAACTTGTCTATCCATTGATAGACCCAAATCTGTAAGTAGATTTCTCAACCAAGCTACCTCACATGCTGCCATAGAGCAGCACCTCTGTACTCGGCCTCCATAGTACTAGATAGAGCGCCGTAGGTGCTTCTTACTGCTCCAAGTCATAGCAGCACTCCCCAAAGAAAACATGAAGCCACTAGTAGATCTTCTATCTGAGATACTACTACCAGCCCAATCAGCATCTGTGTACCCTTATACACATATCTCTATCCTAGTTTCATAAAATAGTCCATAATGCAAAGTAGACCTCACATACCTCAGTATGCATCTCAATGCATCCAAATGCGGCTTTCGAGGAACCTACATAAACTGACTCACCAACCCAATAGCATAGCTCAAATCTGGCATGGTGATCATCATGTAGATCAAGCTTCCTACTACCCTCCTATACATAGTAGGATCCTCCAAAATCTCTCCTGAATCTGCACTCAACTTGCCATTCTGATCTAATGGAACTGAGATAGGCTTACAGCCCTTGTCATACCATACTTGGACAACATGTCCAAGCCATACTGTCTCTACAGTAATCCAATACCATGTGGTGACCTAATCACCTCAATGCCCAAGAAATATCCGAGCTCCCCCAGATCCTTCATCTCAAACTTCTGTCTAAGCAAGATCTTTACATCAAAGATCTCTGCATCATGGTCCCCCGTAATGATCACGTCATCTACATAGATGACAACAAGCAGAACCCCTCTATCACTGTGTCTCACATATAGTGAGAAATCTACATTGGCTACATAAAAGCCAATAGTGATAAGATATTCAGAAATCTTGTCAGACCATGCTCTTGGTGCTTGTTTTAAGCGATACAAGGCTTTCTTCAACGTGCAAACATGCTCGGGGTGACACATCCTCATAACTAGGTGGCTGCAACATATACACCTCTTTCTGCAAATCCCCATGCAAGAATGCATTCTTTACATCCATCTGATGTAAAGACCATTGCTTTGACGCAGCCATTGCTATCACAACTCTCACTGTTGCCATCTTGGCAACTGGGTTGAAAGTTTCCTCATAATCAATGCCATATGTCTGCACATATCCTTTGGCTACCAATCTAGCCTTGTACCTGCTTATGCTTCCATCACTGTTATGTTTTACTTTGTACACCCACTTGCATCCAATGGCTTTCTTGCCTCATTTCCATATAGTGCATCCATCTCCTCATCCATAGCTTTCTCCCAACACACATTTTCAACAGCCTCATCAATGCATGTGGACTCTACAACCTATACAACTTTTGCCATGTATGCATAGTGATGTGCCACATAACCATCATAGTTAAACTCTGCAGCATAGGATTCTTCACTCTCCTAGATCTTCGCAGCTTTGCATTCATGGCTTCCATAGCCTTCTTTACACCAGGTGTTCTCGTAGAGCTGGTATCCCAAGATCCTCATCAAGGATCATCTCTGAGCCACTAGACTCTCCATCAACATGAGAATGCCCTGATACTAAGGGGCTTAATCACTTTCTCTTTGCCTTTATGTGATGTACTAATCACATTTGCAGGACTGGTATTATGACGTAGCCTGCCACTCCATGGTCTATCAACTGTACCACTAGATGAGGACTCTCTTGGTCCACTCAAAGACTGTGATTGCTGACTTGCATTCTGTGCAACCACATTTCCAATCACATCAGCCCCTACAGCTTCTTTTTCAGCAGCATACCAGCTGCTCATCTCATAAAAAACATCCTTGGTTACCCTCAACTCACGTGTAGCAGGGTTATAACACCTGTATCCCTTTTGCTCACAAGGGAATACCCAATAAACACACATTTTTCAGCTTTTGGATCCAGCTTAGTTCTCAGCTCATCTAGCACATGCACATATGCAATGCATCCAAAGACTTTCAGATGAGACAAATCAAGTTTTTGGCTAGTAAACCTCTCCTTTGGAGTTACATCATGTATGGCTGCAATTGGAGTCATGTTCATGATGTAAACTACTGTAGAAACAGCCTTAGCCCAATAGCTATGCGGCATATTCTTCTCTCCCATCAATGCTCGTGCAATCTCAGCAATGTGCCTGTTTTTCCGCTTAGCAACTCCATTTTGCTGCAAAGTGTATTTGCATGTAAACTGTCTCCGAGTACCATTCTTCTTCAAAAATTCAGAGAATTCATCATTGAAGAAGTACTCTCCTCCTCCATCTGACCTTAGGCACTTTACATATTTCCCTGTTAGTTTTTCAACCATAACTCTGAAATTCTGAAAATGAGTGAACACCTCACCCTTCTCCTTCATGAAGTATACCCACACTTTCCTTGTGTGGTCATCATAAATGTCACATAATACCTGCAGCCTCCCATAGACATGGTCTTCGTAGGACCCATACATCTGAATGCACAACATCTAGTGCATTTCTACTCACATTTCTATTACGTGGAAATACATGCTTTGTTTGCTTTCCAAATTGGCATGCTTCACATATTTTCTGCATACCTTCAACTTTAAACTTTGGCAGCCCTGTCACAATTCCTTTAGTTTGCATAGACTTCATTCTCTGCACATTCACATGTCCAATTCTTTTATGCCAAATGTCTGTGTCTGCAACAATTCTTGAACCATTTGCAAACATCGCAGCACTCACTTCAGGCATGTTTATATTCAATGTAAACATTCTACCCACTCTATTGCCTTTTACAACCAACCTGCACTTGTCTTTAAAGTCTTAAACAACATAATAACCATCAGGGTTAAACCGAATCTACAAACCCTGCTCAATCATCTGGCCAACTGAAACCAAATTCTTTGTTAAGTACATCTGCAAGGTACTTCACTTTACCATCCTGCATAGACAATGGCACATCTCCAACATGGGCAATTGGATGAGCAGTCTCATCCCCTATTTCCACAAAATGTGGTCTTTCAAGGTTTTTCATCTCCTTGAACCACTCCCCACCATGACTTGTCATGTGGTTCGAAGCACCTGAATCAACGTACCATACATCATCTTTATGTGCTGCTTCAACATTTTCAGACATGGAATTAACAACATGGTACATAACAAACAACCTTTCATTATCCTCATTGTTTTTGCTCGAGGATGCAAAGTTGTTTTACTGTAATTTCCCATTTTACATGTCAGCCTGCTTCTTATAGCAATCTGCCTGCACATGTCCAAGCTTACCACAATAAAAGCATCCACGTGTATCATTATACTGCCTTTGCCAATTTCCACATCCTCTTTGACTCCCCCTGCCTCTCAATTGGCCTCTTCCACATGCGTGCTGTTGTTATTGTGAATTCTAGGACTGTTGTTGTTGTTGTTGCTGCCACGGCCTCCTCTACCTCGTCCTCTTCCTGAACTTGTGTAGAAGGCCTATTGCTCTCTGAACTGTTTTTGTTTTGTGAAGGCTATTGGTCTTCACCCAAGCTCTTCTCTTCTATAATCAACATAGACACCAAATCTATGAAATTGGGAATGTTTTCCCGAGTCTGAATAGACATCCTGAATGCCTTGTATTGTGGCCCGAGACCACGTAGATAGACTTCCACCTTATCATCATCTATTGAAATGCCAATAGATGCAAGGGATTCCACAATACCCTTGATCTTCAATGCATAGTCATTCATAGACATACTTTTTTTCTCCATAGTATGAAGTTCATTCTTCAACTGTATCTTTCGTGCCTTGGTATTTGTTTCATAGAGTTTTACCAACGTGTCCCATGCCTCCTTGGGGGACTTAGCATCCTGTATGTGCCCAATCATGGTGGTGTCCTCTGTATACTGATAGAGAGCCAATACATAACTTTTCTGGCTCCTTGGTTCCAATCCTTGAACTCTTTCACATCTACAGCAGTCGGATTGATCTCCAGTATCTCCGGTGCCTCTTCATGCTCACCTTCTATATAGTCCCAGTAACCCTTTCCCATCAGGAAATTTGTCAGCTTGGACCTCCAAGCATGGAAGTTGTTCTTATCAAGCTTCTCAGCAACAATCTGGTTTATGCCATCATTTGACATCTTGCCAAACACACAAATTTACTAGAAACAGCACTCTGGTTTGTCCTGCACAAACTGCTGTATTTTCTGCAGCGGTACTGTACTACACTCAAATGTCACAACCAGTGACCTCAATGTGCATACATACACCCAATGGCAAGTGTTGACCTCCTTGCAGCACACACAATGTCTGCACAACCAATCTATCTTCCTGCAGTTCTTAAAACAGAGTTCTGCATAGAATCGATGACTTACCTGTAGTGCTCGAAATCGCCTGCTTTCTGAAAACGGAGGTCGTAAAACACGCTGGAAATGCATTTTTGGCCTGAAAAATATCGTCCAATAAGACAGTATAGTTGCCCTATAGCTTTACTCCCGTGCGAAGAAAGCTCCTCAATCAGAGATCGTTTGCCGGTACCTCCCATAGAGCTCTTGACAAGGGTGTAGTCGCCAACACAAATAGGAAAGAGTAGATGAAGCTCTTACCCTCGTACCTCTTCCTGTGCTTCTCTTGCTTGCAGCTCAGCCCTTAGCATAAACCAGGCTCTGATACCATGTAAAGATCTAGGGGAGAAGAGAGCTTGAGCTCTTGCAAGCACACACACACTCACAAAACCCTAAAAGAGAGCACACAAGGTGAGGGGTTGAAAATCTTCATCTTCTTCACACAACACTCAACACACCATATACAAAGATAAGAGAACACACATGAAAAGGTACTCAACCAAATACAAACTAGGGTTCTCTATAGTGTGAACCCAACTAAATGAGCTGGCGTTATAACTATGCCAGTCTCTAGAATGGCTGTCACACAGCCTATCATCCCACTGGCCGCATATCACCCATGATCTCACCAACCATGCCAGTGGTGTAAGTGTGGGGCCTATTCCCCAGGCGGGTCATCAGTGTCCACCGCCTCACTAGATGAGCTCGATATCTCAACAAGGATATAGTCAAGAGCCTGAAAGGGAAGCTCTGCTAGTTTCCAAGGGACAACCATAGATCTCAGATTGAGAAGTGAGCATGGAAAGATCGGAAGTATAGGATAATAATTAAGGGAGGGATGAGCAACCCTCAACTCGTGGTACAATATACTCTAAGGATACAAAGAGATCCTATAAGTGCCCAATAAATAAGGGCAGTATACTTTCCCACTTCTAGAGAACTGGAGATTGAGGAAAGAATGAGAGAAGCCAGGGAATGTTTTGGGCAAGCATTTTCTAGATCACACGAAAGAAACGGTTTGACCAAAACATTGGAGACAAAGAGCTTAAGGAGGGCAAACTAGAATGAGAGAAGCCAGGGAATGTTTTGGGCAAGCATTTTCTAGATCACACGAAAGAAACGGTTTGACCAAAACATTGGAGACAAAGAGCTTAAGGAGGGCAAACTAGTACTTTTACTTTGAACAAGGAGTAATAAATGGAGACAACTAAAAATTTGGGGTATGGGAGGGACCCTTTAGAATCACAAAAATCACTCCACAAGGGTGAGTTGAAATAAAAACCCATTGATGGTATAAAAACCAATGGGTACATCAATAGAGTTAAAAACTTACAATGAGCCCTTAACCTAGGACATTTTGCTCACAAGTCCATAAGAAAAAAGAGGATAAAAATTTGCAAGACAAAATAAAAGGCATGCCTAAGAAGAGGCTACAACTAGAATAAACAAGACTAAAATGTGATTCATAAGGGAAAACTCTAACAACGAATATGGATACACTACTATTTCTTGTGGATGAGGACTTGGGAAACCATAAGGTAAGTGTCCTTGACACAGGGGCAAGAAGACCTTGATATCCTTTGAAATATGGAAACCACTGGGTAAACTAGAATTGGAACCAACCAACACTAGCACTTGTAGCTTCCATGCAAGTTGGTAAGAGTTGAAGGAATTTTAAAGGTTGAAATCATGTCAATAATAAACCTATAAGAGTTATGGAAGAACGGGTATTGCTAGGGAGAGCATCGATTGGATCAGCCAATTTCTTCATTTAATGAAAAGAAAGAACAATCTAAATGGTGGCAAAGGGATGTGAAATAGATGTACCACTCTAGACTCTAAGTACTGAGATGAAGGAGTATATTCTTGTGTGTATGTGTGTGTTTGCTTGCCAACAAGGAGCTCAAGCTCATCCTCTCCCCCGCATTCTTCTCAATACATCATGTACTACAAAAGGTTCATTGTATTTTATGTAGAAATTACAAGGCCATTATATATATAATGAGTAGTCTTTGATTGGAGTGAAGAGTGTTAGGAATCATAGGATGAATTGAAGAGGTCCTTGTGGGTAAGTGCACCCATCTTGAGACCCCCAAACTGGGACATAATCTTTCATGTGTATATTGATGCTTGCCAACAAGGAGCTCAAGCTCATCCTCTCCCCCGCATTCTTCTCAATACATCATGTACTACAAAAGGTTCATTGTATTTTATGTAGAAATTACAAGGCCATTATATATATTATTAGTAGTCTTTGAATGGAGTGAAGAGTGTTAGCAATCATAGGATGAACTGAAGAGGTCCTTGTGGTAAGTGCACCCATCTTGAGACCCCCAAACTGGAACATAATCTTTCATGTGCAGATTGATGCTTCAAACTTTTCCATTGTTGTGTTAGCATACCCAAGGAACACAAATTAGAATAGCATATTTGTTCTGCTAGTAGTAGGTAACTCAATGAGGTAGAGATGAATTGTATATACATAGATAGAGAAGGGTTGGCCATGGTCTATGCTATGAAGAAGTAAAAATATTGCCTTTGTGCCAACAAAAGTGTATTCTTTGTGGACCACAAGTCATTGTTATATCTCATCAACAAGCCTTGGACACATTTACTTTGACTTTATAGTCAAAGTCAATATGAGAAAAGGATCACAAAATGTTTTAGCTAATTATATGTCATAAATTCCTAATGAGGGAACATGCCATTGGAGTAGATAATGATCTCCCAGATACATGCTTGTTAAGGATTGACATGGAGTGACAAAATATCTCAATACCTTGCTTATGGTTTTCCATAAGATAGACCCTTAAACAAACATAAGAAGCGGCAACTCATCAAGATACCGGCCCCTTTTACCATGATATCCGGATAACTATATAAGTTGGATAAAGAAGATGTTTTGAGGGGGTGTGTTCGAGAGCATGAATTCATACATGTGTTAGAAGATGCGGACTTAGGAATTTCTAGGGAATTAAACAATGCAAAAGTTATCCAAGCAAGATTATGGTGGCCAATATATATTTTTTTTCTAGAGATTATGATGAGTATCAAAGATTTGTTACACCACCACAACAAAGTGATAGGATGATCCGCACTCCAATAACATCCCACCACCTTTTTGAGAAATTGGGAATTGATTTTTTAGGACTCATTACTCCTCATGTACATAGAACCCAAGCCTACTATATCATAGTAGCCATGGACTATCTTACTAAATAGGGCTACCAAGAAGGCTAATGTTTATACTATACTAAATTTTTGTACAAGAAAGTCATTTCTAGATTTGGATGCCTGGTGGAAATAGTGAGTAACCAAGGGTCACATTTTATTGAGGTGATTATTGATTTCCTTATGAAAGGCTTCATTATAGTACACTGAAAGTCTTTATCATATTACCCATAAGCCAATGGTGGCTAGGTAGATAGTACCAATAAGATTTTATGTGGTATCCTAACAAGAACCATTCAAGCTAGTGAAACAGATTGGGAGCACAAGCTTACAATTGCACTACACTTTGGGTGTATCAGATGTTGTAGTACCTATCAAATATATAGTACCAAGCTTGTGGGTTACAATCAATGAGAGGTTGACTGAGAATACTTAGAGTGCTATGGCCAAGAAATTCACTAACCTTGAAAAATTAGAAGAGACCAAGTTTTTAGACACACATGGTTAATGGTAGAAAAGATCACACGAAAGAAATGGTTTGACCAAAGCATTGCAGACAAAGAGCTTAAGGAGGGCAACCTAGTACTTCTACTTTGATCGAGTAATAAATGGAGAAAAAATAAAAATTTGGGGTATAGGAATGGCCCTTTAGAATCACAAAAATCACTCCACAAGGGTGTCAAAGTAAAAACCCTTGATGGCATAAAAACCAATGGGTACATCAAAAGTTAAAAACTTACTATGGGCCCTTGACCCAGGACATGTTTTCTCACAAGTCCATAAGAAAAAAGAGGAGAGAATAGTGCAAGACAAAGTGAGGATACAACTAGGATAAATAAGGCTACAATGTGATTCATAAGGGAAAACTCTAATAGACAATATGGCTACACTACTATTCCATCTGGATGAGAACCTGAAACTGTAACACAAGTGTCATTGACACAGGGCAAGAAGACCTTGCTATCCTTGAAATATGGAAAGCTCTGGGTAAACTAGAATTGGAACCAACCAACACTAGCACTTGTAGCTTCCATGTAAGTTGGTAAGAGTTGAAGGAATTCTAAAGGTTCAAATCATGTCAATAATAACCGAACAAGAGTTATGGAAGAATGGGTATTTCTAGTAGGAAGAGCATAGATTAGAGCAACCAATTTCTTCATTTAATGAAAAGAAAGAAAAATCTAAATAATGACAAAGGGATGTGAAATAGATGTACCACTCTAGACTCTAAGTAATGCTGAAGGAGTCTACTCTTGTGTGTGTGTGTGTGTACATGTCTATTTGCTTTGCCAACAAGGAGCTCAAGCTCATCCTCTCCCCCACATTCTTCTCAATACATCAGGTACTACAAAAGGTTCATTGTATTTTATGTAGAAATTACAAGGCCATTATATATATTATTAGTAGTCTTTGAATGGAGTGAAGAGTGTTAGCAATCATAGGATGAATTGAAGAGGTAAGTGCACCCATCTTGAGACCCCCAAACTGGAACATAATCTTTCATGTGCATATTGATGCTTCAAACTTTTCCATTGTTGTGTTAGCATAACTAAGGAACACAAATTAGAATAGCAAATTTGTTTTGCTAGTAGTAGGTAACTCAATGAGGTAGAGATGAATTGTATATACAAAGATATAGAGGGGTTGGCCATGGTCTATGCTATGAAGAAGTTAAAATATTACCTTTTGGCCAAAAAAATTGTATTCTTTGTGGGGCCACGAGTCATTGTTATATCTCATCAAGAATCCTTGAACAATGGGACACATTTACTTTGACTTTATAGTCAATATGAGAAAAGGATCACAAAATGTTTTAGCTAATCATATGTCTCATGAATGGGTATTTCTAGGGGGAGCATAGATTAGAGCAACCAATTTCTTCATTTAATGAAAAGAAATAACAATCTAAACAATGACAAAGGGATAAAAAATAGATGTACCACTCTAGACTCTAAGTAATGATGAAGAAGTCTACTCGTGTGTGTGTGTGTGTGTGTGTGTGTGTGTGTGTGTGTGTTTGCTTGCTAACAAGGAGCTCAGTCATCCTCTCCCCCACATTCTTCTCAATACATTAGGTACTACAAAAGGTTTTATATAGAAATTACAAGGCCATTATATATATTAGTAGTAGTCTTTGAATGGAGTGAAGAGTGTTAACAATCATAGGATGAACTGAAGAGGTCCTTGTGGTAAGTGCACCCATCTTGAGACCCCCAAACTGGAACATAATCTTTCATGTGTATATTGATGCTTCAAACTTTTTCATTGTTGTGTTAGCATAACCAAGGAACACAAATTAGAATAGCCTATTTGTTTTGCTAGTAGTAGGTAACTCAATGAGGTAGAGATGAATTGTATATACATAGATATAGAGTGGTTGGCCATGGTCTATGCTATGAAGAAGTTAAAATATTACCTTTTGGCCAACAAAATTGTATTCTTTGTGGGGCCACGAGTCATTGTTAAATCTCATCAAGAATCCTTGAACAGTGGGACACATTTACTTTGACTTTATAGTCATTATGAGAAAAGGATCACAAAATTAGAATAGCCTATTTGTTTTGCTAGTAGTACGTAACTCAATGAGGTAGAGATGAATTGTATATACATAGATATAGAGGGGTTGGCCATGGTCTATGCTATGAAGAAGTTAAAATATTACCTTTTGGCCAACAATATCACTGATCACAATCCTCAAAATCTCTGGTTGAATCCCTATTTCCAATCATTCCTTCATCGGTGTACTTATGGCATCATTGGCAACCAAAACGCTCACCACCTGTTCACTCAGGGGCCTTTTCAATAGTTCCTAGCTCATAGTACCTGGCAATATAATCACTTATAAAAATCAAGATGGAACCTCCGTTGAAGATTAGCAAGATCAACCAATAGATCCATATAAAAGAGCCATGGACTCATCCGTTGAGGACCAACAAGTTCAATCAACCAGATCCATGCCCGGTTTCAGAAAATAACTTACTCCTTGTTCCAATATCTTCCCATGACGCACGTGTGGGTATCTTCGGCGACCTAGAGCCCGAGCACCGTATGGTCAACACCCTCTAGGATCCTTCGCAGGTCACCTAGCGCTTCACTCAAAGGCCGTTTCCTTGGTCCCTCATCCACCGTACCGGAAGCTCACCATTTAAATCGAACCGAGGCTGGTCAAGACCTCGGTCGACCTTGCTACGCGAGATGTCGTCCGTTGACTCTCCGTTAGCTGTTGCAACTTGATCAGGTAGGTCTCCACGACCACATTCTCAAGACAGTCAAAATGCTTCTCCAGCATTCTTGACATAAAACAGTCATTTACAAACAGTTCACAAATACAGTTTCTATAATGAACTCTCATCTTTCCAGATTGTTCCACATCAATCTATATTACTTAACCCAAATCCAAATCATATGCGTATCCAATCTTAACCAGATACATCATTTTCCATCCCATCACATCAGATTCATTCACCTCACATAACATCCACTCCTATCTTTCTTAAATTACATTACGTCTCATCACATCATTTCTCATTACATCTCATTCATTCACATCTTATATCATTCATTCACATTCTGATTCACATGATATCTCATCTCATCCATTCGCTTATATCGACATCATATCCACTCACATACATATTTGCATTCATTATTCCACATACACATCCACATTCGTACATCCACATCCACATCTACATCCATACATCCATTTTCACATCCACATCCACATTCACATCTACATCCATACATCCATTTTCACATCCACATCCACATCCACATCTACATCCATACATCCATTTTCACATCCATATTCATACATCCACATCCACATCCACATTCATACATCCACATCCACATCCACATCTATACATCTATTTTCACATCCACATTCATACATCCACATTCACATCTACATCCATACATCCATTTTCACATCCACATCTACATTCATACATACACATCTATATCCACATCCATACATCCATATCCACATCTACATTCATACATACACATCCATATCCACATCCATACATCCACATCCACATCCACATCCACATCCATACATCCACATTCACATCTACATCCATACATCCATCTCCACATCCTCATTCATACATCCACATCCACATCTACATTCATACATCCACATCCACATTCATACATCCACATCCACTCCTACATCCATACATCCATTTTCACATCCACATCCACATCTACATCCATACATCCATTTTCACATCCTCATCCACATTCATACATCCACATCCACATTCATACATCCACATCCACATCTACATCCATACATCCATCTCGACATCCTCATTCATACATCCAGATCCACATCTACATTCATACATTCACATATATCTTCACATCTATTCTTTTATAACACATCCATTCTCATCCTATATCACAGCCCCCATACACATCTTATCACATCAGATACACTTCTTACCTCATCCCATACACATCTTATCACATCCTATCACATCCCATACGCATCTTATCACATCCTCTCACATCTCATACACATCTTATCGCATCATCTCATCCAATCACATCTCGTACACATCTTATCATATCAGATACACATCTTATCACATCCATTACACATCTTATCACATCCGATACACATCTTATCACATCATATCACATCTTATCACATCCCTTTTACATGTTATTACTATTTAATAGCTTTTTTTTTCTAGATTGATACCGATAATATGACTTTTTTCTAAATTCTTGCCAACTGCTTGGCCTAAATTAAAGATTTTTTTCTGAGGATTATTTCCATATTGCTTCTCAATTCCTCTATTTAACTTAATTCAATATTCTTCTTTTGAATAAAAGAATTTATGGGATTTATAGAAATCAATTCTACCCATATTTCCTCTTATGGTAATATAATCATAAATCGAATTTAAACTAAAAATTCCTCTTCTTCCCATTTAATTTCTAGGATCCCAATTACCATGGGAATTCCTCTTTTTGCATTTAATTAGTTACATTCCAATGTCCTGGGAATTCTTCTTTTCCCATCAAGTATTTCTCATATAATAAATTCATCTAAATTAAAATATCCATTATTTCAATATGTTAGAATTTTCTCTTTGCCCAACTAAATGAGGGAATTCCAAATATCGTAAGAATTCCTCTTTTGACCTTTAAATATTTCTCATAGAAAAATAAATTTATCTAAAAATTTTATCTTTGAAATTAAATGAATTATCCCATAATTCCAATATGGTAAGAATTTCTCTTTTCTCATCCAATCATGGAATTCCAATTATAATGGGAATTCCTCTTTTAACTTTTAATTATTTCTCATAGATAAATAAATTTATCTAAAAATTTCATCATTGAAATTAAATGAATTATCTCATAATTCCAAAATGATAAGAAATTATCTTTTCTCATCCAATCATGGAATTCCAATTGTAATGGGAATTTCTCTTTTAACATTTAAACTTATCTAATCAAAAGATAAATTTAATTAATTTTTTCTCTTAAAATTTAAATAAAATCTCCATTAATTCCTTTGCACTAGGAATTACACTTTCCTTATTTGAATGTTTGAATTCCAATATGGTGGGAATTCCTCTTTCATCATAAAAATTTATCTATACAAAAAGATAAATTTAACTAAAATCTTTCTTTAATTTTTTTTAACATAAATTATACATAATCTTAGCATTCCAATTCTAATCAATGGAATACATGGATTCCCAAGGTCATGGGGATTACTCTTTTAACGTAAAATTTAATTACTAGAAATTTCTCTTTTTCTTAATTCAATAATTATGCATAAACATAAAAATCAATTTCTCCATGATTACAATGAAAATCTTTCAATTAATCTAGGATGATAATTCCTAGAATATGGTAGAAAGTCCTCTTGTCATACTTTGAATGAAAATGTTTTATGGTAGAATATGGTAGAAAGTCCTCTTGTCATACTTTGAATGAAAATGTTTTATGTGTAATTTTAAATTTCGCCATAGCTCCGCTGCTATTACTGATAAATCTCAATTTATTCTAAAGGAATGAACTTTAACATTATGGATATGATTAGAATAATTCCCTAATTGAATCAATAACCCATTATGGATTAAATCATAAATTTTCAAGAAATAATTAACTTAAAAGCATAAAAAAGCCATTAATTTGGCGTCCAATTAAACAAGCATAGAATTTATTCTTGGATTAGGGAAAAGCTTCATGAGAAGCTTCATTTGGATTGAGAATAGGTCATGGGAATGACCATTCTTTGAGTGAGGGAGAGAAATTACATAAAAACCATTAAAATTAAGCATAGATGGAAATTTATGCATTTCCTTACTACCATTCTTCAATTAACTTCAATAGCATTAAAAGCCATTCCAATTAAGCTTCTCAAGCTTGAGAGGGGTTGAGAAGAGAGAAACATTGATAAATTATGGAAAAAGACCAAAATTCACACTTTACCTGACAAATTGCTTGATTCTTTGATCACGGTAGAGGCTCCCAACCAATCAATTAGTTTAGTATGCTGATGGAGCCACCAATGGAGATTGAAGAAGGAGGGAAGCTCCAATTTCTTCAATTTGGAGAGAATTTTAGAGAATAGTAAAAATTATCATTATTTCAGCATAATTCTGGCATAGTATAATTCTCCTATTTTTTTTACAAAGGGCTCAGGTCCTATTTATAGGAGAGGAAGGCTCTAACCAAGACCAACTGATTTTTAGAATTTTCCAAATTTAGTTTGGTTGAATTTGGACCAGATTTGGACCTAGTTTGGTTCCTTTTTTATTCGGTTTGGTTCCTTTTTGATTCGGTTTGATCCAAGAGAGAGGAGAGAGAAAAATATCACATTATTTTTTAGTTTAAAACTCATTCAAGCATGTGAAGTAGGTGCCTCCTTGAAGGGACTCCCCTTCCTTACACATGTGTCAAAATGGAATCATTATACCCAAAATATCTCATTTTTTAGTAATACTCATAGTTTTTTACTAATAAACCTTGTACATAGTCAACTCTTCATCTTATGTGAGCATTTACTCATTTTTGGGCATTTTTCTTTTATTCTTCCATTTATCTCCACCCTACATTAGGATGAATCTTATTGGTCTATAGGAACCTTAATTTAAAATTTTTCAAAAATCTAGACCCCTAGGATAAGGCCTTTTGAGCAGATTATACTTGATTTCTAATGCACCTTCTGGAAATCTTTTTGAACTTTTGTTTCAAGGAAACTTATATTAATATGATGAGAAATTTTTCTCTCCAAAAATATTCAAAATCTGAATAACCTCTCTATAGAACATTTTCTCTCTCTAGGCCAAAACAGGTAGAAACAAGATTTTTTATATTTCTGAAGAGGGGATTGATTACAGGGGAAGATATTGGACATCCTGAGAGGCTGAGGAATCTTACATCCTCTCCCCCACATTCTTCTCAATACATCAGGTACTACAAAAGGTTCATTGTATTTTATGTAGAAATTACAAGGCCATTATATATATTATTAGTAGTCTTTGAATGGAGTGAAGAGTGTTAGCAATCATAAGATGAACTGAAGAGGTCCTTGTGGTAAGTGCACCCATCTTGAGACCCCCAAACTGGAACATAATCTTTCATGTGCATATTGATGCTTTAAACTTTTCCATTGTTGTGTTAGCATAACCAAGGAACACAAATTAGAATAGCCTATTTGTTTTGCTAGTAGTAGGTAACTCAATAAGGTAGAGATGAATTGTATATACATAGATATAGAGGGGTTGGCCATGGTCTATGCTATGAAGAAGTTAAAATATTACCTTTTGGCCAACAAAATTACAAAGGGATGCAAAATAGATGTACCACTCTAGACTCTAAGTAATGATGAAGGAGTCTACTCTTGTGTGTGTGTGTGTGTGTGTGTGTGTGTGTGTGTGTGTGTGTGTGTGTGTGCTTGCTTCATAACCAAGGAACACAAATTAGAATAGCCTATTTGTTTTGCTAGTAGTAGGTAACTCAATGAGGTAGAGATGAATTGTATATACATAGATATAGAGGGGTTGGCCATGGTCTATGCTATGAAGAAGTTAAAATATTACCTTTTGGCTAACAAAATTGTATTCTTTGTGGGGCCACGAGTCATTGTTATATCTCATCAAGAATCCTTGAACAATGGGACACATTTACTTTGACTTTATAGTCAATATGAGAAAAGGATCACAAAATATTTTAGCTAATCATATGTCATGAATTCCTAATGAGTGAACGTGCCATTGGAGTAGATAATGATATCCCAGATACATGCTTGTTCAAGATTGACATGGAGTGATGAAATAGCTCCATACCTTGCTTATGGTTTTCCATAAGGTGGACTCTTAAACAAACATAAGAAGCGGCAACTCATCAAGCTACCAACCCCTTTTACCATGTTGCTCTTCCATGGGGTGTGCCTTCCACGTATGTAGATCGATTTTCACAATCTGTGAATCCTTTCGAACATACACTTAATCTAACACCCAATCATGCACCAATTTGGCTTCCCTCATGAAGGGTCTAAATGTCATATGAATCCAACTAGCACAAAAAGTCCATTACAATAAATGTATGATGGTAGTGGAACAAAAAGACCTTAAGCCTGACATTTTTCAATAGCCCCATTGGTCTTGAGGATGTTCCATCTGCCATCTTGATGATTAGATCTGCTCTTTCCAACTCTGGTTTTCCCTAGTTTTCCCAACATCGTTTGGTAATAATGCTCACACCTGCACCTCCATCCAGGATAGCCAGTGCTTGGTACCAGTTATGGTGGATTGGAATTGTGGCATTCCTATTATCACTCTCATAATACTAGCCCAATTGGTTAACAAGTATTTTGACAAATCTGGGTGTTCCTTCTTCCTCGTACACTAGGTTTTTCTCTGCCACCAGAGGTGACTGGCTCTCATCTGTAATGGACGTTGGGTTCAATCTTCCCTCTACCCAATCATTGACATCTACGCACAATGCCAGCGTGTTGCGTAACAATGGTCCCAGCATCATTTTAACGGTTGTGGCCAGTATTTCTGTGAGACTGCCTATGTCTATAGGTTCTCTGGAAACTAAGGGCTCCTTTCACGTGTTTGTCACATATTCAATCCTAGGGAATCAATGGATTGACAAATCTTGATCTGCTTCCTCAAACATTCTTGCCATGAGGTCAATGTGAGTCCCTTCCTCGCACTCTTCTAGAATTGGAGTAGGCACATCCAATCTCCTTTCCTTTAACAGCTCATTTCTTAGATACACTGTATCCCTAGCCCTCAATTTGGCTTTGTGATTGTGTTGACACTCCTCAACCAAGGCCTTAGCTTCTTCGAGCTTCCTTATTTCTTCTTCAGCACTTAGATATTCTCCAATCCCCTTAGGGGTTACTGGTCTCTCCCTTGCAGTTTCTTCAGCATGCCCATCATGTTTCGGCACTTGGTCGCCTTCTTCCTTTGATTGGGTGGATCCGGTGTCAATGGTATCTTCTTTGGATCCATCCTGAATTATGATCATGGTATCACCCTTGCCCACCTTTTTCACTCTTCTCCTTCTCCCAGCCTTGGAGGTTGCAACACCTACTGGGTTTTTTCCTTTGTCCACTTATTTTGCTTGCACACATGTCATGACATTTAGAGGCATGATATTTAGAGGCATGATATTTCCAGGCTGCACACGTGTCATGACATTTAGAGGCATGATATTTCCACGCTGCACACTTATAGTCCTAATAGTGGCATGATTAGAAGTAGAATCAGAACCACTGGCGCAATATGGGCAGTCTTTGATCAAATGATCGATCCCACACTTAACACATGACAGTGTTGGCATGGCGTTGTTCTATGCTGCCATTGGCTGAGCTTGGCCAGCATTAGCCACATTCTTAAGAGGACACTCCGCCACTCAATGGGGTCCATTACAATGAAAACATTGTATGGGTCCCCTTCTTATAGTTGAGTTTATGTCTTTTTCTTTCCATTGTACTGTGGTTGAAACACTAGTACTGGTGTGCTATTCTGTAAGCCATAATACTCTGGTGTGATCTCCGTGGGCTCCTCGTAGTAGTCATTATTAACTTCTACCTCACGCATGATTTCTCCCTCATCCTAGGGCTCCTCAATCAACACCTGGTTGATTTTGGCCTGTGGTGGCTATGGTGGTAAAACAGGTGGCAGCAAAGGCGACATGTCCTGCATTCGAAACATCCCTCTTGGTAGGTAGGACGTCTTTGGCTACCCTGCAGTCACATTGGTTTGCACCGGTGGTGTTGGTAAGGCTAGCGGCACTCTTGGTGCTGGCAGTTGTGCTAAGGGTTGGACCCTTGGATATCTGCACATGGTAGCATCATGGTTCCCCAATCTCAGATAGTGAGCATAATAGAGTAATTGCCTTGGTCTTAAGTGACGGCATTCGATGCTTGTGTGATTTTGTTTGCAAATTGACCACCAAATCAATTCTCTCCAAGGGGTAGAGATGAGCATTCCCTGACCTTTAATTTCTCTAAGATGGCATTACTGAGTTCTTCCACTGTTATATTGCCAACTTGCTTGCTCTTGGTTCCTATGTCTTGATGACTAGAGACTAGCGATGTTGCCACTACCAAAGCTGCCTTGGCATCTTTTGGTTGCGGCAACTCAAGCATATTATCCTCATATTCAATTTGCCAGCTTTACAACAAGTATCTACTAGAGTAGCCAATCGGGCTAACATTAGATAATCATGCATCTTATGATCTCGGACTCCTCTCTGAAGCAAGGTAATCTAATCGTCAATTAGCCTTTCCCTCAACTTGCATCTTGAATTCAAGTACTTGAGCCGAGAAACATAGTCCCGCATGGACTCATTTTCCTTTTGCTTGATATTGTGGAGTTGAGCCACAGGACTCCATCTATCACCGCTTTGAGCAAAGCTTGGTATGAACACATTTTTAAGCCAAGTGAAATTAACTTTATCCTCAGGCTTTAGTGTTCGATACCATTAGTGGGCTTTCTCTTCTAGGGTCAGAGAAAAAGCATGTATCATGGTTACATCAATCACTAGCCCACATGCTTCACAAGTACACTCAAAGACCTCTTTGTGTTGGATCGGGTCCCCATCTCCTGATAATTTTTACACGAGATTTGAAATCATATGTGGCTTCATCTGGGATGGTCTGGATTCTAGGGCAGTGCCGAGTTCCCTAACCATACCTCGGCCCATTTTCACAACCATATTTAGTAGATCCGCCATTGTGACTGCATTTAGATCTGTGTTAGGATCCACAATTGGCCTTCGAGGAGCTACCCCCTATCTATGGCTAGGTCTAGGTAATTCCTCATTGCCTAGCATCTATAGATGTTTCTATATCCTTGCCACGTGGCCATAACATTTTTGAATTTTCCTTTTCCCTTTGTTCTACCATCATCCTTCGTGTTTCAAGTTCTTGCCTTTTAGAGCCCAATAATCATAAATGGCATTCAGCTTCAGCTAGTTTCATGTCATTGTCCACTTCCTCAGATGTGGGAAAGAAGATTTGACCTGTTTTGGCAATATTTTCCTTGTCCCTCCTAACCCTAGAAGTCATTCCAGTAATCCTCATTGTGTTAGTATTCCTAGGGCCAGAAGTTAGGGATGTTTGGGCTAGAACGTTTGGTCTTGGACCGCATACTGCACTTGTTGATGGACCCATGCCCGCAGATTGCACGCTTCATCTTTCGTGCCATGCTGGAGACTAAAAAAATCCCCTAGCCATATCAAAGATTCTGCTGGACTTGGTTTTTCTTCCTCTCCAAAGCCAGAGAATCCTAGCCCTTCTTCCATGGATTCTTTATTACTTGTTTCTATGCTGAACAGATTCCTCCAAGCTGAAATACTCAATTGAGTGCTCGTCGAGCGGCCTGAACCAACACTTCTTTGGTAGGAAGATCTTGGGTGATTGGATGCACTGTCGTTCGGGGGTAAGGTCGTCTCCGATGTATTTACCTTATCTTAATTGCATGAGATTGTGTTTCAATAGGCTAAATCACTACTCCAACCATTTTACTTGGTTTTCTACCAAACTGTCTTCTCTGGTCGTGAAATAGCAGATCTCCGTGAAACAGTAGACTACATTTCACGTCGTGAACTGTGAACTGTGTTTCACGTTTTGAATTTTCAGTTCAGAATTACCTTAATCTGAGTCGGATAGACTCTAAGGTGGAATTAGAATACTCTCTTCCCGTTGGTCTGACAACCCTTAATTTGTGAACTAGGTCCATGAACTGGCAGGTC